>NC_087200.1:167199854-167254043 GCF_015104395.2 Macrobrachium nipponense
TAAATTAGAGGTAACACTATTTCGGGTCATGACAATAAAATGCTCCTTTGCAAAGTCCCGCTCGCAGTTTTAGCCTTGAGTTTTTTGAGTTATATAAAAATATCGAACCTCAATGACTCAACTTAACTTTAAAAATATGGCTGGATTGCAAGGAATAACATGTCTGTAAAAAACTTTCATCAGGCTAAATGCGCTGACCAGGATCCCTCACTATTTCAAATTTTAGCAAGAATGAAGTACAAACAGTTAATATTGAATGCAGTAGTGATAACTTGTCTTATTAGTAATCGCTCAGTTCCTAATAGTTTCGTCATTCATTGCTTTATACGTAACCAGCAAACATAATGCTAAAAACACACAATACGTTTGCCGATGGTAATAAAGAGAAGGATCCTAATTATTACAAAAAGAAATAGAAACAGTAGCCCGTACAGAATCTAACAAGCAAACTCGGTTACTGTGTCACCTAGTCAAGCGGTCAAGGTTAGTCAAAAAAACTGCCGAGTTTTCAAAGCGAAGCAAATTCCACACAATAAGCGACTCTAGCAGAGTGGGAAAAGCGATGTTGGTTCATACATACCGATATCTTTTTGAATTCAAAAAGGATTTTTCCTATGAAACACACGACCGTATAAAGTAATCAGAGCAGGTTTTCGTTTTTTTTAATACATAAGTTTATAATAAATACTGGTGGATTAAGCCCAACTGTACGCGCCGTAAAAATTAGAATATCTTGTTTTTATTTCTTTAATACACGTAAATATCTTGTATTTACGGACTCACCGTCTGTTGTTCGAACTTCCCTAATGAGAAGTCCGGATAAGCGAGCGTTTACAGATACCTCTATAGTTATAAAAAACATTGATCTGTATCTAGTGTAATTGTAGATTCATCTAGGGGTATACAAAATATTATCTTACATCCTGCAAAATAAGGCGTTTATCAAAGGAAAATCCTATAAACCTTCAAACATATTAAATCCGTTTGAACAAAAATGAGACAGTTAATCAAATAATAACTTATATAAAGGAACTATACATTTGTCTCATAAAATCGTAACATTGTTCAAATGACCCAACAGAATTCTCCCACAACCGCAGTCGTAGTTTGCGCGCAAAAATCTCGAGAAGCATGCACCCTCGAATGTCTTAGTGCGTGTAAAAAGACTTTGCTGGGAAATGAAATTTTAATCCTTCCGACACTCTGAAATATAACGATTTCCGCGAACAAAGCCCTAAAAGTATACATATCGTGGATACGGAAGTTATAAATATCGCATTTTTTTATGTTGCTAGTTTTTAATCACGCCCAACCAGTCGTGGATGAATCTCTCTGATAATCTATCTAAAGTAATATCCGTAAAGTCATTCAAGCAGAGGTGATTCAGCAGAATTTTTTTATCTTCTACCTGAATACCAGGAAGTTTCTCCACTAGCGAGTGATCTCTGGGAGAAAAACGGATGTCATTGAAAACAAAATACGGTCTAAGGACAAACATAAAGCTATATACGTACCTTCGTGTAGAACCCAATGAAATTTCAAAATAGAAATAAATGACGACGTTGAAAAATGTTAGTAATAGGAGTCATTAGGAAATCAAATAGCCCATAATAATTTTTCTCTCAAACGTCATGTCATAAAGGATCGGACTTGGCGTATCTGCGTAGATGTCTGTCGCTTAAAACAAGGAAACGACTTCCGATAGTTTCCAGTGCGATGTACCGACGACATCTTATCTCTGTTAGGTTAGAATAAATTTTTTTCACCAACTTGGACTTACTTAAATGCTTTTACCAGATACCATTACCTAAGTGATTGTACCTCATACACCGTTTTCAGCACACCCAGGGGACATTATCAATTTTACGTATGCCTCCGGCTTACGTTGGCGCCCCAATTACAATATAGTGTTTGGAGACTTTTAGGGGATAACCTACATGCCTATATGGATGATCTTGTAATCCTTTCTAATACCTTAGAAGTACATTCACATAAACTAGAGCTAGTGCTACAGAGACAAAGACAAATAATCTCAGAGTAAAATATCTAAATGTGAGTTTTTAAAAACCGAACATGTTTATCTAGGTTTTATGTGTCTAGTCAAGGTCTTAAAAGTAGTCCATGGTAAGGTGTCGGCTATTCATAACTTTCCGGGTACTTATTAACGTAAAAGGGGGATACAGCACTTTGCGCTGTAGTGGGTATTACAATCGTATGTAAATATGTAACTCTTCAATCATGACAGCTCCTTAACAGATCTTACGAAGAAGAGCGTAGTAGATTTATTATGGTCTGAAAAGCATCAACAGGCGTTCGATATCTTAAAAGCGGAAAATGCAGCTTACCTAACTTAAAAATCCCTGATTTAAATAACACAGCAGATGACAACGACCAGGTAGTAATAATAATCTCTTTCATACCAATCGTCATAAACTGGTTTGCTATTCCGTCATCCATGGGTTTCCATAGTATGTCACAGAAAGCCAAATCACTATTTTACTGGGCCTACAATGCTTACAGATATAAAAAGACACTAACTAATTGTAACACGTGTCATGAAAACAAGGGATACACTAAGACACCTGTCAGTTAGGAGCCTATCCTGTGCCAAATCAATCCTTGAAAGAATATACGTAGAATTTATTAACAGAATTACGAGTCTGACAGAGGGAATAAACACTTCTTAGTGTTAATAGTTCCTTGACACGTTATAGAGAATTAATAGCACTAAAAACAAACACCGCAATTGAGTGCGTTAGGAATATTTATGAGTGCTAAATCAGTAAATATGGAATTCAACACAAATAAAATAATCTGTGATCGGGTGGTGTAAATCAATAATAATCTCCTTAACACGTTGTGTGAATTCCTTTCCATTAAGAAAACCAATAATATATTTGATCACCCCAGAGTCAATCGTTTGGTAGAATAACTGATAATCAAATAGGAAGTGTCAATGTCTACGAGTTACAACTCGTGGATGTTGGATCCGAACTGGATTATAGCGGTTCTCGCGGTTTTAAATACCTTTATCATATATATCTTGTATCTATAGAATTGATGCCGCAAGTAGCCTTATACGGTACGTCGCTAGAACACTTTTCCACATATTCAAGCCAACCATAATTTATCAAATATATATAAAAAAATATATAAATAAATATAAATATATAAAAAAATAAAATAAATATGGATACAAGTGGAGTCAATATAATACACTCCGTAAGAAGTCGGAAGGGTTACAAATTATAATAAAAAAGGAATCACGATAATATCAATAAGACAAAACGTAACCATTAAATATCCAAATATATATGCGTAAATAAGAGGATTTGAACTCTAACTTAACGCTTTAGTAATGACAAATAAGCTAAAAGTTCAAAACACATATCCAAAAAACCTACTGACATATTGTCTGTCCCGGTGATTTATATTCGTAGTCAATGAAAAAAAAAAAAAAAAAAAAAAAAATTAAATAAATAAAAATAAATAAATAAACTAATAATAAATAAAATAAATAAAATAAAATAAAAGAGATTTTAAAGTCATGGAAGTCTAGAAGTGAAAATGTTATCTATGGAATAATCCTATATGAATCTTATACAGGGCTAATAATATATATAGAATTTGTATGGAAACCTTTTTCATATAGTTTGAATAAGGAATATTTATTTAACATAATGCCAACATGAAACTAATATATTGTTCAATTTTGGTACTGTTGTTTTTTTTTTTCAGACATTCTTCTCATGCGGTGGAGAATTAAAACACTAAAATATCATTTGAAAATACTAAAGTCGTATCTCTTACAGCAAGTAACGTAACTCTTAGCTGGCTGAAAGCAATCTCCTGCCAAGTGACGACGTCATCATTGCCGTATCAGCATTTGTTCCTTTTAACCTCAATAATCTGCTTACACAGGCTTCATCTGTGTGTCGTCTCTGCTTGCAAAAGCAGATTGACTGGAGAAAGGAATGCTTAGTTCATGAACTTCACTGTGGTTCATAGGTCACATGACAGGCCACATAAACATATTCTTATCCGATGTGTGTAATGCAATTAGTTAAGGACTTGTAATCATTTTAAAATTAATGAACAATATAAGCAAATAGAATTTCTATAACAAACAAAATGAATTAATTTTTTTTTTTCTGAACCTCATAGACAATTAGAGTCAATAATTCAGCTTAGACATGGGTAAAACGGACATTTAGAATTATCAAGTTGTGGATAAGAAATATTTACTTGCAACATTAGCCTATTACAATTCAAGTAAATCACCATTCATGGGAAAATGTCACATTTTCTTGGAAAAACCAAAGTTTATATAGAAATTAGTTACATAGTGGGGTTTTTTTCGTTGCATCTCCTACCTATTAATAATGTTTTAAAAGTTAACCTCAGAGGATGCGCACGAGAAAATGAATATGAAACTTTTGTTAGGGCACATAGAATCATGATTAATCTTCTCTTGACTCTTATGTTGCCTGGCAATCTTACAATTAGCTCGTTTTCCACTTCTTTGTCTAGTAACTTACTACCAGTAATATCGAATTTTCTTTGAGATTCGTAATGATATCTATTTATTTGTTATAATTATGGATATTTTTACAGTCATCATAGACCTGGATAGGTTCACTCATTGTTAATGCCATGGATAAAAAGTTTGTACAGCGGACTCTTTTGAATCCCGAAATATCAGCGAATTCATGTGGGTTAAGTCTGGTCTAAATGGCTCTCTCCCCTCCCCTGTATTTGGATGTCGTCTGAATTTACTTTGCCCTTGTGACAAGTATAATTTCACTTGCAGGCTGATTAATGGAACCTGTTACAGTATCCTGCAGTACGAGAGTTTCACATAGCAACTTCAAAAAATCGTTCGTCGCTGCGGATGACTACAGTCAAGTAACAACCGCCTACAATGTGAAAGGAATTTCATGGACTTCTTCGACCGACACCGTATCTCGTCGTTAATCTCGTTTTAATGCGGAATGCTCCGGTGGCTGTGGAAATCGACTACGAATGGACATACTTCCGACATTACGACCCGAAGGATATTCAACTCTACTTTGCTGGCGAAGGACTCGTGCTGGGGATGTTTTTTTATTCATCGCGAACGTAATCGTGTAGCTTAGGATGCAGAGAAATAAGTATGAGCGCAAAATGGAACGTTGGACCGCCCAGGCAAATGAAATTTTCCCTTGTTTAACATTGAAAAAGGCCGTTTCAGTGGCTATAGGTGGTTGTCTGGAACTGTGTAATGGACGAGAAGTGCGGGTTCGAAAGCTAGTTAAATGTGAAGTAGTATAACCTCGGTCATGGTATCCTCCTATATATAAAGTATCATGTATCCTATATCTATAAATGATCATAAATAACAGAATCGAAATATATTTTGCGTGTACGCAATATGGAATCTCTTATATAAATGATCATAAATAATCAGAATCGAAATATATTTTTGCGTACGCACTAGGGAATCTATATATAAATGATCATAAATAACAGAATCAAATATATCTTTGCGTGTACGCAATAGGAATCATTTAAATTTAAGTGCACATTAATTAATCATATTATATGAATCCATATACATATGTATAAACAAATCAGGTAGCCTATAATCAATCTGTTACCTTTTATCTTACCAATATCTGCAGTTATTTATGAGTTAGTATATGAATTAATGAATCAGATATATAACATTTAGCATGAAAATCAACGAATCAATCAGAATAAACATTAATAATGTTATCAATTCATATATGAAAATTTTTATCAGTTAAAATATGATTTTTATCATGTTAATCTTCAATTCTATGCAATTATCAGAGTACATTAGTATTTTCTGTAGCTAAGTATCTTGATGAGATGAAGTGAAAAAAACTGTATCATTATATATCCGTGATCACTATTATTTACCAATATCATTGTTTTATATTTTATTACTTGAATCAATTCATGTACACAATGAATTTTTATTTACTTATATATATATATATTCACATAGTGTCTGTATCACACTCCTATAAGTCAAATGCAAGTCAAGTTTGAGTAATATTCAGTAGTTGGTTTTGGTAGCTGACCGAGCTAATGTAAGTGTTTACATAATAAAAAATATGGAATGTTAGTCCTATATATAAAAGATTGCTTGCAGGAATGTGATCAGACTAGAGACGCTAAAGATGAGTATACAATAAGTATGTAGGCTAAGATAACATGCCGTCACCTGTAGTCATTCAATTGTTTATAAACATTAGTCCAAGCTCCCTGCTTGAGACAACTACCCCGACCTATTATTATTCAAACGGCCTGCGTGATCTGTAGCGTGTCTCATTCGATTGTGTGTTCGTATGAAACTATGTCATCTGATAGTATGTTCATATGTTCGAACTACTGTCTGTTCCTTCATAACTTGTAACAGAGATGGTAGACAGGCAGAACAGAGTTAGCTATCGTCATTAGAAGACCGTACCACTCTTTACCTAAGCTTTATCATGTAGAGGAATAGGATTAGCCATCATCATTGGCAGAAGCGATCAAGCTATCGTCATAGAAGACTTGTACGATCATACCTGATCTTCATCATGTAAAACTTCAGAAGAATATACTATTTTTATACCTTGTGTTTTTTCTACAAGAACCTCACCGAACCATGTGAGTTTAAACGACAATCGTCGTAAAGATAATACCGACTTCGTAAAGTGATCCTACAAAACCCCAGGACCACTCCCATTGAAGTATGGAAGTGCAATACCAACCGACTTAGCGTATAGATTATCGCTAGTCTAACATTACCTCATAGGGCGCCTTATCATACAAGGCACAAGCCCTAATAATTATACCTGTTATAGTTATTCTTGCCTGAATTAGGCATACCCTTGTTAACAAAGATACGAGGAGGAGGAGGCCCATGCAGAGACTCCAACATTTCTGTCACCTGTAAAAGAATGGTCATTATTACCCTTAGGAATATTAGAGACAGACGACGAAAATGGTTTCTACTCTCCATTCCATTACTGACGGGACCCGAGAAGAGGGCGGATTATTCATATCTTGATAACCAAAATTACCAGTTCCAGAACGATGAGTCAAGACATATTCATCTGCAATTGGGCGGCATCATTCAGTTTTATAGCCTTAACCTCCTCGAGATGAACTCTCAACTCCTTGCTACACGCTTTCTTGAATTCCTCAAGGAGCAACAATTCCCTCAACGCAGCAAAGACACTACCTGACGACTCTTTAGCCAGTCGTCGAATTGTTCCTCCTTGACCCGTGCAAATTCAACAAAGGATTGAGAAGGGTGTTGTTAATTCCTGAATTTCAGACGATAAGCCTCGGGTACCATATCATAGGCTTTTAGGACCAGTGCTTTGACCTTCTGGTAGTCCCGAGCAATTCCTTCCTCCAAGGCATTGTATACCCGGATTGCCTTGCCAACCAATCTACACTGTATCAATACCGTCCACATTTCAGAGGGGAACCAAAGACAATTGGGTGGCAACCCGTTCAAATGCCTTGAAGAATTCAGGGACGTTCTTTCTCATCAAAGACTGGCACTAACTTTAATGCCGCACCTAAATTAAATTTATCATTAAAATTATTCTTAGGGAACTGATCATATTGGTCCCCTGCAACCTTGCCATTTGTAAATTTATATTAGCTACCTCCAGCTCGTGACGCCTCGCCCTCTCGTTCTCCTCAAATTCCAATTTCCTCAACTCGATGCGTTTGCAAATTAACTTATATTCTACCTCCTCCTTAGACTCTCCCAAACATTGAATAGGAGCCAGGGGTCCCTCTGGCATAGGATTTGGGGAAGGCAAAAAAGGATTAGTAGACAAATTAGATTTAGGTAAATTAGATGGACCTTCAAAAATAATACCTGTGCGGGGAGGATCCTCAACAAAGTCAAACCTGCTCTCACACTCAATTTTCCTCCTCTGAATCTACATCAAACGTACTACCTTCATCATCACTGTCCTCTCGACTTTCGTTTAATCAAATTTCCAGCCTCTGCTAAATCTTGAGAAATCTTATCTCTTACTGCCATCAATATTTCCCCTCTTAGGTGCCCGCAGATTTCAGCGGAACACCTAACCACTGAGCACAAGAAATTAAATGCTTCCTACTCAATACGGGCAAATGCTTTATACAATCGGCCGACCCCAATATTCGGCAGGATCAAAAACAAACTCTTCCATTATGCCAAAAAAAAAAAATAAAGTGTGGCAGGGAGAAAGGCAATACTACAAAATAAATATGAATTAGACCACCCCAGTGTCGCTCCACAAACCAAGATACCGAGAGTATCCCTGAGAATATCCTGTCACGGTCGCCAACTTGTTACGAACCCCCTTTTTTTTTTGGGTCCTGGTGCAGTTCTTTTATTGCACTATTTATATTCTCAGTGATGTTCAAAAATACTCAGCGTAAAATGGTCAGTGGAGACGAAAACAAAAGGGAAAACTCAACAATATTTATTCACAACAAAAATAACATTAAGTCAACCTTGTGACTGAAAAGGACGTACACTAGTCCTCAAATAATCCCGTAGGATCCCTAAACGCTAAGAAAACTAAGCCCTAGATAGAAACATGAGAGAGAACAAACGCAAGTATACATCTAAAAAGGAATATATTCATACCATGGCTGGCCAGGCCAAAATCCAAATATACCTATAGCTATAAGCGAAAGAAAGAAGGTGAAGGATAAAAGTGAGAAAACATTAAATTCCTACCTATATTACAATCTAAACACCCTATTATAACAAAAATCAAGGCCGATAGGCCATAAGGACCATCAGAGTCTATAAATATAGCATTAAATAGATATACATATATATGTATAGAAAAATATATATATAAAAAAAAATCAAACAAATCCTCACACAAAACAGTGGAAACTTCAATCAAAATAAATCAAATCGCCTTTAAGGAGGCGTGATCCAATACATCTCAGCTCTGCAGACGAGGGAGGACATGAGTACTCAGGTAACCACGGGTGCAGGGAGTCGGAGGAGGTCCTGCCCGACACAACACAAAGACAAACTCCTACCTGGTATCTGTCTCCCTACTTGACACCTCACGAGCCAGATTGCTCCCTCAGCAGCAGCTTTAAGGTGTCCTTGGAGATAGACTGATGACTGCCCAAAGCTCCTCTAGTGCCAGCAGAACACGATGGCACTCAATACCCTAGGGAAATATATATATATATATATATATCCACTAAGGTGGCAGTACGACGAAGTCGCAGGTGACAAAGTCAACTGCGTCGAATACAGATCACACGACGTCGCAGGTGACAGAAGTGTACCTGCGAAGGGCAGCTCCAAAAACAAAATTCAATGTTTTCCAATAATCGCCAGCTGCAGAGGTATCAGGAAGCAAAGGAAGGCCCGAACTCACTTTAGGCCGGGCACCGTCTTTCCAAAAGTCACCTCACAGGAGTCCTGCCGCACTCGAAAAATAAACAAACCACAATCGTTAACACGATAGTTCAAGCAATTAAGTGAGCGGGGAGGAGGCGAGAAACTATAGCGTAGACAAAACACTAAACACTTAACATTAACTGCCTTAAGAAATAATGTACTTAAATCTAGAACAAGTTGACTTAAATAAATCGGAAAATTACGTTACTCTAATACCTTATACTCTAATACTTGTCATAACAGGAAAACAAAAGTACCAGTAATTCAGTTAAAGAAACTACACCACATTTACCTAATGAAGAGAGAAAATGTTTGTTTACGGGGATCCACTCAAAATGAAACAAAGAATATGGCTCCATTGAGCACCACTGCTCGCGGAGCAGTAATAGCACCTATGGAGGATTAGATGGTAGTCTTGCCTTGCAAAGTTCAAGGGCAGCTCACAGCTTCGTGGACTCGAAATTATACTGTATAAAATCATGGTAGGTAAGTGGTAATATGGACATCTTTTAACTGCGGTGGTCCAGAGTTTCAGTACTACTCGAGGACTGAAGGATTTTACTTCTTTGGCTTCTTTTCTTTATTAAAATCTTTGGCCTAAGAAAGCCTTGTGGACAGAGAGAGAGAGAGAGAGAGAGAGAGCCACAACTGCAATGCACAGACTGTTCCACATTATGGGGTTAGACGTGATACGAATTCTGTCTGCCCCTCACTCACTCATGTCCTCTGCTCTTTCTGCCTGAATTCCCATAGTGTAGGTCTTCTGCTATTCTCTTTCTCCACGACTTCCTGGGCCTTCCTAATATATCCACACAGACAGCTTTCCCGGAAGTGGAATCTAGGATTCAGGCAAAAGGCTGAAAGGGAAACTGAGAAGAGTAGAATGGTCTGAAAGTGAAAGGCATAACAGGAGGAAAATGGTGATCATGGAACTACCCAAAAGACATTTTGACCCAATTCAGGATCTTATCTCTTGAAGATTCTGACAAAGAATTCCCTAAAGAAGTTGTTCCTATGAATTTTATTTTTCAACATCAAAAGCCATTTCTCTCGAACAGGGGTGACTCTATAGGAAGAAATAAATCATGAGTCAGTTACACAATAAGCATAGCAACAGCACATTGAACACCCTACATACACTGTGCCACTCACTCTGGCTTCGGCGCATTCTCCTACTTGGCAGACATTGAGGATCTTCCTTTCCAGACCTGTTTCAATCCATCCATTGAGGACTATCGAAGTCGTCATCTCTTCTTTCCATCTACCATATCCGAGTAAGTAATGCATACACACTTTCCATCAACCTAATACCCCCCATTCTGTCTACTGCATATCTCCACAATTGTCAACCTTTTATTTCCAAAAAACTTCACCTACTAGAGTGTCACTGCGCATTACTCAATAAAAATGTTCGAAGTCCACAAATCAGACTTTTACTCAGAAATTATCACATCTCAATGCGATCTTCACATCCAATTCAGTAGTATGGGCAAAACATATTGTTAACACCAGTTGCATAACTGATGAATAAAAATGGAGAATTCCTAACCCTTAATGGTCATGCGATACAATCTACACTTGGTAATTCCCTGACGCTTTTGCAATAATGAGTGATGAGAAGTAGCATCTTCTCACCTATTACTAGGTTGTTGTTGTTGTTGTTGTTGTTGTTGTTGTTGTTGTATTAAGCCAACACTTCTTGTTGGCACGGGCCTTTCCCTTGTTCGGCCTGTAGGTGATCTGAAAAGATTCATTAGGTACACGGTTAGTTTTTTTAAATTGGAAATATCTTTAGTTGTAGAGATAGGAGTGGACAGGGGAAGGATGATGGTGTCAGTAAGAGAGGGCCATCATGTCATATTATAGAAGAAGTTTGAAAGAATGTAAGGCTTTCGAAAATTGGAGAAGCGGTGCAGGTGGGGTTGTCCAACCCTTTACTCCCTTGGGTCCCTGCGGGAGGATTTCAGTGGTAGGTAAAGTTTTAAAAGAATGATAGTGGATGATGTGGATAGAGCCTTACAGTGAGGGGATGTGATGAGGGTGGGTGATGTCACTTAGTTTCTTTACCTTGGTGGAGGTAGGTTATAGAGCACCTGGGCATGCTCTTCTAATTTTTCAATGATTGTCTTTGTGACTGTGGCAGCTGTATGCTCTGCATCTTGTGCAGGTAATTCATTTTGTGCTGCACCTCTTAGCTGTGCTGTTTCTCTGCATTCCAGCAGGTAGTGAAGGAGTGGTTGCTGTGTTTCTTCTTGACAGTGTTCACATGGTCTGACACTGTTTTCCACAATTTCCCAGCAGGCTTTATATCCTAGCCTGAGTCTGTGTGATCACAGCAAAGTTTTCTTGGGTGTGTGCCTGTCTATGGAGGAGGCACAAGATCAGTCGATGTCTTATACCATCTGGCAGACGGTGAGTTCTTTTCTACCCACTCACGATGGTCTTTTAGCAATTTTTCTTTGCAGAGTGGTTTCATTGTATTTTTGATTTGTTGCAGTGCAGGTTGTATATGTATTTGCACTCTGTCAGTGTGTTTTGTACTTCTGGCTAGCTCATCAGCCCTCTCGTTGCCTGGAATTCCTATGTGATTGGGTATCCAGTTTAAGGTGACAGGTCTTCCTCTTTCGCTGTGCTGGTGTAGCAGTGTTTTAATTCCAGCCAGCAGTGCCTTATTTTCCTTGTTTTTCTGTTGTTGCAGGCTTGCATTGAGGACTTGAGTCTGTGTGGATGATTACAGGCCCTTCTTCATTCTCCAGTGAGTACAGCAGTGCCTGTCTTATTGCAGTTAACTCTGTCTGCATAGTGGAGGCGTGGTTGGAGTCCTCCAGCAGGCTGTGAAGTTTCTTGAGTATACTGCAGCTCCCGTAGTTTGATTCTCAGGATCTACAGTGCCATCGGTGTAGTATGTTTGTGCCCCTATGGTCTCAGTGTTTCTGATTGCTTCATAGGCTGCTGCTCTTAGCTCTTCTCTTGTGCAGTCCTCTTTTGCTCTTGGCAGGCTTGTGTATTTGTATATTGCAGTGTCCTTCTTCCAGGGTGGTAGTTGTTGTGTGCCCTGTGTTGTGTCTGGACCTAGTTGCAGCAGTGTTTCTGCCATGCCTAGACTGATGTTGTCACTTTGTGTCTTACCATAGGAACTCGAAGTTTGAATCTCTGGGTGTTTAGCAAGTTCCTCTCTTGCTCTTTTCTTGAGATGGAGTCTCTTTCTGAGAGGAACATCTTGGCCATTGTGCTTGCATTTCACTGTGCAATCCTATCCTCTAGTTTTGGCAAGTTGGTTTCAAGCCTGAGTTGCACAGCCTTGTCCATGTGGGTTGCTCCTAGCATGAGCCTCATTGCATTGTTTTGAATGACCTCCAGTGATTCTTTTTGAGCTCTGTCAGCCTCATCTGAGTGGGGGCAGCATAGTCCACCAATGTTCTAGTGCAGGCTAGTAGTACTTCCTTTGTATGTGTTCATTTGCTCCCGTCCTTCAGGATGACATGTATCTCATGGCGGCCAGTCTTGCATTTGCTCTTTCTCCTCAAGTACTTGATTTCTTCCTTGAAAGTTAGCTGCTGATCTATACAACTCCTAGGTACATGTAGCTGTCTACCCATTCTATGGGCTCAGCTCCTATTGTTAGTGGTTGCAGCGGTCTGTGGGCTTTTATTGTCATGGCCTTTGTTTTATTTATGTTTATTTTAAGGCCTAGCTCATTTGATTTGTTGTTGATGTCATTGAGTGCCCTTTGCATTCTGGGTACTCTAACAGCTCCTCTTGCGACTACACACACATCATCGGCATAGATGAAGATTTCTACGCCTTCTGGAAGCTGCAGGGAGGCTATATTCTCCATTAGTATATTGAATAGAAATGGGCTCAGAATTCCTCCCTGAGGGGTGCCATTTCCAAGGTCCCCCGTGGCATGTAGACATCACTCCTTGGAATTTTACTCTGGCCTGCCTTCCAGTACGTAGTTTTTTTGTCAGGCTAGTAAGTGTCCTTGGACTCCCTTCCTTACTACTGATTGAAGTATTGCTGCTGGGATGGCTAGTTCAAAAGCCTTCTCAAAATCTATGAAGACTACTGTGGCCTTCTTCTGATTTATGTAGCTGAGAACATCTGTTATGCACTCTGTAGTTCCGACTCCCTCCTGATATGCATATAGCTGCTTGTGCAGTGGACCAATCTTGTACTTCATTCTATTTAGTACCATTTTTTCCCCAGTTTTCTCAATGCATGACACCAATGCGATTGGTCTTGGGTTCTCTGGATCTTTAGGTTTGGGGATTGGCTGTGTGTCCTGCTGCCGCCAGGTTTGTGGTCTTGTGTGTTCGATGTGTGTTTTGTTCAGGATTCTCAGAAAGGCTGTTTCTCCTGCAGGACCCATTTTGCTGATCATGGTGTACGTTATCCTGTCTGCTCCTGGTGCTGTGTCTCTGCCAGCTTTAAAAACTGCTTTCAGTTCCTCTACTGTGTAAGGGGTGTCAGTATCATCTGGTCTGTGGCAGGCCACATCGATCTCCTCCCATCTGATCGGTGCTAGTTGATCCTGAATTCTTCTTGTTTCAGGGGAGAGGTTACCTGAGCTAGTCCTATTGGCGAAGGATGTTGCCAGTCTTTCCGCTTCTTCTAGTGGGTGAGGGTGAGTTGCTACGGGTGTTCTCTTCTTTCCGGCTACTCTGTTCAGCCACTTCCATAGCTCCGAGAGAGATGTGTACTGTGATAGTTTTGTACACCATTCCATCCACTTTTCAATTCTTATCTCTTGCAGCTGCTGTTGAACATCATTTTTGACTGCTTGTAGCAGTTCCCTGTTTTCTGTTGTCCTTCTTTTCCTGTAGTTTTTTGTTACCCTGTTCAGTAGGGTTTTCAGTCTTCTTACTTTTGGGCAGTAGTACCAGGAGTCTTTGTAGGTGTGGTCTCTTCTTCCTACTCTCATGGGCATTGCCCTGTTTGCAGCATTGTGTATAGCCTCAACTAGATCTTTTTCTAGCGATCATGTCTTCTGGAGGTGTGTATTGTGCTGCCCACTCTTCGAGGGCTAGACGAAATACAACCCAGTCTGCTAGTCTTGGTTCATGTCGGAGGAGGTGGCGGTATTGGCAGTAGTTGCTGCATCTCCAACTCTGTTACTGTGGCAAAGTGATCGCTTACTAGTGTCGTATGTACTTGCCACCTTGTTAGGTGTCTGATTGTTGTTGTGGCAAATGTCAAATCTAATCTGCCTCCTCTTATGTGTGTAGGTTGCCCTGAGTTGAGTAGTGAGACTCCTTCAAAACTCATCTAGAGAGAAAAGCTATGTGCTCTCCAGGTTGGTTTGTCGGTCGTGGGGATGATAGCAGAGGGTGATGTGCGTTGAAGTCCCCACATATAATTGTTGGTGAATCTGTTGCATGTGCGAAGAGCTGTGTGAGCTGTAGTTCTCCTGGTTCTTCTCTATGTATTTTTCTATATATGTTGTATATATCTATCCTCTGGTTTAGCAGTGTGATTCTCACTGCTAGGGTTTCCACATTGTTGCCACAAGGGATTGGGTTGTGTGTTCTCGCTGTTGGGATTGTATTCTTGACGAGAATTGCCAATCCTCTGTCTGTGCCTACGCATGGGGTTGTGTAGACATTATATCCAGTTATTCTGAATTTTGTCCCAGTTGTTAGCATGGTTTCTTGAAGTAGAATGATGTCCACATTTTCTGTTTTGCAGACTGCAATTAGTGTGGCTGCCTTTGTCCTTATTCCACCAGCATTCCAGTTGATGATCTTCAGCATGATTGGTATGTTGAGGAGAACTGTCTGGGGTCCCTTGGTGCGTATGTTCTTCCAGTTTCTCCTGTCATGCCTTCAGTGACTGATGGTGATGATGAGGATGAGTTGGATGAGTTGAGAGGGGTGTGGTTTATTGGTTCTGAGGATGTGGAAGGTGAGGGGTTGAGGGTGGATGTGGAAGGTAGAGGAGGGAGGGGGTTTTGAGGAGTGGGTTTTGGTGCAGCTAGGGTCGCTGCCTCCTGCATAGAGGTAGAGGGGGAGGGGGACTTGGAAGCTCCTTTAATGAAGCTCTTTAGAAGTACTTCTATGCACTCTTGGACAGTTTCCGCGTTGATGTCTCCCTTAATGATTCGGTTGGAGAAGTCTGTCAATCTGTCCCTGAGATCAATTGTTTTGATGAAAATGGTCCTTGGCAATGGTTTAGGTGCCTGAGGATTTGTTTGCTGGGGGGTGGGTCTTCTTGATGCAGACCTGGAGCTGTTTCATTTTCTGCTGGGTCCTGCTTCCCTCCTGGATTCCTCCAGCTCTTCCTTGGTGTAATACCTTCTTCTGGGCTGAGGTTTTGGGGCTGCCCTTCCTCTTGATATCCTCCTCTCTCTTCTTGTCTCTTTGGGCAGAGCGGCCTTTACTCTTGCCAATCTTTCAGGGCATCCCCAGGCCATGGCAATGTGTGCCTTGCTACAGTTGGGGCACTTTGGTGTTGTAGTCTCCCCTGCTTTCCGTTTGGCAATGCACTCTTCAGTAGGATGTTTCCTGCTGCAAATTGCACAGGTCTCCTGCTTTGCCTGACATTGGTTCTTATGGTGCCCAAATTTCTGGCATTTGAAACACCTTAGGGGTTCTGGGTAGTATGTTTTCACCCCATATCTCCTGAATACTCCCAGGTCAACTCTCTCTGGGATGGTCCCTACGAAAGTGACCAGTACAGCTTTGGTAAGGATGCCTTGTTTGTTCTTCATTCTTACTGCAGCTGTCACGTTGGTTGCGCTGGTCAGGTGGCTTTCAGGCATTTCAAGCTGGTAGCCATCCACTACTGCTTTCTTGATCCTCTCTTCTTCCTTTAGTTCTTTGATGGCGATTGCTGTCGTGGTCCTCAGGGTACTTATTGTTTTTGCATCTCTGGATGAGATGGTTCACTGACCCTGCTTGTTGGGTTTAGCCTGGAATTGCAGGCTTTTGAACTTGGCCTGGAAGGCTGCTATGGCTCTGAATCCTTCGGCTGAGTTGCTGGCCATGACCCTGAAGTTGGTGATTTTTTCCTTGACTTGGTTTCCATTGCCGTTGTTCTCTGGTGCATTTTCTTTGAAGCTGGGTCTTTTTTCCTGCTTCCTTGTCCTTTTTGAGGTAACGGTGGTCCATTCCTGGTCGTCATCATCCTCCTTCATCCTTTTTTTCCTCAGGTCCTCCGTAGCTTCCATCTTGGTGGTCTCTTCTCGTTCCTGTAGTTGTTGTGGTTCCATGTCCGTCATCCTTAGGGGTGCTTCCAAGTCAAAAGAGGGGGGGTGTAAGGATAGTCAGTGTGCCTGGTTAGGTTGTCCAACCCTTTAAGCCCTAGGGCACCAGACAAAGTGAATGTTGGAGTGGAAAAATGAAATTAAAGAACCTGAAATTGAAACTGTAATAGATTATTGTTATTGTTATTATTATTATTATGTTACTTTATCATTCTTATTACTTTATTGTTATTATTATTATTATTATTATTATTATTATTATTATTATTATTATAACAATATATATATAGTATATATATTTAATATATTATAATGATTACTTTTTACTTACTTCCTTTACTTTACTCTACTCTGCTTTGCTTACTTTCCTTTACTTTACTCTACTTTACTTTACTTTACTATTACTATTTTATTGTTTCTATTGCTGTTGTATTATTATTTAAAGTATTATTATTATTGTTATATTTCTTTTTCGCTTGGAGGGGGGCCCTATCTAGCCTATTGGTAGCTGTATACTGACTGCAGCAGTTGCAGCTGGGAATCCCCTTACTGCTCTCAGAGCACTAAGACGACCCAGCGGTCAAGTCCTACAGTCAGGGAGGTCCTTAAGATGGGGAGGGAATAATGAAATACTTAGACCAGTTTACTGATCTCAATTACACACTTTCACACACACAAACTTTTCCTTGGCTTATAGGCTTTCAAACAACCTATCTTAGGTTCTTGGCTTATAGGCGCCAAGCCTATCAGTCCTGTGCCACTTGCCACAGATGGCGAGAGTGGGAGATTTTGACTCTTGGGTCCTGCTTCAACTGGAGTTTTAAGACCACAACAGCTACCAGATTTTCCACAGGAGAGTCTGTTAGTAATGGAAGGTTAATTGGAAGGTAGAGACTTATTTTATAGTCAAACGTTATTTTCCTTATAACAATGGCTGAAAATGAAGTTTTCATAATAAAACTAATATTGTAATACTTACCTGAACACCTGAATTAGCCCAGGTCACTGACCAGCCCGAACTATATCCCCACATATTTACCCACTAAGTGGGTAATTTTAACTGTCAGCGTTACCAACGCTGCAGGTAAAATCTAGTCAGGTAACTACCTGTGTTACCGTTGGCAACGCTGCCGCAAATACCTGCCACCAGTGGCCTGTCTCCTCATTCCTCAATTGAATCATTCACTATCAAATTGAAGTGGGGAGGAGGGTGGGAATCATTCAGGTGTTCAGGTAAGTATTACAATATTAGTTTTATTATGAAAACTTCATATTGCAATACACTCCCTGAACACCTGAATTAGCCTGATTAACAACATTTAGTCGGAGGCGGGGTCAATCTCATTCAGCCCGACCTGTCCACGGAACATATGCAGGTAACTCATAAGCAACCTAGCATGTATAAAAGCATGTATCCTCACCTAGTTATCTAAATTCGGAGGTGAGGATGTATGCAAAAGAAAGTACTTTAACATCAGTGTTTGAGTCTAAGGGTACTGTCTAAGTCAGAAGTACCTCCCATGTGATAAGCTATACTCTTATTCATGAGGTAAAAAAAAATCTCCTCACCTGGTCGTTCCAGCTCAGTAGGTGAGGATGTTTGCAATGAAGTACTTCAAAGTCAGTATTGAGTCTAAGGTACTATCTGAGTCAGAAGTACCTCCCATGTGATAAGCTATACTTCTTATTCATGGAGGCCAAAAAAAAAAAAAAAAAAAAAAAAATCTCCTCACCTGGTTGTCCAGCTCAGTAAGTGAGGATTCTTGCATAGGAAGTACCATACCGTCGGTGTCGAGTCCTAGGTACCGCCTGAGTCTGAAGAACCTCCCATGTGGTATTCTATACCTCTCATGTATGGAGGGGAAATGGTGAACCTCCCATGTGGCTATGTAGCCTCTCATGTATGGAGGAGAAGTTGAGTGTGCAGGACCTTCAGTTCTCTACTGCTCACTGATGTAGATGACTTGTGCTGAAGAAGTAGTAGTTATTCCAACATGACCATCGGGATCTGCCTAACCTCAAGGGCCTAAGGGACAAAACACTCTGTCTAAGCTTGACCAACAGAAACACTAGAGTTCATTAGACTATCACTGCCTCCCTAAACTTCTAACACCCTGAAGTTCATTTAGACTATCACTGCTTACCTAAACTTCTAACACCCTAACTCTACCCAGCCAACTATAAAACTGAGTTACCGCAATGACAGGACCCTGAGAGTAACCTCTCTGAAGAAACTGAAATTCCTTAAGGTACTGTGTTGTGAAAAAACCACAACAATTCTCAAAAAAAAAAAAAAAAAAACCACCTACACTACACAATCGCCGACAGCGAAACATTTCCTCTGGAAGCCAAAGGGTAGCCCTCCGCATACTTGCGCCCTTGGATTGACTAAGAACCCATTCTTATGAGTGTCCGGATAGCGCTGAGGCAATGATTTAACAATAGTCCCTCCTCTCCTTACCAAGAACATAGCATAACCCTCAGAAATGTTAGTCTGGTATGCAAACCCCCTCGAAACCAAAGTGAAGAGGTTATCAAACAGTCCAGGCTCAGAGAAACACCCATCAACTCTCACCACATCCACACAGAGTGGCTGTGAAAGGTGTCCTCCAAATACGAGCCTCATGATCCGTAACCCTTACCACACGAATCAATGAAGGAACCCAATAGAGAAAAACCTCAACTGACTCGTAAACCGGAAGTCAGACTCCGGCAGAGGAGTTACCCGCTACCTCATACAGAAAAATGATGCTAGCTTAAGTCATTCCCAAAAACTGCCCCGACTCGCCGAAACCAGACTACCCTACTTGATGTTTGAGAGACTGCTGGTTTGGTTGAATACAACATATCAAACATTACTTGAATTAACTGAGATTCCTCCGGAGCCTGGAATGCGGAAAGATAGAAAGGACAAAGTCCACAATCCATTATACTCGCTTCCTTCGCCGGAGAAACAAAAAAAAACCCACAACTAGCAAACGAGTCTCTCTTCAAAGGTATCTATCCTCTGTCAGACCTGTCTGGCCACACCGGAACAGGAAAAAAAGGAGAAAAGCCGAACTCCACACAAGAGCAGCACCCAAGAACCCGGAACCTACTACGCCTGGCTGCTCGATACCAAACGATGTAAGATCCCATCATATCTGAGCCTACCGATCCGATTGCGCAACGATATACCAACAAGAAGATGATAAACTCCTGTGCAAGTCGTACTCGACTGCGCAACCCGCACTCCCCCCAGACATCATAATGTAACCCCTGCTGTCTGACCGCTGTCCACCCACTCACAAGAGCGAACTGTCTGTCACCAGTTCTGCAAAACCTGTAAGAGTTAGTCACTCGACTGCGGATACCCTCACTACCCAGTGACGATAACGTTACGCCTGAGCCGAATATACCTTGGCGATGAACGACCACACATGCGAGTCACTCCCATACTGTTGCGCCAAACATGTACCAACCAAGACGATGACCTAACCTTGAACCAGTCTCACTTGACTGCAAAACTCCGCACTCACCATTGACTATGACACGAGACCAGGACGACTACAATAGGCGAGCAACACCCCTAAAGAGCGAAGAAATCGCAAAACGCGATCCAACTAACCCCCTTTACCAATACGTACTAAACCTAGACTGGAGTCCGGAGCAAGTGAGGGAAAGAAGTACTCCCAGACACGGAATCAAGGTCGAACCCACCTTGAAAACCCCATAAGGGCGGAACAGAAAAGCAGCAGGAAAAAGTTGAGAAAATAAGGAGAGAGAAAAGTCACTACGAGTAACCCACAGGAACACCTAGCGCCGACATTGTGCAGGTGGAGAACCAACTGTGCGGTACAGTGCTTTAATAACGGGTTACGAACTGCGGAACCAATGGGAGCCGCGGAAGGAATTACCAGCTACCCTAAGAAAGGGGGCCGAAGGCACAAAAGGTGCTAATTACGATGCAGACGAACTGCGAACGAAGAAGGAAGATTACTAACTACCCTATGAAAGGAGTGGGTGGTGACACAACCGGTATTGATACAGTCAACGATGGCGCAGGTGAATCTCCAACTGCCGTAGCCTCCTCAAGAACTACGGAGGACAAATTACATCTCAAAACAAGTAAGGATGAAAATACGGAGTTGAGGAACCGCCTTGAAGCATCAGCATCAGCAGCCTGTACGCACCCAACTCCAGATACTCAGGGCTATGTTGTGCTGTCCGCTGGTTGAGGTCGCTGAGACACTAACAACAAACAACAACCAATGACCACAACACAACAACAACCAAGGACCACAACCCCACAACTCAACAACAAAACCACAAACAAGGAATACGACCACAACTCAACAACACAGCGAACAAACAAGGACTACATCCACAACTCAACAACACAACAAACAAGGAATACAACCACTGCAAAAGACCACAGCACAAACAATCGCTAACACAAGAAACAACAACACAAAAAGGCAACAAACACACCCACCAACAACACCAAGAAATCACAACAGCTCACCAACAACAACCCTCAACAACTCACAACCACAACAACTCACATATAACCCAATAGAACTCATAAGCACAACAAATCTAACAATACAGGTACAACAACTCTAAAGCAAACAACATCAACCTCAACAACAGCTAAACAACAAATCAATAACACAATTTAATTGACTTTCAATGCTTTCAACGCTCTTCATAGATCGCTGCCGACACTACAGATCATCACTTTAGGCTCTGCCTAAAGACTTACTCAAAACTCTGATCTTAACAACTAACTCCAACCGCACCAGCAGACAACTCAGAGTCCACCAACAGCCAATTCAATTGTTAACCATCCATCCAGGAATTACGCTCTCTCTCTCTCTCTCTCTCTCTCTCTCTCTCTCTCTCTCTCAAGGACATTGTCAAATGGAACTCCCATAACTCCTCCATACTAGGAGAGCTGTTAATCAGCTCATTGGTCTGGTTAAACTAAGATATACTTAACTGTTTCATTAGCACAGCAAAATGTCTTTCTCTTGGGCTACCATTTTGCCTCCACAATAAAAATATTCCTCAAGAAAGTTCTTAAATGTCTTCAATCAGATCATTCACGCCTAGTGTGTAGAGTTACCTTGTTTTCTGATGTCATCTTAAATATGATCAACAGTAGAATAATGAATAACACTTTCTTTTTGATGGCGTCCAGATCCAGCATCACTCAGGAATATAAATTATGGTCTTTAATGTGACTTTTCTTCCCAGGTTTCTAGCAAAAAACTCCAAAATAACTAGGGCCTTCTTATGCCCAGAAAGATGATCTTTTTGGGTCAATGCTTTCCAACTTCTCTCCGGTGTGATCCCTCATATGAATCTTAAGAGAAGCTTCCCACAATCATTACATTTAAATGGCTTCTATCTAGTGTGAGCCCTCATATGAATTTTAAGATTACTTTTATCAGAAAAAGCTTCCCCACAGTCATTACATTTAAATGGCTTCTCTCCAGTGTGAACCCTCATGTGAATTTTAAGAGTATCTTTCTCAGTAAAAGCTTTCCCACAGTCATTACATTTAAATGGCTTCTCTCTAGTGTGAACCCTCATATGAATTTTAAGAGAACCTATTTGAGAAAAAGCTTTCCCACAGTCATTACATTTAAATGGCTTCTCTCCACTGTGAACCCTCATGTGAATATTAAGGTTACCTTTCTCAGAAAAAGCTTTCCCACATTCATTACATTTAAATGACTTCTCTCCAGTGTGAACCCTCATGTGAATGTCAAGATGAGCTTTATAAGAAAATGCTTTCCCACAGTATTTACACCTGAATGGATTCTCCACAATGTGAGTCCTCATATGACTATTAGGATAAGTTTTCTGAGCCAAAGCTTTCCCACTTTTTTCCATGGAGAGTTTTAATTTGCTTCAAATGAATTTCTTTCTGGGAATCTGAACTGCTGCCCTCCACAGTAAATGGATATTCAAGTTCTGAGGTGGTGTTCCCAATAGAACTGATTTCCAAATTTTTCACACACAATGGCTCCTTTCTCTTATGGACAGTGGTATCTTTTCTGACGAGAGATCTTCCAGAATTAGCTTCAATATTTCTAATCCTGGAAAATGTACACTTATCATGGCTTTCAATGTCCTACTTAATAAACGCACTATTATACTACATATATTCCAGGACGTTGAACTTGACAAGAATATCCGGTATCTTAAACCAATGTATCTGTCTCTTTTCTTCCTAAGAGGTAAATTTCTTGCATAAATCTCCAGTAAATTTCATTACATATCTTGATGGAGATCTTAATTGATGGAATGTTGTGTCTGAAACGAGAAAATACGACACAATTAAAGGAAAAACAATGGCAGAAGTAGGTCTGTGAAAATGAAAAAAAGCAATTTTTGAAAGCTTCTTGCCCCCCCTCCCTTTTTTTTCCAGAGAGAGAAATCAGAAGCCTCATAAAAAGTGACCTTTGGCACAAAACTGACTCGAGCATTGAATGAAGTCTAATGTTAGCATGGCACAGTCCAACCTCTGAAATCAACAGAATATCCCGGAATATAGAATACATAGAATACACCGCTACAAAATGAAGCCCATATGAAAACGTAGTCTTGCAAGATAATTCCACGTGCAAATAACCTAGTTGCCGACTTAGCCTAGTACTTGGCCAAGTTCAGAAACTATTTTCTATCAGTTTATCGCTCATATATTTTGAGTGTTCTTTAAAATATGTAGCAAACTTTATACAAAACAATCAACTACTATAACTTTACTCAGAATCTGCAGGTCATCATCGTTGACTCTCATCTCCTAAACGTGGCACATTAAAAAAAAGTCATTTGTATTTTTCCTAACTAAACCTGAGGCATTTATTATAGTAATTTATTATAGGACAGGTTATAATATAATACCCAGTTGTTGTGAACGGAGACACGGCGGTCGGAGCTCCCGTAGTTCTTGAGATGGCCGCAGTCAGGCGCTGTACATCGGACCGCCCCCATTGCGGGAATTTTAAATCAAACCAATCCTGTATCAGGTTAACCCAGGTTATTCCCAAGGGACATGGATTAATTTACTGCCAACCAATAACAACGAGTCCCATGAATATGATTCATAAACCCATACCCCCTCTCACAGAATTCGTTCTTTCCGTTGTTCACAGCCGTCATGGATAGCACACACAAAGTATTGTTCCCTAAAAGTGTAACAGCAGACAAGTTCGATAACTATATGCATTTGTATATTAGTATTGTGATCGAATTTCGGGGGTTTCTGAATTTGATCAAACGTGTCTATCCGCTCAAAAGCCGCCCGACATCCCCCATCTCATATTTGATTTCCCGATCCGAAACAATGAGACCAGGACCTTCTACCAGTGAGGCACGTGATCCCCCACCCGTTTCAAAGAGGCCGAGACTGATGCCTTCATGGTCGTCGGACAGCAGCGACTTTGAAATTAGAATAAGGTAAGTTGTATATTAATTTTTGGGAGCGGCTACAGTTTAGTTGTCCCCGGGTTTTGTCTGCTGGGGATCGGCTGACTAATACAAACAAGATGGCGGCCGTTTCTTTTGGCACTAGTTTTGAAAACCTGTGTAGTGTTAGAAAACCCAAAAACCTAAAAAAAACGGTAATGGGGGACCCTATTGGGAACCGGGGTTTTTGGGTGGGGGGAGAACACACTAGTTTTGGTAAAAAGTTAATGAAAACGGCAAGGGGGGACCTATTGGGAAACTGGGGTTTTTTGGGTGGGGGGAGACACAGACGACGACAATGAACACGGAAAACCACGAAACCCTAGCAGACGAAACCTGTGGCCAGCTAAACTGTAGCAGCTCCCTCTACATTCGTTCCTCGTTCGGTTAGGCTAACCAAACTGTTCCCCATACTCAGTTTAGTTGGCCATGTTTAACGTCTACTAGTTGGTTGGGTCATGAGATGAGTTAGCCTAGGTAATGAAACTGTCTCCCTACTCTACATTCGTTCCGCGTTCGGTTAGGCTAACTAAACTGTCCCCCCTACTCAGTTTAGTTGACCAAGGTTATCGCCTAATAGTTAATCGGTTCATGAGATGTGTGGCCTAGGTTACTAAACTGTCCCCCTACTCAACATTCATAGACCAAACATATGGACTATTAACCTAATAGAACGTTCATGCATGAAATGCGGTACCTGGCCAACTGAACTGATCGTAACCAAACGAACCAACCTAACCAAACTTAGGCCGCGTGCCCTTACCTGGACGGGGGGCGACCCCCAGTATAGTATGTTAACAGTGATTGCTACCTAACCAAAGGAACTGACCTAACCAGACTTAGGGCGCGTGCCCTTACCTGGCTGGGGGGCTTTGCCCCCCTGGACCCCCCAGTATGGTATGAACAAAGTGATTGTAACCTAACCAAACGAACCACCCTAACCTATGGCGAGTTCTGTAAGCGAGCATTGTAATGCTACCATTTTAGCGATCATTTCGTTAACATGCACTGTTACTTGTACGTTTGGACATGACTGGCTGTCGTGAATTTCGAACTGATCATTCGAAATCCCCGCCATTTAACTTCACAAGTGTTGCGTTAATTTGAGGTAAGACTGAGGGATCTCGCGGGCGATTCATTGAACAGAAAGCTGTCCAATGACAGTTAAGACGTAATTCCTAAATGCCTGGCGGGGAAGGAGCGCGTCTTATAGTAATGAAGACGTTATGAATTTTCATTAATAAATATAATTTGCTATTCCCTAGTACGAGCTAAATTGTCTATGTAGAGATTTGGAGCCAAGGACTCCGTAGCCATTCAAGAATTTGCAGATTACGGCCTTCAGCCAGAACTTTGAGTCAATTCCTTGATCCCAGATGATAACGTAACTGCCATTTTTCCCATTCAGAAGTAAAATAGATTAAGTGATCTCCGTAATGTCTAAATAAACGATGATTCCCGCCTGAATTACAAGGATTCTGCAGCTTACGCGGGAAAGCGTAAGTTTCTTTTGAAGAAGGGCGAAGCTACGCCTGATTCCTGCCCAAGTCCAGAACGTTGTAAGTACCGTGATATTTGTGTATCTCTCGATTATCCGGCTCCCAGCTATTGCCATGCCAGGTCGAATTCCGTCGTAACTGTAAGTTATCTTTATCCATGTATAGATGCGTCGTCCCTGCGATGAGGGACTCGATTTAGGCAGCAAACAAAAGCTGCAAGTGTAAGAATGTCATTTATTTGTGATTTTGAGTAAATGGGTCTCGTATTGTTCAGATTTTTCGTCCAGTCGTGGACTTAGTGCTTTTCAAGCACGTGATATCAAAGACCCTGAGGGCTACCACGTAACAAAGCCATGAGAGCTTTCAGGTTCCTTGAATTAAATCAATGAGAGTAGTAAGAAACTGCGTGTGCTGTGGAATTTTGCTAGTAACTTCAATTGCAGTCCCCACCAGAAATAAAGTCAAGCTTTGAGTTGGAAATCGGAATCATCCGAGTCTTCGGAGCACACGATTCTTCTTTTCTTTCTGGTTGGGATCGTTCATCATGGCAAAGAATCACAAGGTCCAGTATAGTAACTGGATTGGCGGGGGCAAATTGCACGTGCGCGGGATACGACGTGGAAGAAGCGGACATGATGAATGTTTATATGCTGACACAAAGGAACATACTGAGGTCGATCATGGTCGGGCAGGGTCGGGTCAGGGAACTACTTACCTCGGCGGAGCGATTAAGGGCCGGGCAGAAGGTGTTGCGCGGCCTGGCCAAGGGTATCGTCATGGTAAAGGTGGTAGAAATGAATGAAAGGGGCCTAGCATATAATCACAACAGTCAGTAAGATTCTTATAAAAATGATAATAAAATAATTGAGCTCCTACAGTTTAGTTGGCCAAGGGGAACGTCTGCTAGGTAATCGGCGGACGAACACAGAAGATGGCGGCCGTTTGTTTTGGCGAAAGTCTGACTGGTCGAAGCATGTTCAGGCAGGGTGACCGTCGGGTTCGTGAACTACTTACCATGGCGGAGTGATTATGGACCGGGCAAAATGTTATTACGCGGCCTGGGCAACTAAACTGTAAACTACCCAATTTTTGTTATCCTAAACAAGTGTTTCGGTTAGTTCGAAGCCAGTACCGAAGCACGTGTTCAAACAGATCTATCGGTCCAACGGTGGGCACGTAGGAACATGCATGATGCTGCCATTTGTATGTAAACTAGTTTTTCGGTTAGTTCGAAGCCAGTACCGAAGCACGTGTTCGAACAGATCTATCGGCCTGATGGTGGGCACGTAGGAACATGCATGAAGCCACCATTTGTATGTAAGCTAGTTTTTCGGTTAGTTCAAAGCCAGTACCGAAGCACGTGTTCGAACAGTAAGGCCGCGGCGTAACGAGTAAGGTGTTTAATGTTACAGTTATGAGGGGATTTATAGCCTAGGCTAGTCGTGTTTTTTTTGTATGTACTGTGGCTAATTCTCTGTAACCTGTGTGGCTAGCGCGCACAGCCGTGGCCACCGAGAGATTGAAGGCCTGGTCAATGGTCTGTGACAGTAGAGGTTAGAGGCCATGGTCGCGCGGTTCTTTCCTTACCCTTTTCCTCCCGGAGATAAGGGTGGTGGAAAACAGTGAAGTAGCGCATTCAGGTTGTTATTCCAAAAATTAATAACAAAGTTTATAATGAAAATTTCAATAAAAAGATGGAAGTAATACATATGTATAATAATTAAATAACTATTTATTCAATAAAGAGATACCCAGGTTATGAATAGATAATGAAAGGGCAACAGCAAGATTCCATGTCAATGCATAATTCTATAAATGATAGTAATGATCATAAAAAATAATGATGATATTAATACTAATTATGTTAATGATAAATATATATAAAAAGACAAACAACTAAATTCATGTAAATCAATTTGCTAATGTTTCCAGTTTTCTTATTTTACAATCAGTTTTGTTAAAAACTTATTCTAAAAATTATAGTAATGATCATAATAATAATGATGATGATATTAATATCAATAATGATAATGATAAAGATAAATAAAACGACAAATAACCTAATTTAATTAAATTAAATTTGTTAATGTTCCAGTTTTCTTATTTTTACATTCAGTTTTGTTAAAAACTTATTCTAAAAATTATAGTAATGATCATAATAATAATGATATGATGATAGTACTAATTATGATAATGATAAAAATAAATAAAAAAACAAGTAACTAGATGTAAGTAAATTAATTTGTTAATGTTTCCCAGTTTTCTGTTTTTACATTCACTTTTGTTAAAAGCCAGATATTCATTTTCTCTACGACAAAAATTATTCAAAAGAGAATTTGTGGCAGACCACACAAGCATATTTTCAATTTTATCTGTGATGTGTCCTGCGTCACAAGTATCAATAGCAAATCCAGTATCATCATTAGCTATAGCTTTTAATGTTACTGCCAAAGCCACATTTCGATGATTTTTAGAGCTTAGAAAACTTTTCATTTGTGTTAGCTTTTTGATAACTAAATATGTATACATGATAATATTTACAGTACTAGCACTTGGATGTAGGAGGGAACCTCTGCTGACACCGTTTATGTAATTGTGGCTTTGAGGAAAATCTTCATCACTTGTTTCTGTAGTGAGTTCCTTGCAAAATTTACACCTTAATCTCTTATCAACTGTGTAACAACAATAACCCGCCAAGTATACAATTATTGGAAGAACTTCTTCACACTCATCAAAGTCTCTTTTTACAACATTTACGTCTATAGCCAAGTTTTCCTGCACATTTGGTTTCATTTCATCCCATTACTCTCATCAAACTGAGATAATTTAACAGGCTTTCCATCCAAAGATAACTCTTTTTTAAGCAAGGAAATCATTCTGAGTTTTTTCTCCGACTCAAAAATCTGCCTTACAGATATATTATAATTACCACCGGACATTTGACGATATTTACTAAATCTTGCTTCCAAGTTATCTGTTTGAAAATTTTCCTGGTAAGATATAGTCCATTTTTAATTCAGAAATACAGTACTCTGCTATTCCAATCATTGCTTGTGTTGTATGCTTTATGGCAGTGAACGTCTCTCTTGTTAGGTTCCCTTTACCTGTTTTAATATCATCCCAAACTTGTAACCATAGGTCAAAGTTTTTCAGAAATTCGTATTTTTTATCTCCATCTTCATTAGTAAGGGTGTAGCGTACGGATTATTCAATCTTTTGCCTTTGAACTTTGACTTCACGTTCATTATCGTCCACCAAGTATGAATTACTTTAATATAATGGGCTACCTCAGAGGAAAATGGCAAGAAGTTTTCCTTTCCAAATGACAAAAGTGCTTCAATAATATATTCATTGAAAATTTTTTGAACCAGATTAACGTTTTGCTTTTCAAGATTTGACGGCCACAAAGCTTTCTGTGTTAAAACCATATGAATGTTTCAAAAGGGATTTTGCCTCTAAAGAGTACAGCTTTTGCAAGGTAATTAATGGGGCATAATATATTTCAATATTATTTTCATAATAACGACCTGTAAAGGAAAATTTTGGAAATCTCATTGTTTTCTCATTACTATCTTTTTGTCCAAACCAATTATTTCTGAGGCATTTAAAAATATGGACCGAATCAAACATAAAGAAAAGTGGTCGACTTATGTGCAGAGGGTGTGGGTATACTATGGATAATTTAGGTGGATTAGCAAAAAATGACATCGCTTTACTATTGATAGAATTATTGTCCGTTATGACTACAAGTACAGTGAAACCGATGTTTTCTAAACCTACTATAACCTTTCTTATTATGGCATGCAATGTTTCAGCTTGATGCATTTTGTGGGTATGATATGTACAACATCCTTGAACGTTGACTTGATGCTGTTCTTCATAAAAACCATTGCGCTGGTTGCTGCGGCACAGCTTTCAAATGCCAAGCCCACAATGCTACCCCCTTTATAATCTAAATATGCCTTTAAATGAATTTCGTCCAACAATAGATTTACAGTTTTATCGTTAGGTGAAAGGGATTTGAATTTTTGCTTAATGTAGGCAAGAAAATTTTCGTCATGTTGTTCAATGGATGGACTGAAGTTTTTGAAACTAAAACCCTTTTAATTGTCGAAAAACTAGGGAGGATTATATAACTACTATCTCTCAACAGTCTATACCCTTGAGGCGAACAGTTATACAGCAGTGATGAAAATATTACAAATTCAGAAGAATATTCTAGCCTTTTAAGGGTCATCAAATGCAACTGCTCACATATGAATGCGATTGCTGAGAAAAATTTCGAGTCTTCGTTACGAATGTTTCTCAATAATGAAATAACCAACTGCAATACAAGGATTACGTTAAGAGAATCTTTTGAATTTTGCTCTATATCAACAGCCTTAAGTTTATTCAATACCAGTTCTAACTGAGCAATGTCATTAACCTGAGAGGGAACTTTATAATCTCCTAGCTTTTTAACTTCGACACCTCTAGCAAACGCTCTATGACTGAAAAATCAGCATTTATAATCAATGACAAGAGTATATAGGTTCAGGGGGATCCAAAATCCTACAGATGTTTACATAACCTTCTCGTTTTACTACTGTCCAGTATGAGGTGTCTAGAAAGTCTAATTTATTTGATACGAGATCTCTATGTTTTTGAAAGATTTCTCTTCCTTGTATAGCTTATGGGTTGCTATACTGTCCGCCATTGCAGTTTGTAAATGTCTTTCGTCAAGCCTCGCTCTCTTCGATTCTGGAGTTTCTCTGACATGGGAAGCAGAGGATAGATATGAAGGGCAATTCGGCAAGAGCGATGGTACGGGCACCAGAACGTAATACGAGGCTTTGAAAATCTTGCAGTGACTTTCTTCCGTCTTTTCATCAAAATGCGAAGTTTCCCAAATGATGTCCCAAGGACTGGAAATGCATCTCGCACACCTACAAAGAAATATACTGCATTTCAACAAAATTGTCCGCTTCTACATCATTCATGCTCAATGACAAGAAATTGAGTTCATGTGTGTATTTCATAAACCGTAAAAGCATAAACATTGCAAAAAATTTTGAAACATATACACGTAAATACATACACACTCACACATCGTACACACCTTGAACGTTCAGTAGTAAACAAGCATTAGTAATTGATATGGTTCCCGCTTATTTTTATTGCAACAATATGTGTTTTCTTCAACGATATGACGTAGCATTATCATTGTTTTAGAAAGATTAGAATTGTTCGTTAAACAAGATTAAGTTAAACAGATCACAAGCAATAAGTTAACATTGTTTTCGTTATGTAATCTAATCGGTTATTCTGTAAGTTTCTTTTTTTTTTTTTTTTTTTTTTTAATATGTCGACATTGAAAACTAATGTTACTAGGAACCCACTGTACCAAATTTAAATATTTCTGACGACAGGTTTGTTACAATGTAGGTTCCATTATATTGATTTAACCAATAGATGCTAGCACACGCACATATATCAATATTCAGCCACACACACACACACACACACACACACTTTAAACCGCAATCGGAAATGACTTACCCTGCTGTGCGTGGTTGGTGTGAATCCTTCTCTTTTGATAGCAAGGAGCCATTTCCGCCGAAGTTCTTCATCACTTGGAAATGTAAAAGAATGTTTTTTTTCGGAATTTTTATAATTCCCACGACACCTTGGCACACTACACTTATTTACCATGTTTTTTCTTCACAATTATTACGAAAATAACGCTTTAATTCGTCGGAGAAGTGTAGCTCTTTCCCTCACCAAGGTACGACCCAAACTGACCTCAGGCCGTTACCTGCCTTTTGAGGCTTTGACTGATGGCCTCTAAGTGTTGACGTGGATTAGGATGGCTGGGTGAATCATGCAGGCCTTAAAATCTCTCGGTGGCCACGGCACAGCGCAACATTACCTCTTGCCAGAACATACCGAGCTTGCCAAGAATCTTTAAATATGCGGATAAGGCGCGAAGCGCCATTCCGCCACGGCCTTACTGACAGCACACATAAACATATTCACCGTTAACAACTAATTTATCAGTAATGCCGGTTAGTGGTAGCCTAGGCTAGCCTGTCATTTACCTGTAAAGTAGTGGTTGAAAGTTATGTATGCAAAGTAAGGGGTCCTAGCATCTAATTTAATGTCCGTCAGTGGTAGCCTAGGCTAGTATGTCGTTTTACATGTAGGATAATGGTTCAAAGTTCTACAAAGTAAGGGGTCCTAGGTTAGCCTAGGTCAAACTTGCATGCAGAGGAAGGGGTCAAACTTTTGTATTCAGAGTAAAGGGTCAACCGTAACAAAACCGTAGATATGTACATTTATGTGTCTCGAAACCAGGAATTGAGAGTTCCGGGTGCCGTGAAAGTCCGAGGCAGTTTCCCCCCACCCAAAAACACCGGTTTCCCACTGGGTCCCCCTTTACCGTTTGATGTTTTCCTAGGGTTTATTTTCACTGGGTCAACTACAAAACCGTTGTTATTAGCAATTATAAGGTTCCCCGTGTATGTAGTTGCTCCAATTAGTTTAGTTTTATTTTTCATGTATATAGTCAAAATCTAAGTATGTTTAAGTATTATTGTGACTTTTTATATTTTCATTTATCGTAAAAATATTTTGTTTTGGTGCTATGCTGATGACATGCGGGGCTTCACTCTGATATTTTGAATTGAAAATGTTCAGCGAAACAATTCAGCTCGACTATTAATACTACTGTTGCTGATCTTCTAGTTCCGTACCTATAGCTCTTAGCAACAGTGTACAGCAACTGCTGCATGATTAGCAAACTGCCGTACCTACAGCAAGTCAGTAGTGCAATACAGTACCACTGACAGAATCTGACTACCACAACTACACTTATGTTATTTGTACTGCAGGAAGTCTGAAATTGACGCATGCGCAATTCACTGCCGTACCAATATCTATCGCAATCAGGGATACTGCTGCCGTACCAATATTCTGTGCCAAACATATTTTACGAAGAGCATCACATGCTTATTTTAGTTTGCATGGGGCTTTCATATATCACATTATGTTGACAAAACTTCAATCTTTTGAATGGTATGCTTAAAGATGTAATTGTATTCTTTTTTCACCAATTAAATATCAAGTGAATAAGGCCGAGCCACGCGATGACGATGGATCGTCTGCGGTTGTTTACCCTATGATCTTAATTTCTAACTTTGGAGGAAATACTTACTTCAAAAGGAAAGTAGAGGTCTTGAGCTCCTTCTTTCACCACCAACAACTCACGACTGATGACCATCTCCGGTGTCAGGACGTGTTAAAGTACTTTTTGGAGGGTGGCCACAAACGTGGTAGTCAGTGAGTTGGCCAGTCCCCTCGGTTGTTTACCCTATCTGCCCTGCCCTGCCCGGGGAAGGAAGAAAGGAGGCGCTGAAAGGGCCACGCCCCACACACGAGGGGCAGCCACCACAATGCTCAAAGGCACAGCGACAGACAGGAGGCTAACGTACGTAGCCCCAACTTTGTATAAAGTATAGTGGCCTCGATCGCGTGTTCCTTCTTATTTATCGCTGTTTATTTGTTTATTTTGACCGTTTGCCCCCCTGGATGCTCCCCTGATCTTCGAGGGGGGGTCGGCTCCATCCATTTCACCACCATCGAGTTGGTTCGGGTCCGTCTTGTAGGCCCGAGGGGCTTAAATAGGTTAGGCCTCTTCTTACCTTAGGGTCTACTGTCACGTGTCCCTCATATTTATTGCTGTTCATTTGTTTATTTTGGCCGTTTGCCCCCACCCTGGATGCACCCTTGGACCTTGAGGGGGTTCTTCTCCGTCTATTTCGCCACCTTAGGGTTGGCTCGGGGCTGTCTGGTAGCCCCCAGGGGTTAATAGGGTAAACAACTGCGTGGACTGGCCAACTCACAAACTACCATGGCTAGGCCACCCTCCGGAAAAGTACTTTTAACACGTCCTGACACCGGAGGTGGTCATCAGTCACGAGTTGTTGGTGGTGATATCAGGAGCTCAAGACCTCTACTCTCCTTTTGAAGTAAGTATTTTCTCCAAAGTTAGAAATTAAGGCCATATTTTAAGATTTAAACAGAGGGTAATGAAAAGTGTGGCCAACGCAGTGCACACTACTCCAAAACGCTTTCGAAGTTTTTACTTACAACTAAAAAAGTTTCGAAGATTGATGCCATCTTGAAGTTTGCGGAGTAACTTGTGTCAACAAACTTCCCATTTCCTGTACTAAATCCACACACCATTTGTACCCATAGACGCTGGGGCACTTTCATCACAACAAATGTAAACACTGACTTCCAACCACTACTCATCCAAGGGAACTACGGCATTCTTTGTGCTCTTCAATTGTTCATCAGTTGTCAATTGGTATGTGTTTACCCTCCAAACTGGGTATAAGATTTACATAAAACTGGGGAAATAAGTGAAATTAGCATATCAATTTGTAGCATATATACATATTACAGAAATTTTATCATTACTGCATTACTATGACAACTAGAATTCATGGTAATAGTTTGTAAATGCATCGGCGTATGTATGAAGGTCCACTAGATTGGCAACGATGAGTCATTTTTCCTCACGTCTTCTGCTCGTAAAAGTACATCAGAAATATTTGTAATTTTTGGTGGTTAATTTGGTTGCAAAAAAGGGATAATAGGCATGAATTAAATAAACATTTTGAAGTAAAGTTAAACTAAATAATGAGTAAAGTAAACAATTAAGGGAATAAAGCTTTGTAACTAATAAACAGTGTAGTTGCCTGCTGCTCATAACTGTGTTTGTGGAGTGAGTGCTTAGGAACAAGGAACAGCAATGTGGTTCAAGTGGAATTTGGAGTGAATCAAATAAGCACTGTGGAATTTCAGTTGTGATGGCAGTAAGGATAAAACCACCGATTACAAGGTAGAAATAAATTTCAGTTCAAACCATGACCCCGGGAATAAGTTTCATACTTTCACTAATATAGGCAACAAAATATTGTTTTATTGTGCTGATTACAACTGGAATCTTGAGTAAGATCAATAAACGTTACATATATGAGTGCTGGGAAGGCTGGGAAAGATGGTGGATTGTCTGTGGTTAGAACGGCCAGCCACGCGATTGCCGCCATATTGGATTTCAAAACTGCCTTGAAAACATATTTTACGAAGGGCTCACATGCTTAATTTAGTTCGTATATGGCTTTCATATATCACATTATGTTGACGAAACTTCAATCTTTTGAATGGTATGCTTAAAGATGTAATTGCATTCTTATTTCACCAATTAAATATCAAGTGAATAAGGCCTGGCCAGCGCGATGACAATGGATCGTCTGTGGTTGTTTACCCTAATACATCAGTTTTCGCTGAAAAACGGATGTTTTCAGGTTTCAACAAGCTGAATAAGGCAATAGACGTCTATGAAGAGTCAAATTTCCAGAAATTGTATATCCGTAGGTCACGAACAATCAAATCGGCCCTGAAAAGAGCTCAGAAGAGAGATTCAAAGAAGATTTGAAGCTTAGCTAGTAAGGTTGCAGCAATCAGTAGTGCGTCCAATATGGGAAACATGTTGTTAATATACACCTGATTTGGATGATTACTTAAGATTGATTAGGCCGTTTACCAGAGGATCCACTTTGGTAGTTTTCTGTACTACCGTGAATACAGCAGAGCACGATTTCTGTGGTGAATCTCCTCTTCGGAGCTCTTCAGGACCGATTTGATCGTTCGTGACCTACGGATATACAATTTCTGGAAGTTTGACTCTTCGTAGACGTCTATTGCTTTTTCTGCTTGTTAAAACCTGAAAACATCTGTTTTTCGGCGAAAACTGATGTATTAGGGTAAACAACCTACTGGACTGGCCAACTCACTGACTACCACATTTGTGGCCACCCTCCAAAAAAGTACATTAACATGTCCTGACACTGGAGATGGTCATCAGTCATGAGTTATTGGTGGTGATAGCAGGAGCTCAAGACCTCTACTCTCCTTTCGAAGTAAGATTAAATAGTGTCGGGAATTTCGAACTGATCATTCGAAATCCCCGCCATTTAACTTCACAAGTGTTGTGTTAAATTGGGGCAAGACTTAGGGATCTAGCGGGCAATTCATTGAGCAGAAAGCTGTCCAATATGCGACAGAGTTAAGACGTAATTCTTAAATGCTTGGCAGGGAAGGAGCGCGTCTTATAGTAATGAAGACACTATGAATTTTCATTAATGAATATGATTTGCTACTCCTAGTACGAGCTAAATTGTCTATGTAGAGATTTGGAGCCAAGGACTCCGTAGTCATTCAAGAATTTGCAGATTACCGCCTTCAGCCAGAACTTTGAGTCAATTCATTGATCCCAGATGATAACTTAACTGTCATTCTTCCCATTCACAGGTAAAGTAGATTCACTGATCTCCGTAATACCTAAATAAGCGATGATTCCCGCCTGAATTACAAGGATTCTGTAGTTTACGCGGGAAAGCGTAAGTTTCCTTTGAAGTAGGGCGAAGCGACGCCTCATTCCTGCCCTAGTCCTGAACGTCGTAAGTACTGTGATGTTTTAGTGTGTCTCTCGATTCTCCGGCTCCCAGCCATTGCCATGCCAGGTCGAATTCCGTTGTAACTGTAAGTTATCTTTATCCATGTATAGATGTGTCATCCCTGCGATGAAGGACTTGATTTGTGCAGCAAACGAAAGCTGCAAGTGTAAGAATGTCATTTATTTGTGATTTAGAGTAAATGGGTCTCGATTTATTGTGTTTTTTCGTTCAGTCGTGGACTTAGTGCTTTTCAAGCACATGATATCAAAGACCCTAAGGGCTACCACGTAACAAAGCCATGAGAGCTTTCAGGTTCCTTGAATTGAATTAATGAAAGTAGTAAGAAACTGCGTGTGCAGTGGAATTTTGCTAGTAACTTTAATTTCAGTGTTGGTTCTTAATGCACATTGGCTTAGCCACCCGTGATGCTCTTTCATTCATGTTCAGTGTATTGTTAATGTGTTTAAATGTTTATTTTTTGTAATAAAACTGTATTTTGTTGACCAAATTTTATTGAATCCCACCCAGATAGTTTTAGAGAGTGCGCCTCCTCAAGGCCTTGTCATCGGCCCATAACATCAGGGCACGAATCAGAACAAAAATAATAAAAGTCGGAGAAAATCCCGACATAGAGGGTAATGAAAAGTGTGGCCAATGCTGTGCACACTACCCCCATAACATTTTCGAAATTTTTACTTACAACTAAAAATGTTTCGAAGATTGACGCCATCTCGATGTTTGCGGAGTCGCTTGTGTCAACAAACTTCCCATTTCCTGTGCTAAATCCGCACACCACTTGTACCCATAGACGCTGGGGCACTTTCATCACAACAATTGTAAACACCGACTTCCCTCCGCTACTTATCCAAGGGAACTATGGCATTCTTTGCACTCTTCAATTGTTTATCAGTGTTGTCAATTGGTATGTGTTTACCCTCCAAACTGTGTATAAGATTTACACAAAACCGGGGAAATAAGTGAAATTAGCATATCAATATATACATATTACATTAGCATACCAATATATACATATTACATCAATTTTATCATTACTGCATTACTATGACAACTAGAATTCATGGAAACAGTTTGTAAATGCATCGGCGTATGTGTGAAGCTCCACTAGATTGGCAACGATGAGTCATTTTTCCTCGCGTCTTCTGCTCGTAAAAGTAGTACATCAGAAATATCTGTAATTTTTTGGGGTTAATTTGGTTGCAAAAAAGGGATAATAGACATGAATTAAATAAACATTTTGAAGTAACAAAGTAAAGTTAAACTAAATAATGAGTAAAGTAAACAATTAAGGGAATAAAACTTTGCAGTGTTATCGTCTGCTGCTCGTAACTGTGCTTGTGGAGTTTGGAGTCAATTAAGACCAAAATGTGTATAATTACAATCAAATAAGCACTGTGGAGTTTCAGTTGTGTTGGCAGTAAGGATAAAACCACCAACTACAAGGTAAAAATGAATTCAGTTCAAACCATGACCCCGGGAATAGCATGTTTCATACTTTCGCTAATATAGGCAACAAAATGTTGTTTTATTGTGCTGATTACAACTGCAATCTTGAGTAAGATCAATAAACGTTACATATATACGCTAACATTGTTCAAATGATTGCTGGGAAGGCTGGGAAAGATGGTGGATTGTCTGTGGTTACAAACGGCAAGTTACCCGTGTGCCGCCATATTGGATTTCAAAACTGCCTTGAAAACATATTTTATGAAGAGCTCACATGCTTATTTTAGTTTGTATGGGGCTTTCATATATCACATTATGTTGACGAAACTTCAATCTTTTGAATGGTATACTTAAAGATGTAATTGTATTCTTGTTTCACCAATTAAATATCGAGTGAATAAGACTGAGCCACTCAATGACGATGGATCGACTGCGGTTGTTTACCCTATTACGCGGTTCAGAGGAGATTTAAAGAAGATTTTAAGTACGCACATAGATTAGTTTAGTTTTATTTTTCATCTATATAGTCAAAATCTAAGTATGTTTATGTTTTAGGGCTGTTGCCTTGTATAATAAGGCGCCCTATGAGGTAATGTTAGACTTGCGATAATCTTACGCTAAGTCGGTTGGTTATGTTAGACTTGCGATAATCTTACGATAAGTCGGTTGGTTATGCACTTCCATACTCATTGGAGTGTCTTGGGGTTTCCTGATAACTAACGAAGTAGGTATCTTCTTTCGTTATGGCGACGATGTGTTAAACTCATGATTATAATCTTCTTCTGATGTGAGGTTCTAGTAGAAAACACGAAGTATAAAAAAATACTTATATTCTCTGAGATTACATGATGAATATCAGATAGGACTGTACAGGTCTGCCAATGACGATGGCTTGATCGATTCTGCCAATGATGATGGCTACTTCTATTCTGTTCCGACTACCATCTCGGTTACAAGTCATAAAGGAAGCAGACAGTAGCTCGAACATATGAACATACATACCAAATGAGACACATTACTAATCACGTAGGCTATTTGAATTATAGGTCGCAGTAGTTGTCTCAAGCAGGGAGCTTGGACTAATGTTTCAAAACAAATGAATGAACACAAGTGACGGCACGTCATCTTAGCCTACATACTTTATCGTCTGGTCTGATCACATTCCTGCAAGCAATCTGGTTGACCTCTTTAGTTTTAGTCTTTTATATATATGGAATAACATTCCATATTTTTATTATGTAATCACTTACAAAAGGACCTCAGGTTTGTATAGTTAGGAAAAATACAATTTTCGACAAATTGTGATTTTAAATGCTTTGGGTGCATTAAAAACTATGTAAACTGCATTCTTATTGCATTTTCCATTAAAAAAAACTTCAAATATTGATTATTTTGCATTTTTTGAGTCATATTTCTTCTGCCAGACCAGCGATGTAGGCGTCATAACCCTGGAACTTGTGCTGTAAACCTGGAAATAATTTCTGATAAATATAATTGAAAAGAGTTGTATCCTCAGAATGTAGTAAGCTGAACCCGTCATAAACCGGGGACTGCCTGTATATAGAACAAAAAAGTATTTAGAATATATTAAGTCTGGTTACAGCGCCTTAGTTCAAGGTTAGATTAGAGTACAGTTAGTTTTGGATGAACTCGTATGATGTAGGCCTTTCAAGATTATATTTTGATGTGGAGTAGTATTTTTTTTTTATATTTATATATTTTATATTTTGCTGAATGAAGAAACTATGCATATGAATTTATCACAACAAATTAAAGTCAGAGTTGCCAAAGATATAACCTGTTGAAGAGTAAGTGAGGGCTTAGTCTATGTAAGCTTCTAGAGATAGGCTAGGTTCGATTCTTAACAAAACCAGAACGGTCTAAAAATTTAACCAAAATGGCCATGATCGAAGTTTATTTTCATTCATCTGAAAGTTATCATTCAAAACTATGATTTCTATGGCTTGAATGGAACTTCCCTCTTCATTCAGTAAAAAAAAACTTGGTAGTTTTCACGCCATTAGACCCCATAAGGGGTTAGTGCTGCCGGCATTTGCTGAGGTCCTTTGCAACGTCACTTCGGCCCCTAGCTGCAACCCCCAACCACTCCTTATGCTGTACCTCTGCTCATATTCTCTTCCTTCAGTGTTACGTTCCTCAACCCTCCCCTGATATTTGTTTCATAGATAGTGCAGCTGTCAAAGGTTTTCCTCGTGTTACATTGGAGGAACTGTTTATTCCTCAAAGGTTCTTTCGGAGCTGAATGCCCTTCTCCTTGGTCCCGGCACTTTGCCTTGGGCGAGGATCAGTGCCTCACTACCCCAACACTATTCTCCTTGCGTTTTAAAACATTTTTATCTATTAATTTACTTTTTTTTTATAATAAATGAGATCTCTACCCTCTTTCCGTAGTTCCCTTTACCTCCTCTTACTCCGTCCTAGTGAACATCTTAATATTCGTTGGAAGCTTGAATGTCAAGCCTAAGGTCCGTCTGGGCTTGTTCCATATGAATAGGGTTCATATTTAGAATAATGACGTAGATAATAATTTTGATGTTACATTTCATTCTGCATTGCGTTGGACATGTAGTTACTTGCCATATTTGATGTGGTTCCCTGTTCATTTTAAATGTTCATGGATAGAGTATATCATCTTGCTTTTAGTTCTTGTATGGGTGATGTACGTATGTGTTTGTTATGCCATGAAATAAAATGATTGAATTGCAGTTTTTATGAGTTTTTAATGTTTTAGTTAAATATTTATCTATTCATTCATTAATGTATTTGATCTTTTTCCCTAACATTTGATCTCTCTGTATTCCTGTAAGCTTCTTGAATTTCAAGTCGGTGGCCACTTTTGTGAGTTCCTTGTTTCGTATGAATCGTGTTTTGTCTTCTGAATAGTGACTACGAAAAGTATAATCAGTGGAGATACACACATTGTGATTGGGTGTACAGACACTTGATATCTGTGTCTGTGTAATATATGTTCTGTAGCCACATTTCCATATATAGGAAAACTATAAGTTGTAGATTTTATGTAACCTTTGTCATAAGGTTTTGGCAATGTCTGGTTTCTTATGTAGTATATATCACGGACTTGACATGGGTATAACAGTGTCTTTATTTTAGCGTGTTTAAGAAATGGTAAGCTGCAGAAATGTTAAGTGAAAATGATAAGGTGAAGTGGGACGAGTATTATCTACAGACAGTACGATTTGCAGTCATCAGAATCGCAAGGGTTGACAGTTGCATGTTTACAAATGATGAAGTCAGAATTTCTAAGTTCAGTCATGAAGATTGCAAAGGTGTTTGAGACAAAGATTTTGGAACAATTCAAATTTTGACACTATTAATCTTTTTCCACAGTGAAACGTCAAACTGAGCAAGTCGCTGTCTTGGCTCCTCAGACACGGAGCTGCCAAAGAAGGCTTGGCCCTTGATTCTGGTGGACGGGCCAAGCTCGACGACATTCTGGGGAGACCACAGTTTAACAAGGTTATGACCAATGTATTTCAGGATGTGTCATAGCCCTTTGGATTGTTGTTACCTTGTCAGTCTTGAGAAGAGTCGATTTGTACTACTCTTGTCCCAGGTTATTCGCACGTTTTTTTTCTGCAATGACCCTTTACACCACAGTTGTGGCAACACACTTCACTTGCATAGCAGCTAGATTTATTTTTCTCATGAATGCGCCCACAATTATCACATCTCTTACTTGACATGGGTAGCTTACTATCCTTTTGTCGACGAAGGTTCGATTTTACTGCCGCAACATCACTATGTTCTGTTTCATCATTATTATAGGGCAGCAATTCTTTCCCCACCTTGGCAGTAATGAGTCTGGTTAATTTTGCTGGCCCCACTATCCCTTTCAGCTGCCTCATATATTTCGCACTTCTGTAGTATTTTGGCAACACTGTTATATTTTTCGTAGTCTTGGAGTATTTCTTGTTTCAATCCACAGTTATTTAAACCACTGGGTAACCTGTGAGTCAGCATATAGTCACCCATGTCATTTTGGCACCGAGGGCAGCGGAAAGCACAATCTAAAGCCAATTCCTGACACCGATGTACATATGTCTTCGCGGGTTCCATAGGCCATTGCTGTGCACTAAAAAATTTATCCCACAGAATTGCACGGTTCACAGACTTTTGACTTACTTCTTGGACGGCATCCAATGCCTGAGTAGAGAAAGGGCTTTCCATTCATCGGACGTGTAACAGGGGTCAAATGCCCTTTGTAACTGATCATCACAGTTCAAACGCATGCTTAGCACAGTATCTTCAGTAGAAACCCTGCCAATTTGGAACCAATCTGTCATAGACCTACGCCACTTCCTAAATGCTCCTTGTGACATTTTGTACGAACATTTGTTGGGCATAATTGCTCTCATACCTGAGGGGGCACCACTGCTATGTCGCTGGTGCAAGAAAAGGTTTGCCATGGCACACAGAAGGTCCTCATTCCCACCACTGATGCGGCTACATGCAGCCCGTCGAAGGGCCCCTCTTCTTGGTGTTGTTGAATATCTTGCACCCGACATCTGAAGGCTTCCCAGGTCCTTATATCACTGCGCCATGTAAGCAGGTTAGGTATACTCAAACACGAGCCATATGCAATAGCTGTATATTCCCGTAATCCAATACATGATGAGCAGCAGTGCACGTGACAATGTTGAGGCCACACTTACTCCAGCGAGACTGCCCCAGACTCAATTTCTCCCGCCTTAAACACATTTTGGCGGGAATACAAGTAACTTTCATATGCATCATATGGAAACATCTACAATATATATATATATATATATATATATATATATATATATATATATATATATATATATATATATACATACATACAGAAGGAGGAGGATGACTACTCCTTGTCGCAGCATCGGCGGTGTGGATTCTGAAGAAGGGCAGGTGGCGTAGGGAGGGTCATGAATGACAGCAGTGGAAGTAGGGTCGTTCCAGTACCTATTCCAGTTATTCTGTGTTTATGGTTATCTATAGGATTAAAAATAGCTGACCGTTTATATTGTATTAAAATCTATTGAAGTTATTTTCCTGTAAAACCGATGTAAGATTGGCCACAGTCCAGGCATGGGATTTCCTATAAGTATGTGTCTTTGGGGATTGTCTTTTGTTGGATGTTGATCAGGTATTTAGCCAGGGTATTTAGGTAGGTAAAGGCAAAAGGGTTAGATTTTCTGAGGGTCTGGGTCACTGTCCTAATCCTGTCCAGGTGAGGAATTTTTATTTTATTGTTGGATGTCTCTCTGGTCTTGTCTTGAGGGGGCCGATAGAAAATTACGTTTGCTTTATGAATATTTTTCTTAGTTAAAGATGAAAGCTGCTTACGAATCATTTCAAATTCCTTTTCCAAAAAATCTGGGGAACAAATTCGTAAGGCTCTTAGAAATAGATTGCTGGCTATGCCTACTTGATAAGAATGTCGTGATAGCTAAAGTATTGAATGTATGAAAGTGAGACTGTATTCGAGAATGTATTTCTGTACAGGGTAAGTATATATTCTGTCATTTCTCTAATTATGAAAACATCAAGGAAAGGAATTTAGTTGTCTGGTTCCCATTCAACTTTCAATTTGATGCTGGTCACTCATGCGTTTCATTTTGAAAGGAATTTGTTTAAATTGCCTCACATATGATCCCAAAATGTTAGAATATCATCTACATATCTCAACCACAGCATGTTTTTTCTTTTGAGTTTTATGCATTTGTTACTGTAGAGTTTCAAAGTATTCCATGCATAGATTAACTGAAACAGGACTGAAAGGGCTACCCATGACACACCCGAATTTTTGCTCATAGAATGATTCCCTGAATGAAAATATGTTATTAGATACACATAATTCAACTAACTTTATTATCATGTCAAGAGCCACTGGGAAATGATCTGAATCACGGGATAATTATTGCCTCAAAAACTGTAGAATGTCCTGTACTGGTACTTTTGTGAATAGGGAATCTACATCAAGGCTTAAGAGTTCTATGTTGTGAACTGGTACATGTGATTCTCTGAATTTGTGACAAAAATCTTCCGAATGTTGAATGTGAATGGGAGAAAAAGTGCCAAAGGAAAGGGAAAGGAGGCCAGCTAACCATTTAGAATGTTTTTGGTTTTTTTTGAAAGCTCCGGCACGTGAGATGATGGGTCGAAATGGAAGATTGTCTTTGTGAGTTTTGGAAAGGCCATAAAAGTAGGGTAGTTTTGGGTTGATGACTTTCAATTTCTCCAACATTTCAATGTTTTTTGTCTTCCCCAGTGAACCTTACTTTCCCAGAAAATCCTATGGGGATGGTTTGGAGGTTTTTTTTTGGTCAGTTTGTCGTAAGTGTTTGTGTCGCTAAGAAGTTGGTTGATTTTTTCGAGATAGAAAGAGGTCTTTGTCAATGATTACGATTTTGCCATCTTTGTCGGATCTACCTATTACAACATCTAACTTTCTTAGCGAGTGGAGAATATATATGTATATATGCACATAATGTAGATATGTAAATCTATATATAAATATATATATATATATATTATATATATATATATATATATATATATATACATATATATATATATATATATATATACTATATATATATATATATATATATATATATATATATATATATATATATAATATATTGCTATTTCGAAATGCATGTTTCCCCTCTTTGAAATGTCATGTAGAATTGTGTAACATTTTTTCAGATTCCTAGATAGCTTAGAATAGGATGTTTTAAATGTGTGTTCAGATTTCGCATTACATATTGTAAAAGAATATGTTTATATGATGTAGAACGTAAAAAGAGAGAGATTTTCTTTGTCCGTTCAAAGCTATAATTGTTTCAGTAACTTTTCATCTCCCCGAGATTAAGCGAGCTCGAATCTTTGCGTTGTTATCAAAACATGTCAATCTTAATTGTCGCTCAGCCTCCGTTTCAATCGAGTAGAGTACGTCTTTTTTTTTAACAGACTGGACTCGTATGCGTATGTCTTTGATCAAAGCCACGTGGGGATTGCACATTTTTTATGTGAAGTTGCGTCAGAGTTCGAAGCTACTGAAAGCATTCGTGCCAAGGACATTTTTGTCATCTGCCCTGTCCAGTTTTTGCAAGGGATAAAGATTTAATTATATCTTAGAACCTCGAGGCATTAACATCTCGCTCTCGATCTCTCTCTCTCTCTCTCCATTGCATAGCACTTTTGATCTTAAAGTAACGTAACGTAAATTGGTCACTCGTAACTTAGAATTTCATATTTGATATTTCTTAGTTTATTTAGTGTTATTTAGTTTCTTTTGTGGAATCTGAACAAACATTATTTCGTAACGATGCCTGGTTTTTGTGAAAATGTGAATCAAGCCTGCAGCAAAGAAAGAAAGAAATTGGTATACCAAAAAGGTAAAGTGTGTTATATTTCTATTAGTTGCAACTAATAGCTAATAATTGTTAGGAACAGTGATTAACTAATAACTAATAATGGATAGGAATTGTGGTTAACTAATAACTAATAATGGATAGGAACTGTGGTTAACTAATAACAGTTGTGAAGGTTTGGTAAAAACTGATGGTTACAATGTTTTGAGTGAAAAAGATTTACACTTTTACACATTGCTGATTTTTTGTGTTTGTGTTTGTTCCAATGTTTGTGTACTTATTCATTTTCTTATTGAAGTGTGCCTTTTTATTTGATATTTTCATTTACATTCACAATTTAATTGACTTAGTTATTTTCATTGCTTAATCATTGCACATTTAATTAAATTTAACATTTGTGAATTAATTTGCATTTACTTAGAATTATTTTCAAGTTTTGTTGTTGTTTAGTATTTGTGAATTAATTTCAAATTTTCAATTATTGCCTAACACTTGAATTTTGATTAAATTAATTTTCTTGAATGTTGTGATAAATTAATTTTGACTTAATTTTACTTAATTTGATTCAAGAATTAATTAAACTTTACTTTGTTTTCAAGTAACAGTAATTTTCCCTGATATTGTGAATTTTACCTATAAATTTTGAATTTAATAATAAATTTTGTATTTAAAATTTTTGTAAGTGTTTTTATTTTTATACCAGTATATTTGCATTTGATTATATTTATGTTAGGTAGAAACATAGAGTGGTAATTGATTTGCTTTCCTTCAATTTTCTTCAAGTGACTTAGAACCAGGGAAGTACTTAGACTTCTGCAATCAGGGAAATACTTAAACTTTTAAAGTTGTTGATGGAGTGATGCACTTTGATTAATTTAATTACTTACAAGATTACCTCACACCTGTTTTGATGAACTTAGTCTGATTTTTCTGCAATACTGGTAAGTGTTAAGGGATCTCTGTTGCCTTTAGAGTATTCAGTCGTTTAATACGTGTTATGAGGGTTCAGGTGTCTGATTTTTGGTGAGGTAATAATTGATGAATGGTAACCAGATACTTGGCACTTCGTAACAATATATATATATATATATATATATATATATATATATATATATATATATATATATATATATATATATATATATTCAGTTGCATTCCACATAGGAAAATGAAAATGGTATATCTCAGAAAATGCCCAACTGTTTCGTCCACCAATGGACCTCTGTTTATTAATTAAGGGAAGAGATGAAGTTCACAATGTACAATTTCGTTTGAAATTATACAATTTGAAAATGAACGGAAAAATGTCCTATATATCGTCTCCTTTGACAGGAGGCTAAAATGAACTCATACTGAGACGCAATAATATAGTCTTTGAACACCTGATAACTTCCTATAATCAAATGACCATTACGCTTTAGTTTCATTTATATGAAATTCAATCAAGATTAGACCCGAATCATTCAATGACAAAAGAAAATCATGAGCAGGTCATGCAGTCGATTTTATCCCAGAATGACTTTCTCAGAAGGCTCTCATAAAGAACAACAAATATCCACACTCAATGCAATGTCCCAGACGGAGGTGCAGTGTGCAATATGTCGATAACAGGGGCAATAAAGTAACATTACAAGTAACACACAATTCGTCAAAGTAGGAAGGTTTTATACAGCCTCAAGAACTGCACAAGGAGCAAAACAGTCTTTCTTGTAACACGATAGAATAGAGGCTATTGGACTTTTAATAATGAATGCAGCTAAAAAGACATTATTTTGCCATTCTCTTGCAATACTAAGACGAGGTTGAAAGCGAGGAGAAATTCGCCAACATGGATGGGATAGTTCTAGGATTTGTCCTGAGAACAGACTAGCTTCACTTTGAGATGGGAACGCAGTCTACTGGACTTGGCTGAGAAGGATGGTTAATGATATTTTACGGCTAGTTAACGTGAGGAATTATTATTATTATTATTGAACTAAGGAACCTCCGTAACGAGGCTATAATATTGACAATCAAAAGCCACAGTAGTGTTCCAGCCGTCTCGCCAACAGAAACAACCAAATGGGGATTACCTGACCAACACTTAGATCCATCTGCCTTGAACCAGTTGTCATTTTTTTTTTCCACTGTTGTAACGCTCCCTCCATTGTTTGACCGTCAGTAGGACTGAAGAGGGATACGGAGGAGTATCCGAAAGTCTCTCCTTGTATATTTTTACCATTGTACAATAATATATTTTAACACTACTGTGGCTTTTGATTGTCATTATTATTATTATTATTATTATTATTATTATTATTATTTTATTATTATTATTATTATTATTATTATTATTATTGAAAAAGAAACCCACAAATTCAATTTGTAACTTGTTTACTTCTAAGTATTTACATTAAGTTTTTACTCCACACTCGAGTACTTTCAGCCCGCCCTTTCTGTGGCCCATTCTCAAGAGATGTTTGGGATGTTAGCCTGGGTCAAGGCCCAGCAGTCTTCTGGAACTTCTTCTTGTTGTGCTGTCATTTATGCGATGGCTGTTCTGGTTTTCTTGAGAGTTGCCAATCCCCTCTTGTCGCTCTGATATCCTGAGCTGATGGTCAATGGAATTCACCCTTGTGGTAAGGGTGTGGTCACCGAATAAGGACTAGAGTCCAAGAACATAGAAGGGCAGTACAGCTTAACTCTCAGGGGAGTGCTATAGCTAGACATTGTTGGAAAATGACCATAGGATGGATTTCAAAAACAGTAGGCTTATATACAAAAGCAACAAAATTAGTCACAGGAGGGTAGTAGAAGGTGCGCTTATCAGAGAGATCAAAGTAATTGAAGGAAACAAAGGTTTTACCTCAGAAGATCCCATAAGCCGAGCTTGATATTAAAAGAAGCTAAGATTGACCCTGCTGACCTGGAGATTAGGTTTCCTGCCCAACAGACTTTCGGTGACCACACCCTTACCACAAGGGTGAATTCCATTGACCATCAGCTCAGGATATCAGAGCGACAAGAGGGGATTGGCAACTCTCAAGAAAACCAGAACAGCCATCGCATAAATGACAGCACAACAAGAAGAAGTTCCAGAAGACTGCTGGGCCTTGACCCAGGCTAACATCCAAACATCTCTTGAGAATGGGCCACCAGAAGGGCCTGAAAGTACTCGAGTGTGGAGTAAAAACTTAATGTAAATACTTAGAAGTAAACAAGTTACAAATTGAATTTGTGGGTTTCTTTTTCAATCTTCAGAAGAAAACTGAAAGAAGTTTTTGTTTGGTTCATTATTATTATTATTATTATTATTATTATTTTAATCAGAATACGAGCCCATTCATATGGAAGAAGCCTACTAGGTTATTGCCTTGAAATTCAAGGATTTTTCAAAGAATATATTGTCCATTTGAAAGAAGTCTAACTAGAGAAGGGGGGTGAGGTGTCCTTGGCCGTTGTTTGTGGTTCGTGGACAGGCCTGAAGGAGTCCGCTAATTCAGCGGAGAAGGAAGGACACCCATCTGCTTCTGCCCTTCTCAGCATCGTGCTTGTGTGAGGAGGAGGCGGCATCATAATTCTCTCCTGCTGTGGCAACGCTGAAGTCCAGGCAGAGAGGAACAGAACAGACAGACTGTCATCTCTCGAGGAGGACTGTCAGCAGCCACAGCTGATATCAATCAACAGCTTCAGCTTCAGGCAGCATCAGCTGCAGGTCTCACGCTGCACAGAAATCTCTGCTGCACAGTAATAGTACGAGTTTTATGAATCTAGGACAATTGTTCGAAAACAATTATTCGAAAACAGTTGTTCGAAAACAAATATTCGAAAAGTAAGTGTTCGACATAACAGTTGTTCGAATCAACAATTGTTCGAAAAATATACCTATAAAAATTTATCAGTAAGCGACTTCAAGCGTTCTGCAGACCTCTGATATTTCTTTTTCCATGTGTTACACTCGATTCCACCTAATAATTTTTCGATATTAATTTCAGTCAGGGCTTGTTCTCATCTTAGTGCTGCTAAAAATTTCCAGATAGTTGGATGACATCCAGAGACTTGATGAAGAAATGTGTGGTGCCATCCTTCAATTATGTTGTTTGTCAATTATGCTTCGGCTGGAAATATATTTTCATCCATTAGTGCGCTGAAAGTTTCGACGATTCGACCTGCAGGAACGAAGGCAAGGGCTAGTAGCATGCGAATGTTTAGCGAAAACTCAGCATCAGTGTCATACTTTCCCCTTGAGGCCGAATTCACAAACTTTTCTATATACACACCGACAGAAATGAAAAAAAAACACCTGTAATGATTACTAGATGGCAATTTTTCCTTAACTGCCTTTACATTGCGGGCTCAAAATCTGTATTTACAGACTCAACATCTAAAGGCGTTGCCTATTGGTTTTAACAGTTTTAAGGAAAATTCTATATGTTTTTTCTCTCTCTTATTCGGTAATAAGGCATAAATCAAAGGTATGCATAGCCGTTTTTCATTCCATGAATTGTATAAAGCTGCTCGAAAATAACTGGCACAGTTTTAAAGGTACCATCCATAAAATAATGCTTGCATGAAGCAAGCACACTAAGATTTTTCTGAGTTGAAAATACCAGCATTCTGTCATCTACTTCTCCGGAATCGAACATCAAGAAAGATTCGCCCTTGCTTGTTCCTACCATATCTTGTTCTAATAATATTAATTCGTTTCGATGATTAACAGTTGATCTACATTGCTCTTCCTTCCTCACTCGATTGATAGTTCGCTTTATGCTGCTGATTTGCGGTAGAGCAGCTGCAACACAACCACCTAACTGTGCAGCTGCATTAGAGATTATAAAATGAGGAGAATCTCGTGTTGATCTTGCGTCAGTCTTCAGTTTATCTAAAAACTTTCGTACCTCAACATTTGTCGAATTTCCAGAGTGATTATGTTCACCGGAAGTAGAACTGATCGAGCCATCAACTGTTATAGCGCGGCCTTTGCACTTTTCAGCAAAATGTTGGCATTTCCAATAGACCTTTGACCTTACTTGCTTCTCTTTCACATATACGAATCCGTCCAGAAATAGCATGTCTCTTCCTTTCTCGCTTTGAATAAATTCAGCCATGCCTTTTTGCAAAGGGTGTATCCTCTAAACTAAAAAAATCTTTTGGAGTTTTCTTGTAAATGAACAAAGTATTATGTTTATTTGATTATAGTTATTTTTTCGAACAACTGTTATGTTTATCTTTTTCGAACAATTATTAATTCAAACAATTGTTGTGTCGAACAATTACTTTCGAATAATTGTTTTCGAACAACTGTTTTCGAATAATTGTCCGGATACGGAGTTTTATCAAAAATAAAAAACCGGGTGGTTTTTAAAAGTCAAACTTTGCGCTGTGGCGCATTTATGTTTGTTTGCGTCAATTTTGTTTATTAAGGAAACATCCTCAAGTTCACGTGCTTTTTGTAAAAGCATTTTTTCTTGTCATATTTTAGGGGTAATAAGATTATTCTAACGTGTAGCATTCGTAGATATATTAAGATAGATTTATTTACATTATATTCCACATTTGAAAACAAACCAAACTATAAATGCATTTGCTCTCTCTATTGAGAACTGAGAGTGTTCACGAGGAGAAGGAAGGAAGGAAGGAAGGAAAGGCTGCTATGAACAGCAGCAGGAGGAGGAGGAGGAGGAGGAGGAGGAGGAGGAGGAGGAGGAGGAGGAGGAGGAGGAGGAGGAGGAGGAGGAGGTGGTGGTGGTGGTGGTGGTGGTGGTGGTGGTGGTGGTGGTGGTCCTCTCTTCTATTGATCAACAACTGATTCCATATCACTTGAACGGTTGAAACAAAACCTTCAACACGCATTTGGTTCTACCTAAGCATCTTTACTCGTATCATATATATATATATATATATATATATATATATATATATATATATATATATATATATATATATATATATATTGTCACCCATCTGCCAGATTGGCATCTTAATTTTGTATAGTTATGATTTTCATTTTTGTGGAAATGTACAGTTCATTCCTGTACCTGTTTTTAAGATCCTAGTTATATTTTTAGTTATCCTGTTTTCAGAGCGCTTTTGGTTTTCCCAGTCTTCTTTAATTTTCTTCGGACCACCTATTTCCTGCATAGTTAGTCTCACCTGGTCCTCTACTGTGATAAGTGTCCTATTGGAGTAGCTGTCTTCTGATTCTTCAGTTTTTTGTAATGTATTAATGTTCTTTTTATATAATTCTTGTGTGAACCTTAGTGAACTGATAACGTAACTTATATTTAAAATTTAGTATATTAAGATTTATTGATTTTGGTATGTGTGCGGTGCAGGATTGTTTGAGTGTTTTTTGTTTTATGCGGTAAGAAAGGAATGGATTAACGTAAATATGTAAACTGTTTCAATATTAAAATATTAAAGTTGTTAAATTTTGTTTGTTCTGGTTTGAAATTAAACCTTTCCTTACTTTTTTTATGTGACCTATGGAATAACTTTTTATTCTCTGAATCCCACCTTGGCCATAAAGCCGTCACAATATATATATATATATATATATATATATATATATATATATATATATAATATATATATATATATATATATATACACACACACACACACACACACATATACACACATATATCATATATATATATAATATATATATATATATATATATATATATATATAATGGAAAGAAAAAATTCTTTTCACAAGTGTACCAAACAAACATATTTTTTTACGTCTTCTTGTCTGGTTTTAGTTGTGTTATTATTATTATTATTATTTTTATTATTCAGGACAATAAGAAGAAGATAGTGGGAAATCAGTTATTAGAAAAGAAGATAAATTCATAAATTATCCTTCAAAAAAACAATTGACACTTTTGCCATTAATTTTAGTGACAGTGATTCTATTCTCGTTGTAAATTCAATTTTATTCAGTCAAAAATTAAATGGATCACAGCAATATGTACTAAAGAGGTTTCGGTCGTCCGTCTTCAAGAGAAATTTCCGAAGTTTTAATGCCAATTGGAGCAGATTTCATTGAATATCTTGATATAAATACAATTATCTGCATTTTATGAGGACTAGATAGTCCTCCAACTGCTTTGACACACGTCATGTGGGAAAAGAAACATGAAAATGGCATCATTCAGGGAGAAGAGAGCGACGCCATCTTGGCTTGAGCCGGGGGTCTCTGGGGAGGGAGGGAGGGAGGGACATGACATCCACCAGATAAGACAAAACTCCCGAAGGAAAAGGTGCCAAGTACCGTCATGAAACACAAAGCGCTTTTCTTTCTTAATTAGGAAAAGACCTATAGCCATTGATTGATTGCCTCGACACCCAACAGTGGTATGGTGTTGCAGCAGAAACATTTGTGAATGAATGTCTGGGGAAAGCGTGTAATGGAAACACAAACTGGCAACTCTTCTGTTTATTACGTTCAGCTCCTCGGCATGAATTGAGGTTGTGACGTCACGCCTATGGTACGCGAGGACTCATTCATTGTCAACATGTGTGTTGGCGACTACAGCCTGTGTGTATGCACATATATGTGTGACCGTGTGTGTATGTTTCGTGTGTGTGTATGTGTGTGAGTGTACCAGAGAGGAAGGCGCAGTATATAGCAAGAACGACGAGATCAATGATCGCTTAACCAAGCACACTAACTAAGTTAATGTTTTTTCACTAGCAACGAAGCTGCCCCCCCCCCCCCCCCCTCACCTCCTATTGATTATGTCCGAGTGTATATAGTCGCTCTAGTTCTTTTTGTCTATCTATCTATTTATCTATCTATCGTCTGTCTGTCTATCTATTGCCCATTTCCTTATCTATCAGTCCTTTTTATGAAAGAAAAGGAAGAAGAAATAGCTTGAAAAATTATTAAAAGAAGAAATCTCTCGATGACGGAAGTGAATAATGATTCATAGTTTTCATCGATCGGACAGACGTCCCCGTTCAAGGGCCGCATTCCTTCTCTCTCTCTCTCTCTCTCTCTCTCTCTCTCTCTCTCTCTCTCTCTCTCTATGTAATTATGCTCCTTTGAATGAGGCTTAGAATTATATAAAAGAAACCTGATATAGATATACCTATTCATATGTGTGAGAGAGTGTCTCTTCCCTTAGTGTCTGATTCAACCAAATTTTCTTCGTGGAAAAATGAATATTGTTAAAGAGAGAGAGAGAGATAGAGAGACGAAGGAGTATATATAAACTTGCTGATTAGTGTACCGCGTGCTTATTATAAATACAAGCTTTTCATTTGATTTAAAATTCACCCAAATAAAATGCAATGTGAGAGAACGTGTGGCTGCTATAGTCTGTCTAACGCTCCAAGATCTCAATCGCTTGGGGGATGGAGGAGGAGGAGGTGGAGGAGGAGGAGGAGGAGGAGGAGGAGGAGGGGAAGGAGGCCAGGTTGTTAAGGTAGTGTTCAGGAAGCTTTGCTTTCATTCCCTGTATTGCAGCCATATCGGGAATAATAATAATAATAATAATAATAATAATAATAATAATAATGCATTGCATGCAGAAATGCACAAAACCAGTCTATATTCAGGAATGATTTTTGCTTTCGAGCAATTTGATTGTGAGGCAACAATGGAAATGTGCTTGTGAATTTGCAAACGTGTGTGTGTGTGCGTATACCTAAGAGGGAGGCACAGCAGTACCAAAGAAGCGAGAGAGAGAGAGAGGGTGGTGCTTGCTTGACCAAGCTTAGCAACCCAGTTCTGTTTTGGCTAAACAACTTGCGCCCACCTCTTATTGATTCTCTCCGAGTCTATATTCGCCCTCGCTCTTTCTCGCTGTCTATTTGCTACTCATTATCTATCTTTCTCTCTATCTCTCTCTCCGTTTATCTATCTAACTCACTCGTCTACAAAAGAAACGACGAAAAAGGAACTTCATAAGCGACTGAAAGCAGAAACAATGTTTTGTCAACCAGACTGAATGATAAATAGTTTCCATCAACGGGACAGACGAAGAAGAAAGAGGAGGGGGAGGAGGAGGAGGAGGAGGAGGGGACACTGTTCATGGGAGGGACAAACAAAGACAATGTTCTTTAGGAATTCCTTCTTCAGTCTCTCGTGTGCATTTTGGTGAGAGAGAGCAGCGTCTCTCTGGGGACTTGTCTTCAAGACTTTTAATGAGTGAGTGAGTGAATAATTGTGATTCTCTGCATTTTTGAGAAGACAAGAACAAGACGAAGAATTATGGTAAGTGTTTGGCTCTCATTTACTTGAT
>NC_087200.1:167254543-167277623 GCF_015104395.2 Macrobrachium nipponense
ACCAACAGAACAAACTATTCGGAACCAACCAGAAAAGACTATACAGCCAACTAAGAGGGAAGACAACCACCAGAAATTCCTGAAGCCGAACCAAGTAAGAGACTCTGGGAAAACATATGGAGCAATCCGGTATCACACAACAAACATGCAACATGGCTCCAGGAAGTCAAGGAAAAGAAGAAACAGGGATAATAAAACAAAGATTCACAGACATCACGACGACACAGTCAGACACCAACTAAAGAAAATGCCAAACTGGAAAGCCCCAGGTCCCGATGAAGTCCATGGATACTGGCTCAAAAACTTCAAGGCCCTACACCCACGAATAGCAGAACAACTCCAGCATTGTATCTCAAATCACCAAGCACCCAAATGGATGACCACAGGAAGAACAGCTTTCTTGAACACTGCCTTTACAACCTGGCCTCCAACTCCTCCTCCTCCTCCCCCAAGCGATGGAGATCTTGGAATGTTTAGACAGACTAAGCCATCCACACGTTCTCTCACATTGCATTTTATTTGGGTGAATTTTAAATCCTCTAAAGCTTGTATCTATATTATGGATGGTTCAATAATCAGCAAGTTATATATACTCTCTCTCTCTCTCTCTCTCTCTCTCTCTCTCTCTCTCTCAATCTCATCTTCTCTCTCTCTCTCTCTCTTTAACAATATTCATTTTTCCATGAAGAAAATTTGGTCGAATCAGAAAACTACGGAAAGAAACACTCTCTCACATACATATTTATAGGTATATTTATATCAGGTTTCTTTTATATAATCCTAAGTCTCATTCAAAGGAGCATAATTACATGAGAGAGAGAGAGAGAGAGAGAGAGAGAGAGAGAAGAGAGAGAGAAGGAATGTGGCTCTCGAACGGGGACGTCTGTCCGATCAATGACAAAATTCATTATTCAGATCCGTTATCGAGAGGTTTTTACTCTTAATCATTTAACAAGTAATTTCTAAGTTATTTCTTTCTGTAAAAGAGATTGATAGATAAGAAGGTAGATGATAAAGAGTAGATACATAGATAAAAAGAATGATAGCAATTACATACTAAATATACCTGGAGAGAATCAATAGGAGGTGAGACAGAGCTTCGTTGCTAACGAAAACATTAACTTGGTTGCTGTGCTTAGTCAAGCGAGCATTGATCTGGTCATTCTTACTGTATTCTGCGTCTTCCTCTCTGGTACACTCACACACATACACACACACGAACACATATACACATGGTCACAAATACCTACGCATACACACAGACTGTAGTCACCAGCGCACATGTTGACAGTGAATGAGTCCTCGCGTACTATGGGAGTGGCGTCACAACCTCCATTGATGCCGAGGAGCCAATCGTAGTAAACAGTAGAGCTCTCAGTTTGTGTTTTCATCCACACGCTTTCCACAGACAAAGATCATTCATTCATTCACGAAGGTTTCTGCTGCGACGATATACCACTGTTGGGTGCTTAGGCAAACATTCAATGGCTATAGGTCTTTTTCTGATTAGGAAAGAAAAACCTTCGTGTTCATGGCGGTACTTGGCACCTTTTCCTTCGTCGTTTAGACGAGTCTGGTGGTGGGTGTCAAGTCCCTCCCTCTATCCCCAAAGACCCCGGCTCAAGCTAAGATGGCGTCGTTCTCTTCTCCCTGATTGATGCCATTTTCATGTTTCTTTTCCTACAATGGCGTCTGTCAGCGCTCTTTGGAGAACTATTTATCCTTCAAAAAATGCAGATAATTGTATTTATATCAAGATATTCAATGAGATCTGTTTCCAATTTGGCGATATAACATCAGAAATTCATCTTGAAGATAAACGACCGAAACCTCTTTATTACAAATTGCTGTGATCCGTTTAATTTTTCACTGAATAAAATTGAATTTACAGTGAGAATAGAATCACTGTCACTAAAATTAATGGTAAAAGTGTCAATTGTTTTATTGAAGGATAATTTATGAATTTATCTTCTTTTCTAATAACTGATTTCCCACTATATTTTTCTTATTCTCCTGAATAATAATAATAATAATAATAATAATAATAATAATAATAATAATAATAATAACACAACTGAAACCAGAAAAAAGACGCAGAAAAAAGACGTTTGTTTGGTAATTTGTGAAATGTATTTTTCCTTTCTATTATCAGCTCTCTTTTTTTTTTAAATAAAATACGAGTAAAGTTGTTTAGGTAGAACCAAAATGCATGATGAACGTTTTGTTTCAATTGTTCAAGCGAGATGGATTCAGGCGTTGATCAGTGAGAGGAGACGCACCTCCTCCTCCTCCTCCTCCTGTTCATAGCAGCTTTCCTTTCTTCCTTCTCTCGTGAACACTTTCTGTTCTTCATTCAGAGAGCAAATGCATTTATAATTTGGTTTGTTTTCAAATGTGGAATATAATTTAAATAAATCTATCTTAATATATCTACGAATGCTACTCTCAGAATAATCTTATTAGCCCTAAAATATGACAAGAAAAAACTCTTTTACAAAAAGCATGTGTAACTTGAGGGTGTTTCATGATTAAACAAACTTAAATGGTTTATTTTCAACGTGCCAAAGCACAACCTTTGCCTTTAAAATAACCGGTTTTTATGTTTGATAAAACTCGTACCATTACTGTGCAGCAGAGATTTCTGTGCAGTGTGAGACCTACAGCTGATGATGCCTGGAGCTGAAGCTGTTGATTGATATCAGCTGTGGCTGCTGACAGTCCTCCTCGAGAGATGACAGTCTGTCTGTTCTGTTCCTTTCTGCCTGGATTTCAGTGTTGCCACTTATGATGCCGCCTCCTCCTCACACAAGCAAGATGCTGAGAAGGGCAGAAGCAGATGGATGTCCTTCCTTCTCCGCTGAATTAGCGGACTCCTTCAGGCCTGTCCACGAACCACAAACAACGGCCAAGGACACCTCACCCCCCTTCTCTAGTTAGACTTCTTTTAAATGGACAATATATTCTTTGGAAGATCCTTCAATTTCAAGGCAATAACACAGTAGGCTTCTTCCATATGAATGGGGCTCGTATTCTGAATAATAATAATAATAATAATAATAATAATAATAATAATAATAATAATAATAATAATAATAATAATAATAATAATAATAATTCCTCACGTTAACTAGCCGTAAAATATCATTAACCATCCTTCTCAGCCAAGTCCAGTAGACTGCGTTCCCATCTCAAAGTGAAGCTAGTCTGTTCTCAGGACAAATCCTAGAACTATCCCATCCATGCTTTCAACATTATCATACTATTGCAAGAGGATTGGCAAAATAAAAGTCATTTTGCCGCATTCATTATTATAAGTCTAATAAACACTATTCTATCGTGTTAGAAGAAAGGACTGTTTGCTCCCTGTGCAGTTCCTGGGGCTGTATAAAACCTTCGTACATTGGCGAATTTTTGCGTTGCTTGGCAACATTACTTTATTGCCCCTGTTATCGACATATTGCACACTGCACCTCCGTCTGGGACATTGCATTGAGTGTGGATATTTGTTGTTCTTTATGAGAGCCTTCTGAGAAAGTCATTCTGGGATAAAATCGACTGCATGACCTGCTCATGATTTTCTTTTGTCATTGAATGATTCGGGTCTAATCTTGATTGAATTTCATATAAATGAAACTAAAGCGTAATGGTCATTTGATTATAGGAAGTTATCAGGTGTTCAAAGACTATATTATTGCGTCTCAGTATGAGTTCATTTTAGCCTCCTGTCAAAGGAGACGATATATAGGACATTTTTCCGTTCATTTTCAAATGAAATTGTATCATTTCAAACAAAATTGTACATTGTGAACTTTATCTTTTCCCTTAATTAATAAACGCTCCAAGAAGAGGTCCATTGGAGGACGAAATGGTTGGGCATTTACTGAGATAAACCATTTTCATTTTCCTATGTGGAATGCAACTGTATATATATATATATATATATATATATATATATATATATATATATATATATATATATATATATATATATATATTGTTACGAAGTGCTAAGTATCTGGTTACCATTCATCAATTATTACCTCACCAAAACCAGACACCTGAACCCTCATAACATGTTTAAACGACTGAATACTCTAAGGCTACAGTGATCCCTTAACACTTACATATTGCAGAAAATCAGACTAAGTTCATCAAAACAGGTGTTGAGGTAATCTTGTAAGTAATTAAATTAATCAAAGGGCATCACTCCATCAACAACTTTAAAAGTTTAAGTATTTCCGGATTTGCAAGAAGTCTAAGTACTTCCCTGGTCTAAGTCACGTTCAAGTAAATTGAAGGAAAGCAAATCAATTACCACTCTATGTTTCTACCTAACATAAATATAATCAAATGCAAATATACTGGTATAAAAATAAAAAAACACTTATGAAAATTTTAAATACAAATATTTATTATTAAATTCAAAATTTATAAGTAAAATTCACAATATCAGGGAAAATTACTGTTACTTGAAAACAAAGTAAAGAAAATTAATTCTAAGTAAATGCAAATTAGTTCACAAATGTTAAATTTAATTAAATGTGCAATGATTAAGCAATGAAAATAGCTAAGTCAATTAAATTGTGAATGTAATGAAAATATAAAATAAAAAGGCACACTTCAATAAGAAATGAATAAGTACACAAACAGTGGAACAAACACAAACACAAAAAATCAGCAATGTTTAAAAGTGTAAATCTTTTTCACTCAAAACATTGTAACCATCAGTTTTTACCATACCTTCACAACTGTTATTAGATAACCGCAGTTCCTATCCATTATTAGTTATTAGTTAACCACAATTCCTATCCATTATTAGTTATTAGTTAATCACTGTTCCTAACAATTATTAGTTATTAGTTATTAGTTAAATCACTGTTCCTAACAATTATTAGCTATTAGTTGCAACTAATAAAAATATAACACACTTTACCTTTTTGGTATACCAATTTCTTTCTTTCTTTGCTGCAGGCTGATTCACACTTTCACAAAAACCAGGCGCCGTTACGAAATAATGTTTGTTCAGATTCCACAAAAGAAACTAATAACACTAAAATAAACTCTAAGAAATATCAAATATGAAATTCTAAGTTACGAGTTACCAATTCATGTTACGTTACTTTAAGATCAAAAGTGCTATGCGATGGAGAGAGAGAGAGGAAGAGAGATCGAGAGCGAGATGTTAATGCCTCGAGGTTCTAAGATATAATGAATCTTCTCCCTTGCGAAAACTGGACAGGGCAGATGACAAAAACGTTCTTGGCACGAATGCTTCCAGTAGCTTCGAACTCTGACGCAACTTCACATAAAAAATGTGCAATCCCCACGTGGCTTTGATCAAAGACATACGTGGTACGAGTCCAGTCTGTTAAAAAAAAAAGACGTACTCTACTCGATCGAAATGGAGGCTGAGCGACAATTAAGATTGACATGTTTTGATAACAAGGCAAAGATTCGAGCTCGCTTAATCTCGGGGAGATGAAAAGTTACTGAAACAATTATAGCTTTGAACGGACAAAGAAAATCTCTCTTTTTATGTTCTATGTCATATAAACATATTCTTTTACAATATGTAATGCGAAATCTGAACACACATTTAAACATCCTATTATAAGCTATCTAGGAATCTGAAAAAATGTTTACACAATTCTACATGACATTTCAAAGAGGGGAAACATGTTATTTCGAAATAGTAATATATAATAATAATAATATATATATATATATATATATATATATATATATATATATATATATATATTCTCTGCTCGCTAAGAAAGTTAGATGTGTAATAGGTAAATCTGACAAAGACGGCAAAATCATAATCATGGACAAATACTTCTACCTCGAAAAAATCAACCAACTTCTTAGTGACACAAACACTTACGACAAACTGACCAAAAAAAAACTCCAAACCCTCCTCATAGGATTTTCTGGGAAAGTAAGGTTCACTGGCCAAGACAAAAAAACATTGAAACGTTGGAGAAATTGAAAGTCATCAGCCCACAACTACCTTACTTTTATGGCCTTTCCAAAACTCACAAAAGACAATCTTCCATTTGAGACCCATCTCTCACGTGCTTGAGCTTTCAATAAAAAAAAAATCTAATGGTTAGGTGGCCTCCTTTCCCTTTCCTTAGGCACTTTTTCTCCCATTCACATTCAACATTCGGAGGATTCTTGTCACAAATTCAGAGGATCACATGTACCAGTTCACAACATAAAACTTTTAAGCCTTTGACGTCAATTCCCTATTCACAAGTGGACCAGTACAGGACGTTCTACAGTTTTTTGAGGCAATAATTATCCCACTATTCAGATAATTTCCCAGTGGCTCTTGACATGATAATAAAGTTAGTTGAATTATGTGTATCTAATAACATATTTTCATTCAGGGAATCATTCTATGAGCAAAAATTCGGGTGTATCATGGGTAGCCCCTTTCAGTCCTGTTTCAGTTAATCTTTGAAACTCTACAGTAACAAATGCATTGAAGGAAAGACCACGAAGTTCCCCTACTCACTTTGCCGATGCCAGGGACAGCAGGAAGAGGGTCTTGAGGGTCAGATCCCTGTCTGGCGACTCTCAAAGTGGCTCGAAGGGACTTCGAGTCAAACTCTTAAGGACGAGAGTCACATCCCACCCTGGGGGACTGAATTCCCTAGAGGGCAAGACCTCTCGAAGCTCTTCATAAGGAGGGAGATCTCAAAGGAAGAGGAAATATCCACTCCCCGCAGTTTAAGGACTAGGGCCAAGGCGGCTCTGTAGCCTTTAACTGCAGAGACTGAGAGGAGCTTCTCTCGGCGAAAGAAAACGAAGAAATCCACTACCTGCTGAAGAGTGACTTGAGAGGAGAGAGAGACCCTGTCCACGACACCAACCACAGAAAGATGGACCACTTTCCCTGGTATACAGCTGCAGAGGACTGTCTGAGGTACCCAGCCATCTCTGTTTTGCTGCTCGGCGAGAAAAGCCTCTCACTCGCAAGAGATGGTGGATAAGAGCACGCCGTGAAGACACAGGGACCGAACCGACTGGTGGTACCGCTCCCCATTGGCTGGCACAGGAGGTTGTGCCAAGGGGGAATCTCTCTCAGTGCTTCGGCGAGCAGAGCCAGCAGGTCCGGATACCAAACAGCCTGAGGCCATTTGGGCGCCACCAGAATCATCCGAAGATTCGCAGTGACCAGCACCCTGCTGATCATTTTGCGAATCAGACAGAACGGGGAAAAGGCGTAAGCGAAGAGGTTGTCCCACGGATGTTGAAGAGCGTCCCCTGTAGCTGCCCATAGGTCTGGCACAACTGAGTAGAAAACCTGGAGTTTTCTGTTGTCCCAGGTGGCAAACAGATCCACAACTGGACGCCCCCACCCCCACAGGTTTGAGAGCCTTACTGCCACGTCTGGGTGAAGGGACCACTCGGTTTCCTATCACCTGATCCCAACGGCTGAGCTTTTCTGCTACTACATTCCTCTTGCCTGGAAGGTAGCAAGCTGACAGCTCTACAGAGTGAGCCACGGCCCACTCGTGCACCTGCAACGTCAATTGATGCAATGGGAGGGACACTAGGCCCCCTCTGTTTGTTGACGTATGCCACTACCATGGAGTTGTCACTCATCAACACCAACTGAGTGTCCCATCAGACAGCCCTGGAACTCTTGGAGAGCGAGAAACGCTGCCTTGAGCTCCAGGACGTTAATGTGAATGTGCTTGTCGTGATGATTCCACACACCCACAGTCAGCAACTCCTCCAGGTGTGCACCCCATCCCTCAGTCGACGCGTCTGAAAACAGCAACATCTCGGGGGGGGGGGGGCGGGGGGGGGGGGGGGGGGGGGGGGGGGGGGGGGGGGGGGGGGGGGGGAGTGCGAAGAGGCACTCTCTTACAAGGTTCCCGTCGTCCAGCCACCAGGCTAGGTCCTGCCTCACCTCCTCCGTGAGACACAGGGAAGTACGGTGGGTCTCTTGCCTGTGACCAACTCTCCTTTAGTCTCCACTGAAGAGACTGCAGGTGAAGACGCCCATGAGGGACTACCTTCTCGAGAGATGACAGGTGACCGATCACGACCTGCCACTGCTGAGCTGGCTGCTCCTGTGAGGGACAGGAACCGTCTGGCCACCTCCCTGAACCTGCTGATCTGCGAGTCTGCGCGGAAGACTCACCCTGCTACCATATCGATCAGCATACCCAGGTACTTCATCCTCTGCTTGGGCTCAAGATCTGACTTCTCGAAATTCACTATGATCCCAAGATCGTGGCAGAATTCGAGGAGTCGATCCCTGTCCTGTAGCAACTGCGAGCGGGAGCTCGCCAGGACTAACCAATCATCGAGATACCTCAGAAGACGTATCCCTACCAAATGGGCCCAAGCCGACACCAATGAACACTCGCGTGAACACCTGTGGGGCGGTTGAGAGACCGAAACAAAGTGCCCTGAACTGGAACACCGGGACTACCAGTACCTGTCGAGGATGAAGCGCGGTGGATTTGGTACTTCCTGAGGGACTGATGGATGGGTATCTGGAAATATGTGTCCTTCAGGTCCACAGAAAGCATGAAGCTCGTTTTCCCTGATGGACTCGAGCACTGAACGTGTCGTTTCCATCGTGAACTGAGTCTGGCGAACGAATCGGTTCAAGGGAGAGAGATCTATCACCGGGCGCCAGGCCCCCGAGGACTTCTCCACCAGGAAAAGTCGACTGTAGAAGCCCGGTGACTGATCCCATAAATGATCTCCACAGCTCGTTTGCTCAGCATGGCTTCTTTACTTCCTGCCAAAAGAGCCACGTCCCTGGCAGAACTAAGGAAAACATACGTTTGTAGATTGGACCGGGTTGGAGGTGAGTGGTGGCCGAGACACGGGAAAGTATAGATATCCCTCCCAAAGGACATTTACTATCCAGGTCTCTGTTCCGTAGCGCTGCCAAGTTGCCCAATGGCTCGCCAGGCACCCCCCCACTTCCGCAGCAGGTGAGGGGGAACGCGTCCCTAGCGTTTCCCTCATCTCTTCGACTTCTTCTTCCCGGCCCTCCTCGAGAGAAGGAGGGTTGGGAGGAGGGGCTGGTTACGATCGCTTTTTCTTACAGTTGAAAGTCGAAGGCAGTCTTTCCTCAATCGGCTTCGAACGAAGCAATCGTCTTAGCCGCAGAGGAAGTGCTAGCTAAACTCTTAGGCTTAGCCGCAGCAGCACGAGGCTGCCCAGCCGCCTTCAAGACTGCTTGGTGGACTAGACGTTTTACTATCATCAGTGCGCGTTGTTCCACCGCAGCGTCCACCATCTCTCTGGGGAAGAGAGAGGAGGAACTCCGCACCAGTCCGTTGCGAAGACCCAAGGCCGCTCCGCGCCCTGCCGACCTGGTTACTCAAGTGAGGACAGTGTCCCTACGCCTCAGAACCAGGTTGGCCCTCAGGTTGGCCGTTCTGGTGGGCCAGTAGGAGATGGCCCTACCTCCAAGACTGGCACAGTCTCACGAAAGCCAGGTCCCCTACAGGAGTGATGTTTTGTTTCCCAAAGAGGCGCGACCTTAGACACTGTAAGGGACCACAGGTCTATCCAGGAGACTGCTTGGAATGCTGCCATGGTAGTCAATTCCAACACAAGTGCCTCTTGCTGCGAGAAGCAGAGGTTCTCTGACAGCAGGTGCTGAAGATAACCCGCGGAGTTAGCCTAGCCAGCTCCGGGTTAACCTGCTTGGGTGGCAGAGGGTCCTCCGTTGGCACGTAGAAGCGCCTCTGTCGTAGTAGAGGTAGGGGGAAGGAGCTTGGACGACCTGCCGGACCAAAGCAAACCCTCCTGTCCGGAGACGAGAGCGTCCACCTGGCTCAGCACACTGTCGGCCAAGGCTGATCGCGGCAGACCCACCGTCGTCCTGGGTTCCTTTTTAGGTCCCCAGAACGACTCCAGCCTAGATGTAGGCTCGGAAGGTGGGAGCGGCGATCCTTCCCCAAGGTCGTTGTGCTGACGAATCAGCGCAGTAACCTCAGTGAACGAACTCTGGATCTCAGGAGTGACTGCGTCTTGCGGAGACGGACCATCCAGCGAGAACGCTTCCCGAGACCCTCCTCCTTCCACAGGAGGAACCACACAGACCCCTCATGGTCTCCTCCTGCCGCTTGCGCGTACAATCTGGTCGCTCTTCCCGGTGTAGCCTGAGGAAGTTGAAGGGATAGGAGAGGCAGACCTGACGCTCCCATCTCGCCCACCGGCAGAACCGGCGTGCTGGGGGGATGCTGACGCTCGCCAACCCGCGGTGGTGATCGGGCTGCAGGCCTGGTCGAGCGGCTCTCCGGAGGAGAGCAGCTAGACCGAGAGCAGCGGAAGACGGGGGGGGGGGGTCCCCGAGCATCAGAAGAGCTGCTGCTGGTCCCCCTATCTGCCCGGTCCTGGTGGGCAGTGGCGGTCATGGGGACTGGCAGAGTCCGCTGTCCGTCGGTGGGAGCGAGGCCTGTCCTCACGGCGCGTCATACTGCTTGGACCGAGGGGACTGCTTCCTCGCCTCAGCCCCGCAGCCGGTCTGGGACTGTCGCGTCAACCCTGGGTACCGGCAGCTCGCCATCGAGAGCAATCGCTGGCCTGGTGGGAGTCACCTGGGCGACTCCCGCCAGTCCTCCTCCGCTCTGTGCCTGGATCCTGGCACCAAGCGGACTCGGTTGCCTGGGTCTTGGCTGCACGGTCACCCGCAGGCAACCGTACACTCGGTAACCTCTCGCAAACGAGAGGCCTAGACGGTACTGGTGTCGAGGCAGAACCTCTGGCGCCAGGCAAGGAGGTTCTGGTGTTAGCCGGTACTCCCTCCGGTCCCAGTCTTCTTCTTCCTTGCGGAAGGAGAGACGGGCCCCATTCCCAAAGGAACAGGAGGACCAGTGGAAGTCCCAACCGTCCCACCGGAGTGGGACAGACCCCTTAGAGGTCTCGAGCGAAACTTCTTAGGGGGGGAGGAATCTGCCTTCTTCCTCAGCTGTGGGGCCTTGGAAGTCGAAGGGGAAGAGGTGGCAACAGATGATAACGAAGAAGACAACGAAGACGACAACGACACCTTCCTCTTCTTCTTTTTCTTCTTCGTCAGCTTCTCAGGACCACCATCAGGTCTTCCATCCAGGACGGAGCCGGGGCAGTTGCCGAAGCAACAGGGCCCGACTGCACCTGTCCAGAAGGAACCTGGGGTGGGGGCAGCTACACCACGGGCAGGAACGACGGCGGCAGGGACTGGTACTGGAGCGGCAGGCACAGGAACAGGCAGTGGAACAGGAGCCAGCGACACCTTCGGCACTGGCGACAGGTCGAGTGGAGAGCTCTTGGGACACCGAAAGTCGGGGGCAGGAGCAAGAGCGATGAAGCCAGACGGCGGGGTAACCTCCCTCCTCTGCGGGACCACGAGTGGAGCCTGCATCGCAGCTGTCGGGGTCACCATAGCCACGTGCTGAGTATACACAAGATGAGGGGGCGCAGCATACCCTAGTGTCGATGTCTTGGGACCATGCGTTACCGGCCTGAGCCCCAGAGAGTACCAGACCTGGCCGAGATCGTCACCCGCGGCAGAATCACCTGAGGAGGGAATGATCGGGTTAGTAGGAGGGGTTCCCCTCGCCCGGGTGGGGGACAGGTCCCACCCTGAGCGAACGGAAGACCCCGAGTACAACTGAATGTCAGGGTATCGCGCTCCCTCCTCCACGCTCGACTGATCGAGGGAGGAAAAGGAATGCAACACGCCCCTCGAAGGGGAAGAAGCCATACGTGGGAGCTGAGCTGGAGGGAGGAAAGAGGAGATGTGTCCATAACCAAGGGAGTCTCTGGAGAGTTATCCGACGACTCCTTGGCCGGCTTAGCGCCTTCTTCCTCCCCTCGTATCACCCCCACTGCTCCTCCGACCACAATACACAAATATCACAAGGGTCGGCGCGAGAGCATTCACACCCCTCGACACCGGTACTTACATTATGCAGGTCTACTTCAATAAGAGACCGAAAAGGCCCCACATCTGCGGCCCTCCACACCAGGGCACAATCAGTGGCTGATGGGGGGGCGGGGGTGGTTTCTCAGGCTTGCGGGAATCCATAATAAACACCAGATTCACGAGCAATCACAAAAAAACAAAAGAATACAAAGTATTTAGTTTCCACAACACAAGCACTCAGTAAGAAAAAGCATAGAAATATCCTTCAAGCGAAGAAAAGTAAAGCCTACGAAACAGCGGGCAGAGCGGCGAACAAACACGTCTGTCTCTGATGGCGGCCAAAAGCAAAGTGGCTCTTTCACCTCTCGGTCGGGTGGGAATCCGACTACTGGACAAGCAGTTAACTAGCAAACCCTTGTTCTAAGCTTACGACCACTCCAGCTTGGCGCTGATTACCTTCCTATTGTTAAATTTGTATTACGTATCGGAACAACATAGTTTTGAATGATATCTGTCAGATGAATGAAATAAACTTCGATCATGGCCATTTTGGGTAAATTTTTAGGCCGTTCTGGTTTTGTTAAGAATCGAACCTAGCCTATTAGAACTTACATAAACTAAGCCCTCACTTACTCTTCATCAGGTTATATCTTTGGCAACACTGACTTTAATATGTTGTGTTAAATTCAATTGCATAGTTTCTTCTTTCAGCAAAATATAAATTATAATCTAACCCCTCACTTACTTACTCTTCATCATGTTATATCTTTGGCAACTCTGGCTTTAATATGTTGTGATAAATTCATATGCATAGTTTTTTCTTTCAGCAAAATATAAAATATATATATAAAAAGAAAGAAAGAAACTACTCCACATCAATGAGCAAGGGCTTCAGCTGACGCTCACCGCAAAATATAATCTTGAAAGCCCTACATCATACGAGGTCATCCAAAACTAACTGTAATCTAATCTAACCTTGACCTAAGGCACTGTAACCAGACTTAATATATTCTAAATACTTTTTTGTTCTAAATACAGGCAGTCCCCGGTTTATGACGGGTTCAGCTTACGACATTCTGAGGTTACAGCTCTTTTCAATTATATTTATCAGAAATTATTTCCAGGTTTACAGTGCATGTTCCAGGGTTACAACGCCTACATCGCTGATCTGGCAGAAGAAGAAAAATGCAAAATAATCAATATTTGAAGGTTTTTTTTGATGGAAAATGCAATAAGAATGCAGTTTACATAGTTTTTAATGCACCCAAAGCATTTAAAGTAAGGTTTTCTTAGGATTTTTGATGATGTTCCGGCTTGTGATGATTTTTAGCTTACAACGCGTCTCAAGAACGGAACCCCCGTCATAAACCGGGGATTGCCTGTACTACCAATAATTAATTAGAAATAATGAAAATAAAAACTACTGATGGTGCTATCCTAGCCTAGGGGGTCGGCGTTGTGACCCTAACTGTAAAACAGAGACCTTGTCAAATGTTTCTCAGTGTAGGCCTCCTCTCAGGCCTTCCACCTACTCGGGACATTAATCAAGCTTGCCAATCCTAGACTAGGGGGCCATGCCTTGCCTAACAAACACTAGGCTAGCGTAGTCACAATCCTAAAAAAGGTTGCGTCAATTTTTCCCTGGTATAAGCCTGATCCTAGGCCTGCCAGCTACTCATAACCTAGGCTAGCCCATCCTAGCCTAGGGTGCCGAGCCTTGCCAAAAATAAACCCTAAGCAAGCATTGTGAGATGACCCTAACAGTATTCTATTAGATTTTTCAAGGTGAAGGCCTTGTCTTAGGCCTATGGACTACTCATACACCTTAGGCTAGCCAATCCTAGCCTAGGTGGTCATCCCTAGCCTGTAGGCCTTGGGGGGCACCGTCCCTCGCCTGGGGTGATCACGTAAAATTTTCCCAGGCGAAGGCCTACGAACTGTGTGAAATGGTAATTAATTTAGCCAACGGTAGTAAAATGGTCTACCACTTCCTAACCAGCAGACGAGGCTGACCTTCCGTAGATCCTAAGGTAAGAAGAGGCCTTAACTATTAGGCACAGGATATTGGTACAGCAGCCGTATCTTTGATTGCGATAGATATTGGTCGACAGTGAATTGCGCATGCGTCAATTTCAGACTTCCTGCCGTACAAATAACATAGTGTAGAGGGGGTACGTCAGATTCTGTCATGGTGCCATATTGTGCTATTTACTTGCTGTAGGTACGGCAGTTTGCTAAGCATCCAGCAGTTGCCGTACACTGTTGCTAAGAGCTATAGGTACGGCACTAGAAGATCAGCAACAGTAGTAATAATAGTCGAACTGAATTGTTTCGCTGAACATGTTCAATTCAAATGTCAAAGTGAAGCACCATACTTTCATCACCAAAGCACCAAAACATTTTGACAATAAATGAAAATATTAAAAAATCACAACAATACATAAACATACTTAGATTTTGACTATATAGATAAAAAATAAAGCTAAACTAATCTATGTGCGTACTTAAAATCTTCTTTAAATCTCCTCTGAGCCGCGTAATAGGGTAAACAACTGCAGTCGATCCATCGTCATTGCGTGGCTCGGTCTTATTCACTCGATATTTAATTGGTGAAACAAGAATACAATTACATCTTTAAGCATACCATTCAAAAGATTGAAGTTCATCAACATAATGTGATATATGAAAGCCCGATACAAACTAAATAAGCATGTGAGCTCTTCATAAAATATGTTTTCAAGGCAGTTTTGAAATCCAATATGGCGGCACACGTGTAACTTGCCGTTTTGTAACCACAGACAATCCACCATCTTTCCCAGCCTTCCCAGCAATCATTTGAACAATGTTAGCGTATATGTAACGTTTATTGATCTTACTCAAGATTGCAGTTGTAATCAGCACAATAAAACAACATTTTGTTGCCTATATTAGTGAAAGTATGAGATTTTTTATTCCCGGGGTCATGGTTTGAACTGAAATTTATTTTTACCTTGTAATCGGTGGTTTTATCCTTACTGCCATCACACCTGAAACTCCACAGGGCTTATTTGATTGTAATTATACACATTTTGGTCTTAATTGACTCCAAACTCCACAAGCACAGTTACGAGCAGCAGACGACAACACTGCAAAGTTTTATTCCCTTAATTGTTTACTTTACTCATTATTTAGTTTAACTTTACTTTGTTACTTCAAAATGTTTATTTAATGCATGTCTATTATCCCTTTTTTGCAACCAAATTAACCCCCAAAAATTGCAGATATTTCTGATGTACTTTTACGAGCAGACGACGTGACTGCAAAATGACCTCATCATTACCAATCTAGTGGAGCTTCACATACGCCGATGCATTTACAAACTGTTTCCATGAATTCTAGTTGTCATAGTAATGCAGTAATGATAAATTGCTGTAATATGTATATATACTACAAATAGATATGCCCAATTTCACTTATTTCCCTGGTTTTGTTTAAGTCTTATACCCAGTTTGGAGGGTAAACACATACCAATTGACAACACTGCTAAACAATTGAAGAGTGCAAAGAATGCCATAGTTCCCTTGGATAAGTAGTGGTTGGAAGTCGGTGTTTACAATTGTTGTGATGAAAGTGCCCCAGCATCTATGGGTACAAGTGGTGTGCGGATTTAGCACAGGAAATGGGAAGTTTGTTGACACAAGCGACTCTGCAAACATCGAGATGGCGTCAATCTTTGAAACATTTTTAGTTGTAAGTAAAAATTTCGAAAATGTCATGGGGTAGTGTGCACCAGCGTTGGCCACACTTTTCATTACCCATCTATGTCGGGATTTTCTCTGACATTTTATTATTTTTGTTCTGATTCGTGCCCTGATGTTTATGGGCCGATGACAAAGGCCTTGAGGAGGTGCACTCTCTAAAAACTATCTGGGTGGGATTCCATCAATAAAATGGGTCAACAAAATACAGTTTTATTACAAAAAATAAACATTTAAACGCATTAACAATACACTAAACATGAATGAAAGAGCATCACGTGCGGCTAAGCCAATGTGCATTAAGAACCAACACTGAAATTGACGTCACTAGCAAAATTCCACTGCACACGCAGTTTCTTACTACTCTCATTAATTCAATCAAGGAACCTGAAAGCTCTCATGGCTTTGTTACATGGTAGCCCTATAGGGTCTTGATATCATGTGCTTGAAAGCACTAAGTCCACGACTGAACGAAAAAAACACAATAAATCGAGACCCATTTACTCTAAATCACAAATAAATGACATTCTTACACTTGCAGCTTTCGTTTGCTGAGCAAATCAAGTCCCTCATCGCAGGGATGACACATCTATACATGGATAAAGATAACTTACGTTACGACAGAATCGACCTGGCATGGCGATGGCTGGGAGCCGGAGAATCGAGAGACACACTAAAATATCACAGTACTTACGACGTTCAGGACTAGGGCAGGAATAAGGCGTCGCTTCGCCCTACTTCAAAGGAAACTTACGCTTTCCCGAGTAAACTACAGAATCCTTGTAATTCAGCGGGAATCATCGCTTATTTAGGCATTACGGAGATCAGTGAATCTACTTTACTTATGAATGGGAAGAATGACAGTTATGTTATCATCTGGGATCAATGAATTGACTCAAAGTTCTGGCTGAAGGCCGTAATCTGCAAATTCTTGAATGGCTACGGAGTCCTTGGCTCCAAATCTTACATAGACAATTTAGCTCGTACTAGGGAATAGCAAATCATATTCAGTAATGAAAATTCATAGTGTCTTCATTACTATAAGACACGCTCCTTCCCTGCCAAGCATTTAAGAATTACGTCTTAACTCTGTCGCGTATTGGACAGCTTTCTGCTCATGAATTGCCCGCGAGATCCCTCAGTCTTGCCCCAATTTAACGCAACACTTGTGAAGTTAAATGGCGGGGATTTCGAATGATCATTTCGAATTTCACGACATACTCCACACCCGAAGTATGGGGCGTTGAAATGTTGGACAATTCAGGAAAGACTGAGCTGGGGGGGGCGGGGGGGGGAGTAACCACTCCTACACTACTCAGTCAGGTTCGTCGCATAGCGCTCCACAGCGACTCTAACAGAGTACACAAAAAACATGACAGGGCAAAAAAAAACAAAAAAAAAAAAATCAATATTACACCCAGGGTAACTCAATGTCACAACATCATACAGATAAAATATCAATGGCAGATATATATATATTATATATATATATATATATATATATATATATATATATATACATATATATATATATATATATATATATATATATATATATATTATTAGGGGCTTTGTTGCCTTATGATAAGGCGGCCTATGATGGTAATGTTAGACTAGCGATAAACTTACGCTAAGTCGGTTGGTATTGCACTTCCATCTTCAATGGAGTGTCTGGGGTTTTGTAGATCACTTACGAAGTCGGTATTATCTTTACGACGATGTGTTAAACTCATGGTTCGGTGAGTTCTTGTAGAAAAACACTAAGTATAAAAATAGATATAATTTCTTCTGAAGTTTACATGGTGAAGATCCAGGTATGATTGTACAAGTCTTCTAATAACGATAGCTTGATCGCTTCTGCCAATGATGATGGCTAATCCTATTCCTCTACATGATAAAGCTTATGGTAAAGGAAGAAAAGAGGTACAGGTCTTCTAATGACGATAGCTAACTCTGTTTCTGCCTGTCTACCATCTCTGTTACAATATGAAGGAACAGACAGTAGTTCGAACATATGAACATACTATCAGATGACATAGTTACATACGAACACACAATCGAATGAGACACGCTACAGATCATGTAGGCCGTTTGAATAATAGGTCGGGGTAGTTGTCTCAAGCAGGGAGCTTGGACTAATGTTTATAAACAATTGAATGACTACAGGTGACGGCATGTTATCTTAGCTTACATACTTATTGTATACGTCATCTTTAGCGTCTCTAGGTCTGATCACATTCCTGCAAGCAATCTGGTTGACCTCTTTAGTTTTAGACTTTTATATATATGGACTAAACATTCCATATTTTTATTATGTAAACACTTACATTAGCTCGGTCAGCTACCAAAACCAACTACTGAATATTACTCAAACTGACTTGCATTTGACTTATAGGAGTGAGATACAGACACTATGTGAATATATATATATATAAGTAAATAAAAATTCATGGTGTACATGAATGATTCAAGTAATAAAATATAAAACAATGATATTGGTAATAATAGTGATCACATGATATATATAATGATACAGTTTTTTCACTTCATCTCTTTAAGATACTTATGCTACAGAAAATACTAATGTACTCTGATAATTGCATAGAATGAAGATTAACATGATAAAAATCATATTTTTAACTGATAAAAAATTTCATATATGAATTGATAAAATTATTAATGTTTATGCTGATTGATTCGTTTGATTTTATGCTAAATGTTATATATCTGATTCATTAATCAATATACTAACTCATATATAACTGCGATATTCGGTAAGAAAAAAAAGGTAACAGATTGATTATAGGCTACCTGATTTGTTTATACATATGTATATGGATTCATATAATTATGATTAATATATGTGCACTTTAAATAGATTCCTATTGCGTACACGCAAAGATATATTTAGATTCTGTTATTTATGATCATTTATATAAGAGATTCCTATTGCGTACACGCAAAGATATATTTCGACTCTGTTATTTATGATCTTTATTATATAGGATACATGATACTTTATATATATAGGATACATGACGAGCCTTATACTACTTCACTTTTAACTAGCTTTCGAACCACTTTTCGTCCATTACACAGTTCCAGACAACCACCTATAGCCAATGAAACGGCCTTTTTCAATGGTTAAAACAAGGGGAAAATTTGCCTGGGCGGGTCCAACGTTCCATTTTGCGCTCATACTTATTCTCTGCATCCTAAGCTACACGATTCCGTTCGCGATGAAAAAAAATCATCCCCAGCACGAGTCCTTCGCCAGCAAAGTAGAGTTGAATATCCTTCGGGTCGTAATTGTCGGAAGTATGTCCCATTCGAAGTCGATTCCGACAGCCGCCGGAGCATTCCGCATTAAAACGAGATTAACGACGAGATACGGTGTCGGTCGAGAAGTCCATGAAATTCCTTTCACATTGTAGGCGGTTGTTGCTTGACTGTAGTCGTCCGCTGCGACGAACGATTTTTTGAAGTTGCTAGTGAAACTCTCGTACTGCCAGGATACTGTAACCGGTTCCATTAATCAGCTGCAAGTGAAATTATACTTGTCACAAGGGCAAAGTAAATTCAGACGACATCCAAATACAGGGGAGGGGAGAGAGCCATTTAGACCAGACTTAACCCACATGAATTCGCTGATATTTCGGAATTCAAAAGAGTCCGCTGTACAAACTTTTTTATCCATGGCATTAACAATGAGTGAACCTATCCAGGTCTATGATGACTTGTAAAATATCCAGAATTATAAAAAATAAATAGATATCATTACGAATCTCAAAGAAAATTCGATATTACTGGTAGTAAAGTTACTAGACAAAGAAGTGGAAAACGGAGCTATTTGTAAGATTGCCAGGCAACATAAGAGTCAAAGAGAATATTAATCATGATTCTATGTGCCCTAACAAAAGTTTCATATTCAATTTTCTCGTGCGCATCCTCTGAGGTTAACTTTTAAAACATTATTAATAGGTAGGAGATGCAACGAAAACCCCACTATGTAACTAATTTCTATATAAACTGTTTGGGTTTTTAAGAAAATGTGACATTTTCCCATGAATGTTTTACTTGAATTGTAATAGGCTAATGTTGCAAGTAAATATTTCATATATACATATCTTGATACTTCTAAATGTCTATGAGGTTCAGAAAAAAATTAATTCATTTTGATGTTATAGAAAATTCTATTTCCTTATTTGTTTATTAATTTTAAAATGATTACAAGTCCTTAACTAATTGCATTACACACACGGATAAGAATATGTTATGTGGCCTGTCATGTGACCTATGAACCACATGTGAAGTTTCAATGAACTAAGCATTCCTTTCCTCCAGTCAATCTGCTTTTGCAAGCGCGAGATGAAGCCTGTGCAAGCAGATTATTGAGGTTAAAAGGAACAAATACTGATACGGCAATGATGACGTCGTCACTTGGCAGGAGATTGCTCTCAGCCAGCTAAGAGTTACGTTACTTGCTGTAAGAGATACGACTTTAGTATTTTCAAATGATATTTAGTGTTTAATCTCCACCCGCATGAGAAGAATGTCTGAAAAAAAAAAAAAAAACAACAGTACAAAATTGAACAAATATATTAGTTTCATGTTGGCATTATGTTAAATAAATATTCCTTATTCAAACTATATGAAAAAGGTTTCCATACAAATTCTATATATATTATTAGCCCTGTATAAGATTCATATAGGATTATTTCATAGATAACATTTTCACTTCTAGACTTCCTGACTTTAAAATCAATTCTTATTTTATTTTATTTAATTTATTTATTATTATTATTTTATTTATTTATTTATTTATTTAAATTTTTTTTTTTTCATGACTACCAATATAAATCACGGGACAGACAATATGTCAGTAGATTTTGGATATGTGTTTGAACTTTTAGCTTATTTGTCATTACTAAAGCGTTAAGTTAGAGTTCAAAATCTTTACGCATATATATTTGATATTTAATTATCTATGGTCACGTTTTGCTTATTGATTTTATCGTGATTCCTTTTTTATTATAATTTGTAACCCTTCCGACTTCTTACGGAGTGTATTATATTGACTCCACTTGTATCCATATATATTTTTATTTTTTTATATTATTTATTTATATATTTTTTTTATATATATTTGATAAATAATAGGTTGGCTTGAATATGTGGAAAAGTGTTCTAGCGGTGTACCGTATAAGGCTACTTGCGGCATCAATTCTATAGATACAAGATATAAATGATAAAGGTATTTAAAACCGCGAGAACCGCTATAACAATCCGGTCGGATCCAATATCACGAGTTGTAACTCGTAAGACATTGACACTTCCTATTTAATTATCCGTTATTCTACCAAACCGATTGACTCTGGGTGATAAAATATATTATTGGTTTTCTTAATGGAAAGGAATTCACACAACGTGTTAAGGAGATTATTATTGATTTACACCACCCGAGTCACAGATTATTATGTGTTGAATTCCATGTTTACTGATTTATCACTCATAAATATTCGTAACGCACTCAATTGCGGTGTTTGTTTTTTAGTGCTATTAATTCTATATAACGTGTCAAGGAACTATTAACACTAAGAAGTGTTTATTCCCTCTGTCAGACTCGTAATTCTGTTAATAATTCTACGTATATTCTTTCAAGGATTGATTTGGCACAGGATAGGCCCCTAAACTGACAGGTGTCTTAGTGTATCCCTTGTTTTCATGACAGCGTTTTACAATTAGTTATGTGCTTTTATATCTGTTAAGCATTGTAGGCCAGAAAACAGTGATTTGGCTTTCTGTGAAAAGGAGGGAACCCTGGATGACGGAATGCAAACCAGTTTATGACGATTGGTATGAGAGAGATTATTACTACTACCTGGTCGTTAGTCATCTGCTGTATTCTTCGGGTTTTCTCGTCACAGACCTACATATAATATTACATTTGATTACATTATTCTGATACACATACTATAAATATACTTTTGCTTTAGGGTTTCTGCTCGAAGTGTTTATTGTTTTTGCCTAGCCACTGACCCTGTTTCCGTTTCGAAGTGTTTATTGTTTGGTGTTTATTGTTTTGCTTATCGCTGTTGACACTTGCTTTGTTCAGTTTGTAACAGTTCTGCGCTCCGACCCAGATATTCAATGCTCGCGATCTCTTGGGTTAAGGAATTTTCTTGTTTAGATACGGTTTAACAATAGGCACGGATGTTTCTATATTTTTAGTCTAATTAATGGTTCTTTGCAGTATGGTGCGGGATTGCGGATTGCGGGATAATGCGTCAGCTATGATAATTGCTTTCCCAGGTAGATATCTTATCTTGGCTCCAAAGACCTGAATGATCATTTGTCACGAGTTCCTTTTTGGACTGTTATTAAAGCCTTTGAAAAACTCGGTAAAGGACTCATGTTCAGTAAGGACTTTATCAGGATAGCCATAGATTATGAACTTAAAATGTACTAGTGAGTTAAAGATACCTAGCCCTTCCTTGCCTATTACTGCATATTTACTTTCAGAGGGCTTTAAGTTTTACGTGAATAAAAAGCTATAGGGAAGAACTGTTTATCATATTACCTGAAGTAGTATCCCTCCCTCTTACCCTTGGTCTGAGGTGTCTGTTGCAATAAAAAAAAATTCCTTATTTAAATCAGGGATTTTAAGTTAGGTAAGCTGCATTATTCCGCTATTAACGATATCGAACGCCTGTGATGCTTTTTTAGACCATAATCAAATCTACGCTCTTCTTCGTAAGATCTGTTAAAGGAGCTGTCATGATTGAAGAGTTACATATTTGCATACGATTGTAATACCCACTACAGCGCAAAAGTGCTGTATCCCCCTTTTACGTTAATAGGTACCGTAAAGTTATGAATAGCCGACACCTTACCATGGACTACTTTTAAGACCTTGACCAGACACATAAAACCTAGATAAACATGTTCGGTTTTTAAAAACTCACATTAGATATTTTACTCTGAGATTATTTGTCTTTGTCTCTGTAGCACTAGCTCTACTTTATGTGAATGTACTTCTAAGGTATTAGAAAAGATTATAAGACCAACCAATAGGCATGTAGGTTATCCCCTAAAAGTCTCCAAACACTATATTGCAATTGGGGCGCAACGTAAGCCGGAGGCATACGTAAAAAATTGATAATGTCCCCTGAGTGTGCTGAAAAACGGTGTATGAGGTACAATCACTTAGGTATTGGTATCTGGAAAAAGCATTTAAGTAAGTCCAAGTTGGTGAAAAAAATGTTTATTCTAACCTAACAGAGATAAGATGTCGTCGGTACATCGCACCGGAAACTATCGGAAGTGCGTTTCCTTGTTTAAGCGACAGAAAATCTCAACCAGATACGCCCAAGTCCGATCTTTTATGGCAATGACGTTTTTGAAGGGAAAAATTATATGGGTCTATTTGATTTCCTAATGGCTCCTATTA
>NC_087200.1:167278123-167285623 GCF_015104395.2 Macrobrachium nipponense
AAGGAAGCCTTCAGGATCTGAAGACTTCGAGTCGTCAGGGATCTGAAGACTTCGAACATCTCGGAATTTGTCTTTCGGGAACACAGTGAGTGAAAAAAAGAGAGACCTTAAACCAGATGTGGAAGAATAGACAAGCTAGAAATAATGAGTTTGATGAATAAAAAAAAGCACATGCGACTAAGAGGCGCCGTTGTAAAATGAAATACATACATACTTATATATATATATATATATATATTATATATATATATAATATATATATATATATATATATATATATAATATACACGTATATATATATGTGTGTGTGTTTCTTTCGACGAATACGCTTTATCGCAATCTCCATAACAGTCATCCATTTGGTACTACTCCATTTATTAGAGGTACACAAATGCTACAGGAGTTTTGTACAGTTAAATCGTACAATAAACCCGTTAATAGTTCTAGCGAATTTACATCTGCCGTCCTTAGAGGCAAATAAAAGAGCTTTGTACCTCTCGATGAGAGAGAGAGAGAGAGAGAACGTTAGTGTGGTTTAATGCAACGAAATACTTCACTAAACACTGCTAAGTCTCTCTCTCTCTCATCTCTCTCTCTCTCTCTCTCTCTCGAAAATGCTGTTAAATATCTAGTTGAACTAAGTCCCGCTGAAGGCCTCTCTCTTCTCTCTCTCTCTCTCTCTCTCTCTCTCTCTCTCTCTCTCTCTCTCTCTCTCTCTCTCTCTCTCTCTCTCTGTAAGGACTTTCAGAGTTTAAAATGATTTAAGATATCTTGAACTAAATCCCACTAAAGGTTTTCTCCCCTCCCCCCACCCTCTCTCATTACGAGGTACAAAGCTCCCTTATTTGCCTAGAAACTGCAAACTGCCAAGAAGCTGTTTGGCCAAAATGTAGAGTAGCACAGCGTGTCTCTATGGACTTTATTGCTGCCTAGACTTTGCTTTCCAGTTTTTCCAAAGTTTTGCCAAGCGCCTCAGTGGCGTGGTTGGTATGGTATTAGCGTCCCACCTCGGTGGTCGCGGGTTCGATTCTCGGCCATTCCATTGAGGAGTGAGAGATGTGTATTTCTGGCGATAGAAGTTCACTCTCGACGTGGTTCGGAAGTCACGTAAAGCCGTTGGTCCCGTTGCTGAATAACCACTGGTTCCATGCAACGTAAAAGCACCATACAAACAAAGTTTTGCCATTAGGGCGGAATTCCCCGCTGTAGCGGATTCGGCTCTGGCTCCCTCGGAGGCAGGAGGCATGTAAAAGAGAGAGAGAGAGGAGAGAGAGAGACGAGAGAGAGAGAGAGAGAGAGAAGAGAGAGAGAGAGAGAGAGAGAGAGAGAGAGAACTGTAGAGCGGTTTTAAAGTAACGAAACATTTTACTGGATTCTAAACAGAGAAAGAGAGAGAGATCGGTTAGTAGGATTTAATTGAACTAGATGTTTTACACCTTTTTAAAGTGTGAAAGTCAGAGAGAGAGAAATAGAGAGAGAGAGAGAGAGAGACTTTGGTACATGGTAAAACCGATTCCGAAAGGATGGTCACCCTAGAAGTAAGGATGAGAGAGAGAGAGAGAGAGAGAGAGACAGAGAGAGAGAGAGAGAGAGACTTTGGTACATGGTAAAAACAGATTCCGAAAGGAATGGTCACCCTAGAAGTAAGAAAGAAGAGAGAGAGAGAGAGAGAGAGAGAGAGAGAGAGAGAGACTTTGGTACATGGTAAACAGATTCCGACAGGAATGGTCACCCTAGAAGTAAGGATGAGAGAGAGAGAGAGAGAGCGGGGTTTAGTTCAACGCGATATATTACAGCATTTTAAACAAAGTCCTTGAGAGAGAGAGAGAGAGAGAGAGAGAGAGAGAGAGAGAGAGATACACCTTAATGTATGTTCTTGCATGGCTCCTTTAATTCATGAACACTTTAAAAGAATGTATTGGAATTTTTTTATACAATTTTTACTAAACAATCAGCCACTTACACAAGTCTGATTAACATCTCGGAAAGATAATATGGAAATGCTTCGTCTTCAACTTAGAAATGATACAGGTCTTGTGAAACTCGTACAGTTATTGTGACTACAGATTTTGGCTTTCTTTCGTAAGCCTGAGAAATTGTCCTTAAAGTTATATATATCATTTGGCTTTTGTACCGACATCTGCTGCTATAAATTATACATGACAAATTCCAGTTTATTCTGTGGTTATGGTTATTTATATGGTTAAAAATAGCCGAGCTCTGTTGTCCATACCTAGCTGACTGTTTATGTTGCATTAATCATTGGGGAAGTGATTTTCCTGTAAAACTGATGTAAGATTGGTCACAGTCCAGGCAAGGGGTTTCGTATACTCCTCTGTCCGTGCGGGATGTCTTTTGTGGACGTTAATCAGGGATTTGGCTAAGGTATTTGGTAGGTAAAGGCAAAAGGGATAGATTTTTAGAGGGTCTGTTTCACTGTCTTATCCTGTCCTGGTGAGGATTTTTGTTTTACTGAAGGTGTCTCTCTGGCCTTTTCTTGAGGGGTCGGTAGAAAATTACTTTTGCTTTATGAGTCGCTCTCAATTATATGGTCAGGATACTTTAAAGACGAAAGCTGCCTACGAATTAGTTCAAATTCCTTTTCCAAGAAATCTGGTGAACATATTCGTAAGACTCTTACAAATAGGTTGCCGGCTACGCCTATCTTGATAGGAATGTCGTGATAACTGAAGTAGTGAGTGTATGAAAGTGAGAATGTTGGTTTTCTGTATATGGTAAATTTGTATTCTATCGTGTCTCTTATTATTCAAACATCAAGGAAAGGAATTTTATTGTCTGTTTCCCATTCAACTTTAGATTTGATGCTGGGCAGTAATGCGTTAAATTTTGAAAGGAATTCGTTGAAATTGCCCCATCTATTATCCCAAAAATATAGAATATCATCTCGGCCACAGCATCTTTTTGGGTTTTATTGCATTTATTACTATACTTTCAAAGTATTCCATGTATAGATTGGCTAAAACAGGACTTGAAGGGCTACCCATGCTAAATCCGAATTTTTTCTTATAGAATGACTCTCCGAATGAAAATACGTTATCAGAGACACATAATTCAACTAACTTTATTATTTGGTCAAGAGCCATAGAACGTCTTGTACTGATACTTTTGTGAACAGGGAATCTACATCAAGGCTTAAAAGTTTTACTTTGTGAAGTGGTATATGTGCTTCTCTGAATTTCTGACAAAAATCTTCGGAATGTTTATGTGACTGGGAATAGAAAGCGCCTAAGAAAAGGTAAAGGAGGCCGGTTAACCATTTAGAAATTTTATAATTGAAAGCACTGGCACAGATTGATCTAAATGGAAGATTGTTTTTGTGAGTTTTGGGAAGGCCATAAAAGTAAGGTAGGTTTGGGTTAATGACTTTATCTCCAATACTTCAATGCTCTTTTTGTCTTGACCAATTAACTGACCTTAAGAAATATCCTGTCCCCTTAGATTTATGATAGCCATCCGCTCGCTAGAAAAAAATAGATTTTGTAATAAGTAGATCCGACAAAGACGGCAAAGTCGTTATCATGGACAATGACTTCTACCTCGACAAAATCAACAAAATCCTTAGTGACACAAACACTTACGACAAACTGACGAAAAATCCCCTCCAAAACATCACCATTGAATTATTGGAGAAATTTAGTCATTAACCCAAACCTACCTTACTTTTATGGCCTTCCCAAAACTCACAAAAACAATCTTCCATTTAGATCAATCTGTGCCAGTGCTTTCAATTATAAAATTTCTAAATGGTTTAACCGGCCTCCTTTACCTTTTCTTAGGCGCTTTTTTCCCCAGTCACATTAAACATTCCGAAGATTTTTGTCGCAAATTCAGAGAATCACATGTACCAGTTCACAACATAGAACTCTTAAGCCTTGATGTAGATTCCCTATTCACAAAAGTACCAGTACAGGACATTCTACAGTTTTTGAGGAAAAAATTAGCCCCCTATCAAGATCATTTCCCACTGGCTCTTGACAAAATAATAAAGTTAGTTAAATTATGTCTCTAATAACGTATTTTTCATTCAGGGAGTTATTCTATAAGTAAAAATTCGGATGCAGCATGGGTAGCCCTTTAAATCCTTTTTTAACCAATCTATGCACGGAATACTTTGAAACCATAGTAATAAATGCCATATAACCCAAAACCATGTTGTGGCTGAGATGATATTCTAACTTTTTGGGATAACAGGTGGGGCAATTTCAACGAATTCACTTCAAAATTAAACACGTTAGTGCCCAGCATCAAATTTAAAGTTGAATGGAAAACAGACAGCAAAATTCCTTTCTTTGATGTTTTAATAATTGAGAGACACGACCGAATACAAATTTACCATATACAGTAAACCAACATTCTCACTTTCATACACTCACTACTTCAGTTATCATGACATTTCTATCAAGATAAGAGTAGCCAGCAACCTTACGAATTTGTTCACCAGATTTCTTTGAAAAGGTATTTGAACTAATTCGTAAGCAGCTTTCATCTTTAAATTATCCTGACCATATAATTTAGAAAGCTATTCATAAAGCAAACGTAATTTTTTACCCACCCCCTCAAGACAAGACTAGAGAGACACCCAACAATAAAATAAAAATCCTTCACCTGGACAGGATTAGGACAGTGACCCAGACCCTCAGAAAATCTAACCCTTTTGCCTTTACCTACTCAAATGCCCCAGCCAAATTCCTGATTAACGTCCAACAAAAGACATCCCGCACGGACAGAGGAGTATACGAAATCCCTTGCCTGGACTGTGACCAATCTTACATCAGTTTTATAGGAAAATCACTTCCCCAGAGATTAATACAACTTAAACGGTCAGTTAGGTATGGACAACAGAGCTCAGCATTTTTAACCATATAAATAAACATATACATACCAATCTTACATCGGATTCCCAGGAAAATCACTTCACCAGAGATTAATACAACATAAACGGTCAGTTAGGTATGGACAACAGCGCTCAGGTATTTTTAACCATATACTAAATAACCATAGCTACAGAATAAACAGGAATTTGTCACGTATAATTTAAAGCAGCAAATTTCGGTACAAAACCAAATGATAAAGGCAGCCTTGATGAAACAAAGTCAGGTAATGAACATCTTAAAGGGCGCCAGGGTTTCCAGATATCATTGATAAAATCTCTCTTCAACCAACGCTTAAGAAGATTAAAGAAAAATTATAAAAAGGTGTGACTTGGAAAACGTGCTACCTGTGAATGGATCTCTTGGTATAAATACCGCCTTTTCTGTAACTTTTCTCACTCATTACTTACCTGAAGTGAGAGATGGCAGTCTCTGAAATGTAGTACTTACTTTCTATATCTTGGCGTTTTTATTGGCTCCGTTTAATATATATATAAATACATATACACACACACACACACACACACACACATATATATATATATATATATATATATATATATATAGTATAGTGTGTGTGTGTGTGTGTGGGTACATCGAGCAAATGTCCCTTAATATCTAATTCCCGAAGAGGAATTTTTAGTCGATAAGAAACCAAGGTAGATCGAATTAGATATTAAAGGACATGTGAAAACTCGATGTATGTATATGAATCACGGTAATCTGATATGACATTATGTGTATATATATATATATATATATATATATATATATATATATATATATATATATAAACATATATATAACTGGGTATGTTGTCGTTTCTAGAAAACTTCAATTTAAGGAGGAACAGGATAGCCAGAAGTCGTGGTATTATTCCAGACATTATTATTTCCTTAAAATAAAACAAGGGTACAGCTGAGCTTTCGGGAATGCGTCGCTTTTCCCATCATCAGGGTCACATATCTACTTATTGGTACAAAAAAGAGAAACGTAAGAACTATACTGATTGACTATCTAAAAACATTACAATACTTTAAAATACATGACACAAAGTAAAAAAGGGAACATAAAATACACAACACAAAGTAAAAAGGGAACATAAAAATTAAGTTAACTGCAAATCATAAAATAGCAATGACAAGTTAAGAGAGATTACGTAAAACGCAGAAATATACTGAGAGCGAAAAAAAAACCATGAATATTCAGAGTAAAAAAAAAAAAATAATGATACTGTAGTACAAGATATTAGAGAACCTACTGTTCATGTCGTAGTTAAATGACAATTGGACGAGTTAGAAAACTGCGAATGGAATAGGCAGAAGTGGTGTGGGTAAAAGAGAGAGAGAGAGGAGGAGGGATGAAAAACAAACAAACAAGCAAATTATGCAATGAACAAAGGAACAGAGGTGGTTTGGTTATCGAGTCTTGGAGATTGTTGTTTAATATGGAGGGACTCTAATAAGGGAAGTGAATGGCTGTTTTTTGTTTGTCCATTAACAGATATGTAACCACTACCACTAAAGTACATGAGCGTTAATTACTTAAACTCGGTATTCACCAACCTAAGTTCATTGACCCAAATAGTGTCATTTTTAATTTCTCTGTTTATACTCTATCTAAAAAAGAAGTCTCTTTTAGCATTAGGCTTGGATTTTTGTTTGCCAATTTTAAACCCAAATATTGTGGTTTTTTCCTCGCGTTTGAATTGTTTTTCCATAATATTCGGTTGTTACCTTCTCATATTAATCTTGAAACAGCACGTCAGTCCATACAGACCTTGGCTCATGAAACTTTCTCCAGTCTAAAAGCTAGAAATTGGTTTCCGTTTTTCAAGTATGATGATTTTCAGATTTTGAAGAAACTTGCTAATAGAAATGACCTCATAATTTGCCGACCAGATAAAGGTAAAGGTGTAGTAATACTGAATCGCAATGATTACATTGAAAAAATTAGTAGAGTTATTCCGACTCCAGTAAATTCGTTGAAGTTGGTCTTCCTGAATTTAGTACCATTTTCAAAATTGAAGATAAAATAAACCGTACTCTGAAACAGCTTAAAGATGACGCTGCTATTTCTGAAAGCACCTATAATTCTCTTTATAGTTCAGGATCTTATTTTGCTACTGTGTATGGACTCCCTAAAGTTCACAAGAATGACATTCCCCTTCGACCAATACTTGCTGCTTATAACTCACCAAATTTCGAAATAGCCAAGTACCTTGTTCCCCTCCTCAGCCATATCACGAGTAACCGTTTCACACTGCAAAATTCTTCTTCTTTTGTCCCTGACATTGTTGAGCAAAATTCACATACATTTATGGTTAGTTTCGATGTCCAGTCCCTAATTACCAATGTCCGCGTTTTCGAAACCATTGATATTATCCTCGGAAAATTATTCCCTACCCCAAATACGGTCTACCACGGTTTTACTAGAAATAATTTCAAAAAACTCTTGGAACTCCCAGTCATTGATACTCACTTTATTTTTAATGGGAAAGTTTATAAGCAAATAGATGGCATGGCCATGGGCTCTCCTTTAGGACCTTTAGAGGAACAGTTCTTTAATCAGTGCCCAGATAATTTTAAACCCAATTTTATAGACGATA
>NC_087200.1:167290623-167314982 GCF_015104395.2 Macrobrachium nipponense
TTGTGTAGAAATAAATTAGCAAAATATCCTAATTTTAGAAAAAGTTTCTCCTTTTGCCCTTACTATTAGTGCTGGACGGTTAAGGGTTCAGTGTGCCAACAGCATCTGGTAATTCCTGTCATTTACAACCGTACTACTTGACAGATACATTATTGCTCTACCCGCCTGTTAGTTCAGCCAAATAATTTCCACAAAATGAGAATGCTGACATGACATGCTAAATGGTATATATATATATATATTATATATATATATATATATATATATATATATATTATATATACATATACACACGTATATACGTATATATATAGATATATGTATGTATGGTATAATTAGATTAGTATAATATATATATATGTATATGATATATAATTATATATATATATATTTATTATATATATAGAATATACATACATACATATACTATATATATATATATATATATACATTATATATATATATATATATATATATATATATATATGTGTGTGGTGTGTGTGTGTATGTGTGTACATGGAATTATTGTTGTGGAGCTCCGGCAGGATTCGAACCATGGCCTGGTTTAGAAACAACGATAGACTGTGACTTTAACCACCAGTGACTCATGGTTCGAATCCTCGGGCAAAGGTACGTATCAGTTATGATTCCTCTTGGGTTGTAAGTTCTTCTCAAGATATAGAGAATTCGACGTTAAACGGTTTTCTCGACCATAGGTTATACTTCAACACTACTTTCATGCATTTTTTTTTTAAACGGAACATATAAGCCTCTATGAAAAGGTACTCTTGTATTCTCCAAATGAACTTTATGGAAAGTACCTTACCATAAATACATAATGGGATATCGTAGATTTTTAGCAATATCTAGCAAATGGAATAATGAGTACGATAGATAATGGAAATTCATAGGATTGTAAAATATCAAACACGAAATAAACGGCATCAACTGCCACTTTTCCAAATTATGAGCTGATATCAGAAGAAATGTATTGTTTTTGAGCGTTATGTTCATATTTATTGACTGATCACGAAACTCGGTTGAGTTTTTGACAAGTAAAGCTGAAATGGGAGATATTTTTAGTATATAATGTATGGTTTATAGCTTCCCTTGCCCTTGTCTAGGTACCTTGTTTTGTAATTTTTAATCTAACTAGATAGAAAAGTAAATGAAGGCCTTGTAGAAGAGGACCGAAAATCTACTAGAGAATTATTGTTTCCAGCGGAAGCAAGGCCACATTTCCCGTTTTTGTTGTTGTTGTTGTATATTGCTATTAATGGGGCACAACTTAGACCACGTTTCGTATCACTCGAAACGGGATATTTTGATAAATACACTAAACGGGTTTCTTGATAAATTCTGGTTCCAGTATAAATAGCGAGAATCATTGGCAGTAGCAAGTTTATATCATGGAAAACAAGTGGTTGTCATGCTGTTCTTTGTAGTTAGATATATAAATATGAAAGTAAAAAGTTTTTATGGGTTGTATTTTGGGTCTTGTAAACTATGCACATTGATGACCTAAGATATATATATGTATATATATATATATATATATATATATATATATATATGTATGTATGTATATATATATATATATATATATATATATATAGATAGATATATAGATAGATAGATATGCTAGAACTATTACGCTTTTATATTGTTATTATTATTGAATCGAATTTTTATCATATAGAAGCCTTCCAATTAATAAATTTATAATGCTTACTTATGAATATTATAAACACTCGCATGTTCTCTTGTAACCTCAAGGTTTAGATGATTATATACTCTCACAAATGCTAAGTAATCTCCCAAAATTATTTTAAGGTTAAACCAAAACCAAAGTAATACTGACTTGTGTCAATTTGGTTTCTTGTATATTAAATTTCCCGTGATCTGCCTCAATTAATGATTCCGATCTACCTAAATCTCCCTTGTCCCTTAGGTAAGGATATGTAGGCTTAGTTGTTCGGAAGCTAGCTCTCGGAGATATATGCATTTGTGCGTGTACACATCTGTGACGCAGTCTGCTATACCAAAGCTAATAAACTGTGGGCAAAGCGAAGACTTAATTGTGTGGTTCGTATCTGCGGGATTGAGTTGTAACAGTAATCTGAGGGAGATTAATGGAGTGGTCAGCATTCTTCTTTTTATTACTGTTCAGAGATAGGGGGAATGTGTTTTGCCAAGGTAAAGGGTTATTTTGTTGTTGCTGCTACTACCCAGGCCTCGGCGAATGAAAAGGGTAATATATTTCGTTCATCTCACAAACAACAGCAATATTAGTAATAAGGGATAACAAGAACGATGGCAATTAAAAAATAGCAGTTCAATATATTTGATAGATAAGATAAAAAATAAATGTAAGAGAATATGCTTCAAGACCAGAGTAATATTGGTTTTCTAAGACAGCTATGAAAGCCTGTTTCATATTATTAAGAAAAAAGCCTTTGTTTTGTACCTCATATTCATGGGATGGGTTTTTTTTAAAAAAAAAAAACTTGATGTATTTATTTAGGCCCTGAATGTTGGAGGAAGGGAAATTGGTTAAGGACTATATTACGAATTATGTGTATACATATATTTTAATATATATATATCATATTAGTGTTATTACTATATATATATATATTATATATACACACACACTAGTATACTCGCGCACACACACACACACACACACCTATATATATATATATATATATATTACATCTTTTCACTTATGTAGTTGTATATGTGAGTGAAAATGTTTTTAAAATAATTTTAGTGTGTGATATTTCCGTAAGTTTGAGTCTTGTGCGAAAGATCCCTAAAGCAAAGAAAACTAGATTCCCCAGCACAAATTTCAGTTTTAAAAGAGGAGAGTGAAGAAAAAGAACAGAACTGAAGAAAAGCGGAGAATATAGGAACAACCATTAATCCTTTAAATGTGCATGAGAGCTCCGTTGTTTCCTATCAAGGTTGGCTGAAATATTCAGATGACATTTCGAGAGATGCGATTGTATAATAATCGTGAGTGGGATCAGCTACCGAGAACTCCAAGTGGTATATATAAAGTTTAACGCTTAAAATACATGTTCGCTGAACAGCTTGGCAGTAACTTTTCATTTTTTTTCTGTGACTTAATATGTCTTGAATGTGAATCGAGATTTTGTTTTTGTGTTCAAGTTTAGGTTTGATATGACAGTTTTTCTTTAGCATCCAACTTTGTTCGTTTTCTTCAGCATCCAATTTTGGTCGTATTTGCTCATATCTGTTTTACCACATATAAACATACTTTGTAATCCATACCATTTCTTAAGGCTGTGCAAAGTCTAGAAAAACCAAAAGGTGACTGTACATGGGATTGGAAGCTCCATGTTTTGCTGCCAAACCTAGCCTGGAATTTGACAAAGTTCCGGCTAGAAGATGTTAGCGAATTCCTGCAGCAGATAGTATAGGTCTTTAGGGCCTACTAAAAAGACAGTGTTTGTTGGGCCCCTTGGAGAGATCTATGAGGCGGTAATGAGCGATGTCCATGAGAAGCTCATAGTGCTTGGGACTTCAATGATGATGAGTTCCCAGCTTTATTTTATTACCATAAGGTGAAGGATGAGGTTTCAGTGGCTGTATGATGTTAATGGGGTCCGCTGTTGGTGGCTACTAGTTCAGACATCTTTTGATGTTAGTATATGGGCCTGAACTAATTTGTGAAGGTGATGCGGGTGACATACAATCTAGTGAGGCAGGTGTCTCGTGCCATGGTGGCTGCTGTCTCTGCTTTGGGAGGGCCCTGCTAAGTTTCTCTCCAGCTGCAGTCAATGGCACTCCTTTTGTTTGTTGTGTATGGCTGCCTATGTACAGCATTGTCTTGCTTTTAGTCATTGTCATTGTTGTTGTCTTTGGCATCACAGATGGTATGGGTGGTGGGTTGTAAGGCAACTCCTCTGCCTTCCTCGGTAGGTCTGTCATGGTTATACCTTCGACATTGGGAAGGGCAGCGGGGATGTTAGTCCAGTAGACCAGTTGCACCCACTTCTTCCTTTGCGAGGTTGATCTTCTGTTACTTCCCTTCCCATTGGCATCAAGTTCTGGCAGTGTGAGGAAGGACTTTAAGTTCATCCCAGAATGCGCTTGCAGATGTTTCCCTTAATGGGATGTTGAGAAGGTTGAGGCTTGTCTGGCACAGGTGGTGATCAGGGACTACTGGAATTTTTGTAGGCCATTCAGCTATTACCTCCCCCGTTGCATCTAGCCAGCATACGATGCTGGGGAAGTTCGAGCTTTGGATTACTTGTAGGATGTAGTTGTTATATATATATATATATATATATATATATATATATATATATATATATATATATATATAGTTAGAAACTGAGACATTTCAGTGGTGGACTTGTATGTCCTCTCTCTGGTACCAGAGAGATAGCTTAGTTGTCAAGAAAGTAGGCAGATGGAGGTTTACTGTGTTCCCATTTGAGACTTCATCTGACATCTCTTATATACTTTAAACTTGCCGTAAGGACATTCTTTTAAACATCTACAAAGAGAGCCAGCCAGAGATTAAGTGCCATATTAGGTTAGTTGTGGCTTTGTTTTGGTAGGCACAGTTATATTTAGTCTGTTGGTGATGGGAGGTTAGTATGAGTTTCATGCTTTGTCTACCAAGTTGCTCAGGTTACTTATAACCAAGAGCATTTGAGAGCATTTGAGCAAGTAAGAGCATCTGTGGTTGGTTGTTATTAGGTAGGGCATAACTGATAACTATGCTGTCAGCCTGACCACTCTGTCACTAGTGTAAATGTTAACTTACATACAAAACGCTCAGAACACACTAATTGATTGCCGAGACTTGATTTGCATCTAGTACAGTGTAAGCAGAAAGATGGTTACAATGATAAACTCAGTGGTTACCAAAGTTAGGTGAGTCAGGTGATGCCAAATAGTGATTGTTTTTTTAATTTAATGCTTATACGTAACTTGGAGGACTCTTTGCTAAACTTAGTGGTTATACCATGGGTTCCTCTTGGACGTATGCTATTCCCAAGGTAGAGTTAACTGGCTATTAAACATTTGTAGCTTAATATTTGTGAATAAAAAGATATCATGTTGTGTGTGACAAAAATTCATAAGTACCTAAGTTTTACAAGTGTACCAATCACCTTTCATGGTGGAGGTGCATTAATCTTAATTCTAAGTACAAAAACATGAATTTGAAAGCCACATATATGCATTCTTTGTGTAAACATACTTCTTTTGCTAGTTCATCGTTAAAAAACGTCACTGTGTTATAATTTCCCAATTAGTCCAGAGTTTGAATCCCCCTGGTGATGTGCATTGTAGTTTCTCACTAGTTGAGAGTTTGAATCACCTATCAATTATAATTTCCCATTAAGTGTATGTTACTCCTGGTATAGAGTGAATTAGATATTAAACAACATTTGTAGCATCATATTTATGGATATAAATGCAGACACACACACACACACACACACACAGTGTTCCCCCTGTATTCACAGAGGATGCGTATTCACAGAGGATGCATGACTTGTGTGGATGAATTGTTAGCACCCTGCTTCTCATTTGAAGACCATGGTCTGGTCCCAGTGTGGGTCAGAAATTTATTTCGTTTAAACACATTCTCATATGTTCATCATTTCCATCACATTCACAGTGAAAGGGAAAGAAGAATGAAACGTTAGCAATGGACTCCACTACTGATTCGGGAAGTCGGGTAAAATTTGCTGGTATGCAAGGCAGTAGCCTGCCTTAAAATACCTCAGGCACTGATTACTCAAATTCCAACTTCTCTTATGACCTGTGAGAGTGAACTGCTAATGCACTGGTCTCTTATTTGGTAGATATATGTATACATATAACATATGTTCACTATTTTCATCACATTCACATTGAAGGGGTAATTCGAAAGAAATGTTAGCAATTGATTCACTGTTGGATGGGAAGTTGGCTAAAATTTGCTGATATGCTAGGTGGCAGTCTGCTTAAGAAAAACATCAGATATGGAGTAGTACTTAGGTTTCATCTTATTTTATGACTTGTGTGAATAATTGCTAATGCCCTGGCTCTCAGTTGAAAGACCAGGGTCACAAATTTATTTCTGTGTGAATGTGATGAAAATAATGAACATATGAGTACAAATGTCTACCAAATAAGAGACCAGTGCTTTAGCAGTTCACTCTCACAGGTCATAAGAGAAGTTGGAATTTGAGTGCTCAGTGCCTAAGGTTTTTTCCAAGCAGGCTACTGCCTTGCATACCAGCAAATTTTACCCAACATCCCAAATCAGCAGTGAGTCAGTTACTAACATTTCATTCGACTTACCCTTTCACTGTGAATATGATGGAAATGTTGAACATAAGAGAATGTGTTTAAACGAAATAAATTTCTGACTCTCTTCAGGTAGATGAATGAGAAAAGTTACAGGAAAGGTGGTATTTATACCAAGAGATCCATCCACAGTTTAGCCAATTTAGGTCACTCCCACTGATAATCCTTCTTTAATCCTCTTAAGCATTGGTTGAAGGAGAACTTATCAATGACATCTGAATCCCATGCGCCCTTTGAGATGTTCATTACCTGTCTGTGTATAATCAAGGCTGATTCTATCATCTGACTCTTGTACCGACAGTTGCTGCTATAGATTATATGTGACAAATTCCAGTTTATTCTGTGGTTATGGTCATTTATATGGTTGAAAATAGCCGAGTTCTGTTGTCCATACCTAACTGACCGTTTACGTTGTATTAATCTCTGGGAAGTGATTTTCCTGTAAAACCGATGTAAGATTGGTCACAGTCCAGGCATGGGATTTCGTAAACCCCTGTGCCCTTGGGGATGTCTTTTGCTGAACGTTAAACAGGGATTTGGCTAAGGTATTTGGGCACGTAAAAGCAAAAGGGTTAGATTTTCCAAGAGTCTGGGACACCATCTTAATCCTGTCCAGGTGTGGCATTTTTATTTTCTTGTTGGGTGTCTCTCTGGTCTTGTCTTCAGGGGGTTGGTAGAAAATTACATTTGCTTTGTGAATTGCTTCCTTAATTATATGGTCAGGATATCTTAAAAACGAAAGCTGCTTAAGAATTAGTTCAAATTCTTTTTCCAAGAAATCTGGGGAACAAATTTGTAAGTCTCTTAAGAATAGGTTGCAGGCTATGTCTATCTTGATAGGAATGTCGTGATAGCTAAAGTAGTGTATGTATGAAAGTGAGAACGTTGGTTTTCTGTATATGGTAAATTTAGTATTCTGTGGTGTCTCTAATTATTAAAACATCAAGAAAAGGAATTTTGTTGTCTGTTTCCCATTCAACTTTTAAATTTGATGCTGGTCACTATTGTGTTTAATTTTGAAAGGAAAATCATTGAAATTGCTCCATCTATTATCCCAAAATGTTAGAATATCATCCACATATCTCATCCACAGCATGATTTTGGGTTTATGCATTTATTACTGTACTTTCAAAGTATTCCATGTATAGAGTGGCTAAAATAGGACTTAAAGGACTACCCATACTACACCAAAATTTTTGCTCAGAGAATGATTCCCCGAATGAAAATACGCGATTAGATAGACAAAAATCAACTAACTTTATTATTTTGTCAAGTGCCAATGGGAGTTGATATGAATTGTATTAGTCAACAATGGCACTATTAAAACTATCTTGAATAAGTAGTGACAGTTTACTTGTCACATTTTTTCTAAAATTAAGCAAAGCAATTCAGGTACGTTCATGCATAAAATTGGTTGCAAATATAAATTGCTAGTTCAAAATAATTCTGAGCATAGGTCGCACCTTAAATTTACTTGATGAAACTTCAACGTAATTCATTACCCTTCCTCGACACGTCTTGGTGAAAAATGAGTCAAGTATATGACTTCAGTATACCCTAAAAACACCAAACTTGGCAGGTACACACATGAAGTTGTTTTGGTTGCTTCTAGAAAGGATTATGACAGGCAAACTGTCAGTGATTATTCAAGGTAGTTTTAAACGTTTCCCTTGTTGACTAGTACGCTATTTCCCAACATTGTACTAATCAACAATGGAACTAATTAAAACTACCTTGAATAATTAATAATTATATATATATATACTATATATATACATATATATATATATATATATATATATATATATATATATATATATATATAATATATGGATGTGTGTGTATGTTCCAGCATAACTCTAAAACACACTGGGCAATTTTAAACAAACTTATTATCTATAAAGAATACTGTGGGGGTAAGACATCACTAGCACCAAAGAAGGTGGGGGTGACAAGGGCTTCCCTGAAACGCGGCTGGTTCTGCCTGCAGACTTAGTAACTAAATGAAATCTACGAATTTATATAACGTACCTCATTTCGTTTTACACATAGGTGTGTGGTGAGGGTAGAAAAGGGGTGACTAGTAACAGTAACTGATAATGACAGATATTAGTGTCTAATCCATAATTTCAGAGGTCGCTGAGATGAATAGTGACACCCCTGATGCCCTTAAGTCCAAGTTCAGCCTTTACAGGACCTAATTCCAAGTTCAGTCCCGATAGGAAGGGGGAGTAAGAAGGTGAGAAATGTAAAGTGTCACAAATGCTGGGCAATGTAATTGAAGCATCTATCTTAACAGGAGTGAGTGAGAGGGAGAGGAAGTGAGAGAGAGACTACAGTGGAATAACTTAAACCCAAAGGGAATTGTTCATACTTAAACAATTAAACACACACACACGCGTGCGCATATATATATATATATATATATATATATTATATATATAATATATATATATATGATATATATATATATATATATATCTATGTATGCATGCTATTTGGGTATATTTTCTCTTAAGTAATTTCCTTTGAAGTCAGTGTAATTGTTCGCAGATATTATCTTCTTATCAAGACTGAACCAGTCTATACTTCTTTTTCTCTTCTGGGAAGCTTCTGAGGAATAAGGGAAAAAATCTTCGAGATTCTTTTCGATTTTTTTTTTTTTTTTTTTGTTTTTTTTTTTTTTTTTTTTTTTCTAGTCGATAGACTACTTCCCCTCCTCTCTCAGGCGGCTTCATCAAGACTGTACTCTAAATCGACATGCACGGTTTTATTACTGCATGGGGACGTTTGAATCTCTAACATGACTCTAGTATGGTGTTGAAATTTCTGTTGTAGATGGTATCTTTGTGTAATTGCATCTCCAACATACATGGCTACCACAGAGCGTTTTTAAGTGTCATACCACTGTCCACTGATGTTAAGCAACCAACCCACATTAGTTGCATTTTGGTACATGTTAGTTATTATACCTGTCTCCTTCTCCTCAACATTTACATCCAAGAGGGGAAGTCAGCCCTCGACACCACATTTAATAGTAATGTTTAGGCTACAGTTCCTCTTCATAGCATACTGATATCGAGAAAAGAACATTTGCCAGAAGAGGAAAAGAAGACGTATTGACTTTAATATATATATATATATATATATATATATATATATATATATATATATATATATATATATATATATATAATACATATATACATACATATACGTGTATATATATATATATATATATATATATATAAATATATATATATATATATATATATATATATATATATATATATATATATATATATATATATATATATATATATATATATATATATATATATATATATATCTATATCTATATATATCTATATATACATATACATATACATACACATACATACATACTACATACATTAAAACATACATAATATATATATATATATATATATATATATATATATATATATTATATAATATATAATATATATATATATTATCTATATATATGTATATATAGATAGATAGATAGATAGATAGATAATGTGGATTGTAAATCGAAACCTCTTGACTGATCTAGATGAAATTTTGCAAGCGGCCCTCATTTGCCCAAAGGAAGATTTTCGCGTAGGCTTCAAACCCATACCCCGGCTTTTACTGGAGTCATGGCAAGGACCCAGCCATGGGATAACATTTTGGACTGGTGTGAAATGTGGAGTGTCGGGAATGTAGGTTCGTACATTTTCGCGTGGACCTTGTAAACTAGCGGGATTAGGGCTCTGCAGCGACGGCGTGCCGACGACGACGGGCCGAATACCACAACTGGAATTTCGGCCACAATTAGAGAAATTGTCCATCATCTCCCTTCAATTCTTTTGTTGAGTAACTTTTGTGTGCTATCATTGAAAATTCCTTTTTTCCTGTGATTAATACTTAAGTTTAGCATTCATTGCTTTAAATAAATTTTAATCAAAACCATGCCTTTATAAGGTAAATAATCGACTGCCATTCAGTTTTCCAGTCTTTGCTGGGGTGGTCAGCTAGTATACATACATACATATATATAGATATATATATATATATATATATATATATATATATATATATATATATATATGTATATATATATGTATATATAATCTATATATATCTATATATATATATATAATATATATAACCATAATATATATACATATATTCATATAATATATATATATATATATACATATTATATATACATATTTATATATATATATATATATATATAATATATATATATATATATGGATGTAACTAAACTTACACCAAAATTGTTCACCTCTGCAAAAGGGCAGGCACTTATCTAAATTTGAAAGACGGTTTTGATACTTCGAATTATCCTAGAGGTTATTTACATCTATAAAAAAAACCGTGGTACACGTATTTGAATAATTTGAGGACTAAGATTTTTTATATAGAATTTTGTCATTGAAAGTGAAATTACAGAGACAAAAATACAGTCTAGTTAATTCCAGGATTTAACTGGCTGTAATGAGAACCCATTATTTCAACTTTCTTGTTTCAGTCACATTCATTAGTTTGATGTTTACTGATTGATCAGAAATCATGTTGCATTGCGGTAGGCTTCTCCTGATGTGCGGCTAACAATACGAGGAAGACTGGGCCCTCTTCCCCCCACCCCCCTGTGGAGGTGATACGCGTTTTATTTGAGGTTTCACACAATAGAGGCCGGAAAGGAAGTCAAGAGTTCAGAGTGCATTGGAAGTCAATGGGGTTGAGAGCACTGCGACAAGCGACGTTGTCGAGACAAGATGCGAAGAGCGGCAACTCGCAGCGACGGTCTTTTGTCTAGCGGGCCGGCCACCCCTGTATACCCCCTTCCCTTCGAAATCATGAGGACCCCTCTTACTCCTGTCCTCCCAATCCCCGAGCGAATTTTGTACCCTAACGGCCGCCACCTCTTGGTTTTTGTCAAAAGACTCAAAACACGACCTATTGTATTCTCCTCGTGTGATTTCCTTCATCTTGAATACGCGAGGATGTGTGTTGCAATGAAGGTGCCTGTCAGTTTCTTTTTATATGATTAAATATATATAAACGTTTCTTCTCAAAATTCTTTTAAGCCAACTGTGGTACGATTAATTATTCGTCTTCGGGGATGCATGTTATTGATGTGTATTTTTTATTTCATTTATATAACAACTAGAATCAGTGAAGTCTTTGCATTAAAAATATGAAGTCTGACTGATTAACAATGTGGCTTGTAATTTTGCTATCATAGATTTATGTTATAGGATATTGAATTGCAACAAATGGATATTTTTAGTACCCTACGACAGCTGTAGCCTAAGATTTAAGGATTGAATAACGTATGCAACACTGCGATTATTTTCATAGTGTTCTAAGATATCATAGTTTTATTTTAATTATCATTCAGAACCAGCAATTAAGTGAATTGGCTTTGATTTCATATTAATTAACGTCTTAGCAATTTTTCCCAAGTTTGACTGGCCCAGTTAATGATACTGTCCTTTAAATTTGGAATTTCCGCTTGCAACTTTAATCTTTTTTATACGGGTGTTAGATAAAAGACATCTACCGTCCCAACAAATTTTTTAGGCATATTCAGCAGGCGTTCACGGTCTTCTCTTCCGTGCAACATAATCGTTTAAAGCACTCGGGAAAGGCTCTTTTTACATTATTGTTTCCATAAGCAGCAAAAGTAGCTAAACTTCAGTAATAGAACTGGAATTTGATAATGGTAAAAAGGAACCGGTATAGCCAGAAATACACACACGCACATATGTAACATATATGTGTGTCTGTATATATATATGTGTGTGTGTATAATATATATATATATATATATATATATATATATTGTTATGGAAAGCAGTGCTAGTAATAAGGACTTACCTGTTTAATGGAAGTGCACCTCAAATTACACTGGTGGAAATGTGATTGAAACCCTGAGCCTTAAATTCTATATATATTTACAGTTATGGTGAAATAAATGGTATGGATAGATTATTGGTATATTCTTCCTTACTCAATTACATCTACAAGTAACTAGCATTTTCCACGTATAGTAAGGGTCTTGGTATGGAAACGGCAAAATATGGAACAATGCAAGACAAGATATGAACTCCTCTTTGCAGTTGAAAGAACTGTATGTGGTCACTTTGAGTGTCAATTATAGAAATTACTTTCTATAAGGCTGAAGGTTGAAGGAAGGATTTTAATTCATAAATCATTGTGAAGGACTTTAAGACACAAGGCGTACATCACTGAAATTGCCAGATGGAAAATGTAAGACAAGGGACTTTAGTAAAAGAATTGACAAAATTTAAAAAATAGTCTGGCTGGAACCCCTCTTTCACAGACACATAACAGTTAAATTAATTTAGGCCTTGTAGCACGAAGCAAGGATGACTTCTAATCTTAAGGAATTCTTCCGCTGCTGTAGTTATAGAGTAATGTGCCTAGATACCGAAGGGTTCCTTTGTGCCCAGGGGAGAAGGGCGCCTCTCGGTTCTGGACGAAAATGCGCCCACTCGCCAGCTCTCTCTGGGAACCTATGTTGACTGGTTTTGGGCCAGTTTCTTCCAGTTCGTACCAATGCTTATCTAAAAGGGGTGAACCAGCCAGAGGAAATAGATCGAAAACAAAGGGAGAAGTCACAGGAAGTAAGAATGTATGGGATCGTCTAGGAGGGTAATGAACATTGGGAAAAATGAAGAATGGAATTTCCTGTCTCGGTGAGAGGGCAGAACTACCATCTCACTCTAATTATTATGTTCCACGCTGGACGAGTGGTTTTTGCACTCGGCCCAGTCCGGTAGTCCGAAGTTCGATTCTCGGCATGACCAACGCGGAGTCAGAGGAATTTATTTCTTGTGATAGAAATTAATTTCTCTATATAATGTGGTTCGGATCCCACAATAAGCTGTAGGTCCCGATGCTAGGTGACCAATTGGTTCCTAGCCACGTAGAAATATCTAATCCTTCGGGCCAGCCCTAGGAGAGCTGTTAATCAGCTCAGTGGTCTGGTAAAACTAAGATATACTTGACTTTTTTCACTAATTTTAAGGAGGCTGAGCCGAAGAAGGATCTCACAGTCTCAGAAGACAAACATATATGGTATCAGAGGCAAAATTTATTTTCATTTCAACTCCACAATATATTATCAGTAGTATGACATCTGAAGATGCCGTGATTGCTGATGGTTTTAGTGTGTTTCTTATGATGATATTGCAGCTTTTCAACGACTGAAGAAATTCAACAATGGCTTCAATGTAACTGAATTTGATCTTTCATCATCCTACGTCAGGGGAAGAACGAGATCCTTGGGGATGGACCTCGATGTTAGGCCTAGGGAAGCTGCTAGCCTGGGCAGCACTGTCTTCCCAACCGGGAATGGCAACAATGAGTTTTTTTTATTCTTCCCACGCCTGGTAAATTAAGGGTAAGCCAGAATAGACTCATGGCTCGGCGCGTAGCCTTACCCAAGACAAACTTCTTATTTTTTTTAGACCAAAACGTAAACGCTGTTAGGAGGTATATACATAAATAGTTCTGGCATAGCTGATAGTAAGTTTAACATGGGTTATAGGGAAACTGGAAAAGAATTGGCAGATATAAAATATGTAATCTATTGATCAATAAGGAAAATTCGTACAATATCATGAAAAGTGTTTAGTTACATTTATTCGTCATGCCATAGAAATACATCATTTGTTATATGCAAATACTCAAATGAGGCAGATTGAAATTCCAATCCATATATATACAAGTGAACCACAAAAGTAATAAGTATACATGTCTGTATTCTAGTTTTATAAAGGAAGTCTTGTAAGAATAGATCAAAGAATATATAAACTCGACCTATTCATTAAAGCAAATACGTAAAATGTATTGATTATAAGTCAGATAGTTTACTTGGGCCTTCAGCAGAGTTTTGAACCCAACTCACAGATAAACAGGATTTGTAATTGGAGCACTGACGTGTTAAGCTAATGAGTTTACTGGCCCTTGGCTTAAATGGCCCAAATTTCGTAAAACAAAACTGGTCTAACCATCTGTATGTTCAGTTTTACTGTCACTCTTCGATGTATATTCTCAATGTATCAGTCCTCCTCAAGAAATACTAAAGAGGAAATTGGTCACGGCTTATCCTAATGTTTAATTTTTGCCTGATATATAATATATATATATATATATATATATATATATATATATATATATATATATTATATATATCACAGGAAAACAGCAGTTATTCGAGATATATTCGCAAGGGGGACGTGTTCTGGTAATTTAGCAAAGCTTTATTCGGCGACGTTTCGGGGTCCAGCCCCATCATCACGGTTGTAAAAAGGATTAATACACATAAAACATAATAAAAAGACTCATCCTAAGAACCAACATACATAAATTCACAGAAACCCTACTATATTGTTTGGTGTTTTACTCGTGTATAGAAAGAAATACCTCAGTACGAATTATCCAGAAAATATATGTTTAGACATTAAACCTTCACTAGCTACTGCTTGTGATATGGTGTGTTACACGCTCATCTCATAACAGCTGGATGGTATGTGTAACATTTATCTGATAATGAACATTGAGTCTTTTATAGCCTCATATGACTTACACACTTAGATATTAGGCCATCAGTGCCTCTTGATATCGGATTCACTATACCTTGTGAATAGCACTGACCCATGGGAAATTAGAGTTAATAAGGTCACCTGCCCCGATTATTCGGCTATCAGTAGAGACATAAGTGGTCATCAACTTTGCAGAAACTTAATCCTGTCGAATTCATTTCTGTGTTTAGTATCGGTATTAAACTATCTCCACCTAATAGGTGATTGTAAAGTTTGTAATACTTGGGGCTATTTATGAATTGTTTCACATAGAATCACGTGACTATTTTATGCTCTCAAATATAAAGTCATAAGTATCACCTATCAACCTCATTACCCATTTGGAATAGCTTACACCCTAGGGGTCTCATATTTGAAAAGTGTTTCTTCTACACAGCCAGGATCCAAGCCCTAATTCGAATCCTGGCAAGGGCAGATGCACATGGCAGTTAAAATTCCCCAGCTGTTTAGTTTGTTCCTTAGGTGTAGTGAATTTGATGTTAAATGATATTAATTAAGTAGCTTGATATTTGTGGGTATAAAAAAGTGACAAAACAGTTATGTTTGGAAAGTATCATCACGTACAATGAACGTCTTCACATCCAGAGTATGTCCAGAATGTTAGAAAGACGACAGTAATACAGTGAGTATTAATGTAATCACTGTCAAACTCCGAAATATGAAAAGATGTAATAGAAAAAGCACACACTGAACAAATCAGCAGTGAAAGTGGAAAACATGCTGTGGTAGCAGCAATTAGAAAAGCAAATGACCCTTTGCTTATTTTGTTATCCAGTGATTTTCCAGTTTGACCAACTTAAAAGTTACCACAAGACTTACCTTGGATTTTATTTACTCTCCTTTCGTAACGCTTGTGTCATTGTATTTATTCCTGCATAGTAGCACAAGCTGGTTTTTCAGCGCTTCAAGAGTCTCTAATGTTATCACAGGAAGTTCAGATTCTAATAAGAATGAGTACACGTGAATTTAACACTGGTTTTGTCAATAAAAAAATCGTATTTTCCTCCAACGACTTGAGCGTAAGGCCTCTTACGAAACAATTGCCTCTATAAGGTAATTTGTAGGTTCTAAGTTAGCAATTACCAAATGGATTTGCCACATAATCGCTATATCCCCAACCCCTTATTACAACCCTTCCACACTGCTCTACCTCTCTGGGGAATAATCTGTTCTTCTACAACCACCTAACGACCACTAGTGGGATTGAACGGCTTTTCCGTAATTAAAAGGTGATTTGTTTCGTTAGTAAATGGTGAGCGGTCTTCTCTTTGCCTTTATCAACAAACTCAGTGTTTTGTGCGGTACCAGTGAGTCTTTATATGCTATATATATATATATATATATATATATATATATATATATATATATATATATATATATATATATCTTAACTCTTGTCTTTGAACAATTAGCAATTGCATATTCAGTGGGGAACACATGACGGGCAAATTCTGTGACGTCCCCCGAAGGTAGTGATATTTTGGGGGGCAAAGATTCGAAATGGGGGACTGTCCCCCGCAAAAGGGGACGTCTTGTCACCCTATATACATACATATATATATATATATATATATATATATATATATATACACATACATACATACTACATATATGTACACATATGATTTATTACCAAAATCACTAAATGATGAGAGCATCGGGTCAGGATTCAAAGTTGAACCTTTGGTAACCTCATAGTGATATATCGCGTGTGGGTGCTACGATGGTCGTCAATGCTTGTAGTGATGGGTAGATCGAAAAAACCTCGTAGTAAAACTGAAATCATATAGACATTATGGTTGATACTTTATATATATATATATATATATATATATATATTCATGGAATAGAATGGCTTCTTCATTGTTAACCAAATTTTTTGAAATTGCTTCATAATTTCTAATTATTTTCTTCGCTTCACTTCAGATTACTAATAGACACATTCAGGTAATGGGGTTCTTCCATTTAATTCAGTATTTATACACGCGACATCTGTTTCGTCAACCTATACTTATTGACGTTATCAAGCGTACTGATACAAATGCGGCAAAGCTGACTGCTTCTACTATCAATAAACGGTTGTACTTGCCTTCCTTGTGTATGGTTTTGGTATTCGTAAGAAGTTTTTGTAAGGATGGTTTTTTTATTGTTGGGTTTGCTACAAAAGTGCTGGTGAATGGCGCCTTGATTTCTATGGGTCTGCATGCGGAGTTTCAGTGTAGTGGTTGTGTCCGATATAGCATTTTTGGGGGGACTGACAGTGGTCATCACCACAGACAAACTTGTATACTAAATCAGATACAACCTCTTTTCCATCGACGGGGCCGTACTATTTTTCTTTATAAGTGAGGCCGTAAGGATCGGCTTGCAGTAAATTCTTGGTGTTTATCTTATTATATGGCTCTACGGGGGTGGTTCCTTTTTGCAGTATACCAAGAATGGCCTTCTTTTCATCTTCGTGGTTTTTGTTGTATGATGCCTGATGGTATATCAATGTTTCCTTGTCATTATCTTGTGTGTTGTCCCTCGGGATCGGGTTATGGAAATCTTCTAATCTCTTTTTGACCACTCATGTCATCTGGGTAACTGTTGAACAGTGTGTTATGGCGCGTTTTATGTATGCATTTACCACAGGTCGTTTATATGCATCAGGGCATTCTCCTCTTGCATTTAAGCCTCTCCCAGCATCTGTTGTTTTAGTATATACGGTGGTATTGTATTCGTTGTTTTTCCCTGTCACAAGTACGTCCAAGAAGTAAAGCATTTACTTATCGTTTTTTTTTCTTTCTTTTTTTACAGTATATTGATGATATTTCCATCATAACAAAGGGCGACAAAGACACAGGTGAACTGGTAAATAAACTCCGAGCAAACAGCATTAAATTTTACTGTAGACAAGAGTGTTAAGAAAATGCTTCCTTTCTTGGACGTACTTGTGTTAGAAAAACAACAAATACAATATCACCGTATATACTAAAACAACAGATGCTGGGTGATGTTTAAATGCAAGAGGAGAATGCCCTAACGCATATAAACGATCTGTGGTATTTGCATGAACAAAACGCGAAACACTGTACTTATAATTTTATGTTATATGCAAACTAGTGCCGATTAGCAAGTGAACAATAATACAACTCGAATTAGTACATTAAGGATTATGAACTGGAATAACTTGAAAGGTACCACAATGTACAGTGGTAAAGCACTACAGCGAATGATTATCACTTTGGCTCTGCAGGTATGGCACCCCAGGATCTTCCTTGCACTTAGACTTGAGGTGGTTGGTTCTGCTGGAGTCTAGCCATTTGGGGTACTCAATGGAGGACCAGCAAGGAGTCTGCAAGATGTATAGTATAGACACAAGTTCGAGATTGTCCAATGCTTATAGCAACAATAACATTATTACACTGACATAGATCACAGCAGCCATTTACTTGACTTGTTATTTCACCAAGGGGAAGGGGGGGGGGGGGGGGTGTATATAGCAAGCAAGGAAACACACCATTGCTTTTAAGGAATTATGGGAATTGGGACAACGGGAATTTGACAGCGAGGAAGAATTGAGGGCAAGATAAAGAGGTGAATACTGGCATCCAACTGCAGTTTTATTACTTATATCCTTGGAAAGACTGTCATAAGGGCCTGAGGTCAGTTGGCTATGGTGCTTCACCTAGGGCATCAGACTGGGTTCTTCCACTGGAAGCTAAGTAATAGGAGAGCAGGTAGGAGGAGCTCAGTTGGAACTCAAATCATGATGAGCGGTGTGCTACTAGCTAGGTGGTAACCCAAGAGAGCGTTAACGCCGCCTGTCACATCCTGGGACAGAGTGCAGTTCAGGGCGGAGCCCTGGCACTTGGTTGAGTGTGGTTTCAAGCCTAAGTTGTGGCTGGTGTGAGGCTCGGACTGGATACCAATGTCTGTGGTCTTAAACCGAGAATCAACTATCGCTGATACTCTTATGCATCTTGACCTATATGGTATGGTACTGGTAGGGTTTGAACTCCACAGGGTGTATTTATACTCTAAGGAGGGTATTTGAGTTTGGGGTTTCACCTCCACCCAACTGGAGTCACTGAAGTGGCATTGTCTTAGCCAGCTGCTTCCTGCAGTGATTCTGATTTCCCAGGGGAATGAAAGCATTGCTGCCTTTTGTTCTTCCATCTCAGAGACTCGGATCCTGAAAACAAACAATTTTGGGCCAGTATCAAGATTTTAGATCGGAGGTTGCGAGTTGCATGTGTTCACAGAGAGAGAGAAGGTGGTGATTGTCAAAGGTGACAGGACTGTGCCTGTGGGCTTGCTAAATGGGTCAAAGGTCAAAGGTTAGGGGGCATGATTGAAAAGCAATGGCAGGTGTGGGTCGTGCCATGCTCTAAAGTGATCCTTTGGAGGAGGTGTTTGACAGATCATTTTATTATGTAGGATTAAAAAATGGGAATTCTTCCCAATTTTATGTCAATGACTCGAAAGTCAAAATACTCCCAAGGGGGCTTATGAGATATGACTCTGAGAGGGACCTCACACACAGATGAGGGAAATACGTCTGAGGAAAGTATTCCAAGTCTCACCATTATGGTGTAGGAGGGGAACTGAACTTTTTACTTCGCTTTTCTTATATGTGAGTGCAGTTGTAATTGATATTGTAGAGGCCGAGTGTATGCCATTATTAAGGCCAGTTTACACTAGGCTTCAGCGCGCGCTGCATACCTCAGACTCATCACCAACTCCTCCCACATTACTGTTAGCCCCACCCTCTTGAGTGCTCCCCAAGACGCATGAGGCACCACCCAACGCATCAAACCGAGCTTGATGGCTGAAGCCTGCAGGGCGCCAATCAGACTCACTCCGGCGACGACTAGTCACTAGTAACATGGAATGGAAATGAGAGGAAGTTCGTTTTCTCATCGATGCTTATCAGCATTATCCGTGTCTAAGTAATGCAAAATTACAAGATTATAAAAAACAGAGATGTTCGCGACGTCGCTATGAAAAAATTAATGGAAGAGATGCTTATAATTAATGCTGAAGATACTTCTGTAACTTAGTTTATTCCTTTGCTGTCAAAGCCAGTCATGTGTCCATTTCCTTTTCTTAACACAATTATGCATTTGATTATATATTTGTGCTACAACAACGGCAGCACAGGCAAATTCTTCCTCATCACTGCTCATCGTGGCTCTCAAGAAGATACTGCTGCCTGTCGCCAGCAGTCACGTATTGTAGAAAGAAGACGCGCTATGCAGCATGAGGCATTGCAAACGTCATAGTGTAAACTGGCCTTTAGACAATCATTCTTGGGATAAGATATATATATATATATATATATATATATATATATATATATATATATATATATATATATATATATATATATATATATATACACACATATATATTGTGACGAAGTGCCACGTATCTGGTTACTACACTTACTAATCATTAATTGTTACCTCACAATAGCCACGCACCTGAACCTTCATCACAGGTAATATACGACTGAATACTCTAGAGGCAACAGTGATCCCTTAAACAACTCACCAGTATTGGAGAAAATCCGACTAAGTTCACAAAAACAGGTGTGAGGTAATCCTATATGTAATCAAATTAATTAAAGGGCATCACTCAATCAACAACTTGAAAAGTTTAAGTATTTCCCTGATTTCAAAAGTCTTAAGTACTTCCCTGGTTCTAACTCACTTCAACTAAATTGAAGGAAAACAGCTCAATTACCATTCTGTTTCTACCTAAACAAATCATAATATTATATATACTGGTGAAAAAGAAAACTTATAAAAATTTTAAATACAAAAATTTATTATCAAACTCAAAATTTATAAGTGAAATTGACAATATCAGGGAAATTTACCGTTACTTGAAAACAAAGCAAAGTTTAATTAATTCTTGAATTAATTAAGTAAAGTTAAATAAAAATTAAATTATCACGAAATTCAAGAAAATTTATTAATTAATCAAAATTCAAAAGTGTTAGGCAATAATTAAAATTTGGAAATTAATTCACAATTACCAAACAACAATAAAACTTGAAAAGAATTCTAAGTAAATGCAAATTAATTCACAAGTGTTAAATTCAATTAAATGTGCAACAATTAAGAAATGAAAACAATTAAGTTTATTAAATTGTGAATGTAAATGAAAACACATCACAGAAAAGTATGGAAAATAATAAAAATTGTAAAGAGCACTAATTATACAGAATATAAAATAAAAACACACACTTCAATAGAAATGGATAAATGCAAAAAAAAAACCATTCAATAAGAAAAATGGATAATTGCACAAAAAATCACTTCAAATGACACAAAACACAAAACAAAAAATTTGCAATGTGTAAAAACTGAAATAGTTTCACCCAAACCACTGTAACTATAAGTTGCAACTAATAAACCTTGTAATAACATTACCTTGGTACCAATTGCTTCTACTGCAGCTAGCTCAAAAATGTCATCACACAAATCACAATATTTCAAAAAAGAAAAGGCGCCATTACACACTTGTACAATGTTTGTTCAGATTCCACAATAAGCACTAAGTAATACTAAATAACTCTTAAGAAATCCGAAATCTAAAATTTACGAGTGAACAAAATTAAGTGTAACTTTACGTTAATGTAATATCAAATATGGCGAGAGAGAGAGAGAGAGAGAGAGAGAGAGAGAGAGAGAGAGAGAGAGAGAGAGAGAGAGAGAGAGAGATATGACCTCTTTACGCCAGGAATTCAAAGTCTGTAATGACCAAGACTCTCTCATATGGACGAGGCATAAAGATCTTGAGTGACGTCACAACTTCCCATACATGACGTATGCTTAAACAGAAGGTTCTAGAACGATCGTACGAAAGATAGTGCAATCCTTCCACGTGATTATTCGGCAAAGACGTACAAGTTTGAAAACCAGTCCTGCTACGTTATGTAGTTAGGCTCTACAAAAGATGTACTCGTCCGAAACAGTCTCGAGCGAGTTAAATTGACATGTCATGAAAACAAAACGGAGGCTTCGAGTTCCTCTAATCTTGAGCGATGACAAGTTGTGGAAACAATTTCTAGCTTGGAACGGACAATGTTAATCTCTCTCTCTTTTCACATCTATGTTATATTCTTTTACATTTTGTAATGCAAAATCTGATCATACATTTTTATAACATTCTTGGTTATCACGGTGTCGAATCCAACGATTCACAACGGGATAAATACTCAGCAACTACATTGTTTTTGCCACTAATGTGCTGCAATCTTAAGTTATACTGTTTCAAGCACAAAGACCACCTGGTCAGTCTTTGATTAGGGTTTTTCATTTGCTGGATAAATGATAGTGGATTGTGATCAGACAATGCTAAAATTTCTTCATTCCTAGGTCTGTTCACATACACTTCAAACTTTTTCAATCCTGTGGTTAAGGCTAAAGTTTCCTTCTCGATTGTTGAGTATACTTTCTGATGTTTTTTCAGATTTGAAGACATGAAGCACACAGGATGGTGAATATTATTTTCATCTTCTTGAAGTAGAACAGCTCCAATGCCACAGTCAGAAGCATCAACTTGTATCACAAATTTCTTGTTGAAGTCAGGAGCTTGAAGTACTGGTTTTGAAGTTAAAAGGGCTTTTACCATCTCAAAGGATTCTTGACACTCTGAACAAACCTAGCTTTGGGACTAGTTAAGTCTGTCAAGAGAGCTACTACGGCTGAGAAATTTGGGCAGAAACGACGATAGAATCCAGCCATGCCCAAAAATCTCTAGCTGTTTCCTGGTAGTAGGTGGGGTAGCCTTATGGATACCCTCTACATTAGTATTTACTGGAGCGAGAAGGCTTTTCCCTACTTCAAACTCAAGATACTGAACAGTTGCCTTTCCAAACACTCTTCTGTAGGTTGACTGTTAGTCCTGCTTCTTGTAGTTTCTTGAAAACTTTCCTCAGAATCTTCAGATGTTCTTCCCATGTTGTAGAGTAAATCACTATGTCATCCAGGTATACACCTACTTCTTCTATCGATCCTAGGAGTTACTCCATCACTCGTTGGAAATGTTGCAGGTGCATTCATGAGACCAAACAGCAGAACAGTATACTGATACAGTCCAAAAGGAGTAATAAAAGCTTACAGCAACTTGGCATTCTCATCTAAGGGAATTTGATAATATCCTTTCAACAAGTCTATCTTGGAAACAAACTTGGCTTGTCCAATATTATCAAGTAATTGATCTATAAGAGGCAAAGGATAATTGTCAGCCAAACTGATGGAATTCAGTTTTCCTATAATCAGTACACATCCTAAATGAACCATCTGGTTCTTCACTAATACACATGGAGAACTGAAGTGACTTGAACTGGGTTCTGCTAATCCATGTTGCAGCAAGTACTCAACTTCTCTCTTCAAAACATCTCGATGATATGGTGATAAGCGATAGGCTCTGCTTGAATGGTTTTCCATCTTCTTGAATCATGCTTGGTCAGATCAGTACGCGTAGGTATATCTGCAAAAATTTCTGGGAAACTTCTAATTACATCACTTAGTCTTCACCTTGTTCAACACTCAGATGTTTCAGTTTATCCTCAAAATTTTCCTAAATTGAAGAATTATTCATCTTGCTTTCAGCTCCCAATTCGTAGCCATCATCATCTTCTGTAGATGAAGTTGTTTCTGTTATTGACACAGTTTCAGTTTTAGTTTCTGAGAAATAAGGTTTCAAGAGTTAGTTTCTGAGAAATAAGGTTTCAAGAGGTTCACATGTATCTTCCTTTGTCTTCTTTCTGGTGTTTCAATCACATAAGTTCTATCACTCAACTTCTCAATTATCTTGTAAGGACCTTGAAATTTATTAGTGAGGGGAAAGCTCTTGACAGTAAGAACACTAACACTTGTTCCACCAACACATAAAACTTCTTAGCTTAGTCTTAGCATCATATCTCCTTTTCCTTAAGTTCTTTACATACTCTCCTGGATTTCCTCTTGATTTTCTTCCCAATTTTCTGCAAGAATCTTCAACGGTCCTCTTACTTCTCTACCAAAAATCATCTCATTAGGTGAACATCCCATACTTTTTTTGATGAGCATTCCTAACTTCAAACAACATTGATGGTAAACCACCATCCCATTCTCTTCCTGACTCAGAACAATACTTTGTCAGCATACTTTTCAATGTCTGGTGGAACCTTTCCAAGGCATCTTGAATTTCTGGATGATAAGCTGGCCTCCTTTCTCCTTTTTTAGGCACTTTTTCTCCCAGTCACTTTAAACATTTGGAAGATTTTGTCACAAATTCAGAGAAGCACATATACCACTTCACAACATAAAACTTTTAACCCTTGACGTAAATTTCCTATTCACATAAGTACCAGTACAG
>NC_087200.1:167315482-167360887 GCF_015104395.2 Macrobrachium nipponense
CTGTACTGGTACTTTTGTGAATAGGGAATCTACGTCAAGGGTTAGAAGTTTTATGTTGTGAAGTGGTATATGTGCTTCTCTGAATTTGTGACAAAAAAAGTGCCTAAAAAGGAGAAAGGAGGCCAGCTAACCATTTAGAAATTTTGTAATTGAAAGCTCCAGCACATGAAATGATGAGTCTGAATGGAAGATTGTCTTTGTGAGTTTTGGGAAGGCCATAAAAGTAGGTTAGTTTAGGATTAATTACTTTAAATTTCTCTAATAGTTCAATGGTCTTTTTGTCTTGGCCAATTAATCTTACTTTCCGAAAAAATTCTGTGGGGACGTTTTGGAGTTGGTTGATTTTGTCGAGGTAGAAGTCTTTGATAAATTCATATCGGACAAAAACTACAGCCGTGAAGAGATATGTTTAAAAGGAGTGTTACTATATGCTTTAACTGACCATAATAAGAAATATCCTGTTCCCCATAGTTTTTTGATAGCCATCTGCTCGCTAAAAAAGTTAGATGTTGTAATAAGTAGATCTAACAAAGACAGCAAAATCATAATCATGGACAAAGACTTCTACCTTGACAAAATCAACCAACTCCTTACCGACACAAACACGACAAAATGACGAAAAATCCCTTCCAAAACGTCCCCACAGAATTTTTTTCGGAAAGTAAGATTAATTGACCAAGACAAAAAGAGCATTGAACTATTAGAGAAATTTAAAGTAATTAATCCTAAACTACCCTACTTTTATGGCCTTCCCAAAACTCACTAAGACAATCTTCCATTCAGACCCATTGTTTCATGTGCCGGAGCTTTCAATTACAAAATGTCTAGATAGTACAAAGTGATAGAGGAACCAACTTTACTTCAAAGTTATTCCAGGATGTGATGAATTTGTTAGGAGAAACAACAGTTATCCACTGCTTATCATCCAGAAATTCAAGGTGCCTTGGAAAGGTTCCACCAGACATTGAAAAGTATGCTAACAAAGTATTGTTCTGAGTCAGGAAGAGAATGAGATGGTGGTTTACCATTAATGTTGTTTGAAGTTAGGAATGCTTATCAAAAAGTATGGGATGTTCACCTAATGAGATGATTTTTGGTAGAGAAGTAAGAGGACCGTTGAAGATTCTTGCAGAAAATTGGGAAGAAAATCAAGAGGAAATCCAAGGAGAGTATGTAAAGAACTTAAGGAAAAGGAGATATGATGCTAAGACTAAGCTAAGAAGTTTTAGTGTTGGTTAACAAGTGTTAGTGTTCTTACCTGTCAAGAGCTTTCCCCTCACTAATAAATTTCAAGGTCCTTACAAGATAATTGAGAAGTTGAGTGATAGAACTTATGTGATTGAAACACTAGAAAGAAGACAAAGGAAGATACATGTGAACCTCGTGAAACCTTATTTCTAAGAAACTAAAACTGAAACTGTGTCAATAATACAAAAGAACTTCATCTACAGAAGATGATGATGGCTACAAATTGGGAGCTGAAAGCAAGATGAATAATTCTTCAATTTAGGAAAATTTTGAGGATAAACTGAAACATCTGAGTGTTGAACAAGGTGAAGACTTAAGTGATGTAATTAGAAGTTTCCCAGAAATTTTTGCAGATATACCTAGGCGTACTGATCTGACCAAGCATGAGATCAAGATTCAAGAAGATGGAAAACCATTCAAGCAAAGAGCCTATCGCTTATCACCTTATCATCGAGATGTTTTGAAGAGAGAAGTTGAGTACTTGCTGCAACATGGATTAGCAGAACCCAGTTCAAGTCACTTCAGTTCTCCATGTGTATTAGTGAAGAAACCAGATGGTTCATTTAGGATATGTACTGATTATAGGAAACTGAATTCCATCAGTTTGGGTGACAATTATCCTTTGCCTCTTATAGATCAGTTACTTGATAATACTGGACAAGCCAAGTTTGTTTCCAAGATAGACTTGTTGAAAGGATATTATCAAAATCCCTTAGATGAGAATGCCAAGTTGCTGTCAGCTTTTATTACTCCTTTTGGACTGTATCAGTATACTGTTCTGCTGTTTGGTCTCATGAATGCACCTGCAACATTCCAACGAGTGATGGATCAACTCCTAGGATCGATAGAAGGAGTAGGTGTATACCTGGATGACATAGTGATTTACTCTACGACATGGGAAGAACATCTGAAGATTCTGAGGAAAGTTTTCAAGAAACTACAAGAAGCAGGACTAACAATCAACCTACAGAAGAGTGTTTGGAAAGGCAACTGTTCAGTATCTTGGGTTTGAAGTAGGGAAAAGCCTTCTCGCTCCAGTTAATACTAATGTAGAGGGTATCCGTAAGGCTACCCCACCTACTACCAGGAAACAGCTACAGAGATTTTTGGGCATGGCTGGATTCTATCGTCGTTTCTGCCAAAATTTCTCAGCCATAGTAGCTCTCTTGACAGACTTAACTAGTCCCAAAGCTAGGTTTGTTCAGAGTGTCAAGAATCCTTTGAGATGGTAAAAGCCATTTTAACTTCAAGACCAGTACTTCAAGCTCCGGACTTCAACAAGAAATTTCTGATACAAGTTGATGCTTCTGACTGTGGCATTGGAGCTGTTCTACTTCAAGAAGATGAAAATAATATTCACCATCCTGTGTGCTTCATGTATTTATCTCATTGCGAATCGTTCGATTCAACACCGTGATAACCAAGGATGTTATAAAAATGTATGTTCAGATTTTGCATAACAAAATGTAAAAGAATATAACATGGATGTGAAAAGAGAGAGAGATTAACATTGTCCATTCCAAGCTAGAAATTGTTTCCACAACTTGTCATCGCTCAAGATTAGAGGAACTCGAAGCTACCGTTTTGTTTTCATGATATGTCAATTTAACTCGCTCAAGTCTGTTTCGGACGAGTACATCTTTGTAGAGCATACTACGTACAGGACTGGTTTCAAACGTGTACGTCTTTGCCGAATAATCACGCGGAAGGATTGCACTATCTTTCGTGCGATCGTTCGAGAACCTTCTGTTTAAGCATAAGTCATGTATGGGAAGTTGTGACGTCACTCAACATCTTTATGCCTTGTCCATATGAGAGAGAGTCTTGGTCATTACAGACTTAGAATTCCTGGGGTAAAGAGGTCATCTCTCTCTCTCTCTCTCTCTCTCTCTCTCTCTCTCTCTCTCTCTCTCTCTCTCTCTCTCTCTCTCTCTCTCGCCATATTTGATATTACATTAACGTAAAGATTTTACACTTAATGTTTGATCACTCGTAAATTTTAGATTTCGGATTTCTTAAGAGTTATTTAGTATTACTTAGTGCTTATTGTGGAATCTGAATAAACATTGTACAAGTGTGTAATGGCGCCTTTTCTTTTTTTAAATATTGTGAATTGTGTAGTGACATTTTTGAGCTAGCTGCAGCAGAAACAATTGGTACCAAAGTAATGTTATTACAAGGTTTATTAGTTGCAACTTATAGTTACAGTGGTTTGGGTGAAACTATTTCAATTTTTACACATTGCAAATGTTTTTGTTTTGTGTTTGTGTCATTTGAAGTGATTATTTGTGGAATTATCCATTTTTCTTATTGAAGTGTTTTTTTTTTGTGCATTTATCCATTTTGTTATTGAAGTGTGTGTTTTTATTTTATATTCTGGGAAATTAGTGCTCTTTACAATTTTGGTATTTTCCATATTTTTCTGTGATGTGTTTTCATTTACATTCACAATTTATTCAACTTAATTGTTTTCATTTCTTAATTGTTGCACATTTAATTGAATTTAACACTTGTGAATTAATTTACATTTACTTAGAATTCTTTTCAAGTTTTATTGTTGTTTGGCACTTGTGAATTAATTTCCAAATTTTAATTATTGCCTAACACTTTTGAATTTTGATTAATTAATCAATTTTCTTGAATTTCGTGATAATTTAATTTTTTATTTAACTTTACTTAATTAATTCAAGAATTAATTAAACTTTGCTTTGTTTTCAAGTAACGGTAAATTTCCCTGATATTGTTAATTTCACTTATAAATTTTGAGTTTGATAATAAATTTTTGTATTTAAAAATATTATAAGTGTTTTCTTTTTCACCAGTATATATAATATTATGATTAGTTTAGGTAGAAACAGAGTGGTAATTGAGCTGTTTTCCTTCAATTTAGTTGAAGTGAGTTAGAACCAGGGAAGTACTTAGACTTTTGAAATCAGGGAAATACTTAAACTTTTCAAGTTGTTGATGGAGTGATGCCCTTTGATTAATTTGATTACATATAGGATTACCTCACACCTGTTTTAATGAACTTAGTCTGATTTTCTCCAATACTGGTAAGTTGTTTAAGGGATCACTGTTGCCTCTAGAGTATTCAGTCGTATATTACCTGTGATGAAGGTTCAGGTGTGTGGCTATTGTGAGGTAACAATTAATGATTAGTAAGTGTAGTAACCAGATACGTGGCACTTCGTCACAATATATATGTGTATATATATATATACATATATATATATATATATATATATATATATATATATATTATATATATATATATATCTTATCCCAAGAATGATTGTCTAAAGGCCAGTTTACACTATGATGTTTGCAGCGCCGCATAAGTCCCCTCTACCAGCATATGCTCGCCCACCTTGGCAATGCCTCATGCTGCATAGCGCGTCTTCTTTCTACACTATGTGACCGCTGCGACAGGCAGCAGTATCTTCTTAAGAGCCACGATGAGCAGTGATGAGGAAGAATTTGCCTGTGCTGCCGTTGTTGTAGCACAAATATATAATCAAATGCATAATTGTGTTAAGAAAAGGAAATGGACACATGACTGGCTTTGACAGCAAAGGAATAAACTAAGTTACAGAAGTATCTTCAGCATTAATTATAAGCATCTCTTCCATTAATTTTTTCATAGCGACGTCACGAACATCTCTGTTTTTATATTCTTGTAATTTTGCATTACTTAGACACGGATAATGCTGATAAGCATCGATGAGAAAACGAACTTCCTCTCATTTCCATTCCATGTTACTAGTGACTAGTCGTCGCCGGAGTGAGTCTGAGTGGCGCCTGCAGGCTCGGTTTGATGCGTTGGGTGGTGCCTCAAGCGTCTTGGGGAGCACTCAAGAGGGTGGGGGTAACAGTAATGTGGGAGGAGTTGGTGATGAGTCTGAGGTGTGCAGCGTGCGCTGAAGCCTAGTGTAAACTGGCCTTAATAATGGCATACACTCGGCCTCTACAATATCAATTACAACTGCACTCACATATAAGAAAAGCGAAGTAAAAAGTTCAGTTCCCCTCCTACACCATAATGGTGAGACTTGGAATACTTTCCTCAGACGTATTTCCTCATCTGTGTGAGGTCCCTCTCAGAGTCATATCTCATAAGCCCCCTTGGGAGTATTTTGACTTTCGAGTCATTGACATAAAATTGGGAAGAATTCCCATTTTTTAATCCTACATAATAAAATGATCTGTCAAACACCTCCTCCAAAGGATCACTTTAGAGCATGGCACGACCCACACCTGCCATTGCTTTTCAATTACGCCCCCTAACCTCTGATCTTTGACCCATTTAGCAAGCTCACAGGCACAGTCCTGTCACCTTTGACAATCGCCACCTTCTCTCTCTCTGTGAACACATGCAACTCGCAACCTCCGATCTAAAATCTTGATACTGGCCCAAAATTGTTGTTTTCAGGATCCGAGTCTCTGAGATGGAAGAACAAAAGGCAGCAATGCTTTCATTCCCCTGGGAAATCAGAATCACTGCAGGAAGCAGCTGGCTAAGACTGCCACTTCAGTGACTCCAGTTGGGTGGAGGTGAAACCCCAAACTCAAATACCCTCCTTAGAGTATAAATACACCTTGTGGAGTTCAAACCCTACCAGTACCATACCGTATAGGTCAAGATGCGTAAGAGTATCAGCGATAGTTGATTCTCGGTTTAAGACCACAGACATTGGTATCCAGTCCGAGCCTCACACCAGCCACAACTTAGGCTTGAAACTACACACAACCAAGTGCCAGGCCTCCGCCCTGACCCTCCTCACTCAATATGATCCAGACCTCCGCCTGCCCTAGCCTCACCCTTGAGAACTTCACTCTGTCCCAGGATGTGACAGGCGGCGTTAACGCTCTCTTGGGTTACCACCTAGCTAGTGGCACACAGCTCATCATGATTTGAGTTCCAACTGAGCTCCTCCTACCTGCTCTCCTATTACTTAGCTTCCAGTGGAAGAACCCAGTCTGATGCCCTATGGTGAAGCACCATAGCCAACTGACCTCAGGCCCTTATGACAGTCTTTCCAAGGATATAAAGTAATAAAACTGCAGTTGGATGCCAGTATTCACCTCTTTATCTTGCCCTCAATTCTTCCTCGCCGCCAAAGTCCCGTTGTCCCAATTCCCATAATTCCTTAAAAGCAATGTTTCGTTTCCTTGCTTGCTATATACACCACACCCTCCCCCTCCTTCCCCTTGGTGAAATAACAAGTCAAGTAAATGGCTGCTGTGATCTATGTCAGTGTAATAATGTTATTGTTGCTATAAGCATTGCACAATCTCGAACTTGTGTCTACACTATACGTCTTGCAGACTCCTTGCTGGTCCTCCATTGAGTACCCCAAATGGCTAGACTCCAGCAGAACCAACCACCTCAAGTCTAACTGCAAGGAAGATCCTGGGGTGCCATACCTGCAGAGCCAAAGTGATAATCATTCGCTGCAGTGCTTTACCACTGTACATTGTAATACCTTTCAAGTTATTCCAGTTCATAATCCTTAATGTACTAATTCGAGTTGTATTATTGTTCACTTGCTAATCGGCACCAGTTTGCATATAACATAAAATTTTAAGTACAGTGTGGCGCGTTTTGTGTATGCATTTACCACAGGTCGTTCATATGCGTTAGGGCATTCTCCTCTTGCATTTAAGCCTCTCCCAGCATCTGTTGTTTTAGTATATACGGTGGTATTGTATTTGTTGTTTTTCTGACACAAGTACGTCCAAGAAGTGGAGCATTTACTTATCGTTTTTACTGTAGACAAGAGTGTTAAGAAAATGCTTCCTTTCTTGGACGTACTTGTGTCACAGAAAAACAACAAATACAATACCACCGTATATACTAAAACAACAGATGCTGGGAGAAGCTTAAATGCAAGAGGAGAATGCCTTGATGCATATAAACGACCTGTGGTAAATGCATACATAAAAAGCGCCATAACACACTGTTCAACAGTTACCCAGATGACATGAGTGGTCAAAAAGAGATTAGAAGATTTCCATAACCCGATCCCGAGGGACAACACACAAGATAATGACAAGGAAACATTGATATACCATCAGCCATCATACAATAAACACCACGAAGATGAAAAGAAGGCCATTCTTGGTATACTGCGAATAGGAACCACCCCCGTAGAGCCATATAATAAGATAAACACCAAGAATTTACTGCAAACTGATCCTTACGACCTTACTTATAAAGAAAAATAGTACGGCCCCGTCGATGGAAAAGAGGTTGAATCTGATTTAGTATACAAGTTTGTCTGTGGTGATGACCAGTGTCAGTCCCCCCCAAAAATGCACACAACCACTACACTGAAACTCCGCATGCAGACCCATAGAAATCAAGGCGCCATTCACCAGCACTTAGTAGAAACCCACAATAAAAAACCATCCTTACAAGAACTTCTTACGAATACCAAAACCATACACAAGGAAAGGAAGTACAACCGTTCATTGATAGTAGAAGCAGTCAGCTTTGCCGCATTTGTATCAGTATGCTTGATAACATCAATAAGTATAGGTTGACGAAACAGATGTCGCGTGTAAATGGAAGAACTCCATTACCTGAATGTGTCTATTAGTAATCTGAACAATGAAGTGAAGCAATTTAAAAAAAGCTGGTTAACAATGGCAGGGGACAGTCCCTCATTTCGAATCTTTGTCCCCCAAAATATCACTACCTTCGGGGGGAAGTACAAATGTATCCCTACACAGAATTTGCCCGTCATGTGTCCCCCATTGAATATGCAAATTGCTAATTGTTCAAAGATAAGAGTTAAGATATTTTTTCTCGAAACCTCTAAGGTTCTTGCAGCAGCATATTGGTTGATGTAAAAAAATTTTTTGTTTTGTTTTACTATTCATAAAGCCATGTCTATAAGTTTCCCTTTTATGCTATCAAAGCATTTACCATTGAAAGTAACACTCTCTCTCTCTCTCTCTCTCTCTCTCTCTCTCCTGCTCTATCTCTCTCGTCTCTCTCTCTCTCTCTCTCTCTCTATTAATATATATATATATATATATATATATATATATATATATATATATATATTATTAGGGTTATGCTTATGTATAGCACAAACGTACTAGTTAATTTACACAGGTATTCCCCTTTCACATGTCAAATAATTGGTCACCCTGTGTGTATATGATATATGTATATGTATATGTTGGTATATAATATATATTATATATATATAGATATATTTATATATAATATTAGTGTGTGTGCCTTGTGTGGGTGTGTGTGTGTGGTGTGGTGTGTTGTATATATATATTAATTAAATAATATATATATATATATATAGATATATATAATATATGTGTGTGTGTGTGTGTGTGTGTTTGTGTGTGTGTGTGTGTGTTATATTATTATATATATATATATATATATATATTATATATATATAATATATATATAGCATATAAAGACTCCACTGATACCGCAAAAAACACTGAGTTTGTTGATGAAGGCAAAGAGAAGACCGCTCACCATTTACTAACGAAACAAATCACCCTTTAATTACGGAAAAGCCGTTCAATCCCACTAGTGGTCGTTAGGTGGTTGTAGAAGAACAGATTATTCCCCAGAGAGGTAGAGCAGTGTGGAAGGGTTGTAATAAGGGGTTGGGGATATAGCGATTATGTGGCAAATCCATTTGGTAATTGCTAACTTCGAACCTACAAATTACCTTATAGAGGCAATTGTTTCGTAAGAGGCCTTACGCTCAAGTCGTTGGAGGAAAATACGATTTTTTTATTGACAAAACCAATGTTAAATTCACGTATACTCATTCTAATTAGAATCTGAACTTCCTGTGATAACATTAGAGACTCTTGAAGCGCTGAAAACCAGCTTGTGCTACTATACAGGAATAATACAATGACACAAGCGTTACGAAAGGATGAGTAAATAAAATCCAAGGTAAGTCTTGTGGTAACTTTTAAGTTGGTCAAACTGGAAAATCACTGGATAACAAAATAAGCAAAGGGTCATTTGCTTTTCTAATTGCTGCTACCACAGCATGTTTTCCATTTTCAATGCTGATTTGTTTAGTGTGTGCTTTTTCTATTACATCTTTTCATATTTCGAGTTTGACAGTGATTACATTAATACTCACTGTATAACTGTCGTCTTTCTAACATTCTGGACATACTCTGGATGTGAAGACGTTCATTTTACGTGATGATACTTTCCAAATATAACTGTTTTGTCACTTTTTCATACCCACGAATATCAAGCTACTTAATTAATATAATTTAACATCAAATTCACTATACCTAAGGAACAAACTAAACAGCTGGGGAATTTTAACTGCCATGTGCATCTGCCCTTGCCAGGATTCGAATAAGGGCTTGAATCCTGGCTGTGTAGAAGAAACACTTTTCAAATAGACCCCTTGGGTGTAAGCTATTCCAAATGGGTAATGAGGTTGATATTAGGTGATACTTATGACTTCATATTTGAGAGCATAAAATAGTCACGTGAGTCTATGTGAAACAATTCATAAATAGCCCCAAGTATTACAAACTTTACAATCACCTATTATGGTAGAGATAGTTTACTACCGATACTAAACACAGAAATGAATTCGACAGGATTAAGTTCTGCAAAGTTGATAACCACTTATGTCTCTACTGATAGCCGAATAATCGGGGCAGATGACCTTATTAACTCTAATTTCCCATGGGTCAGTGCTATTCACAAGAGTTACTGATGGTCTAATATCTAAGTGTGTAAGTCATATGAGGCTATAAGAGACTCAATGTTCAATATCAGATAAATGTTACACACATACCATCCAGCTGTTATGAGATGAGCGTGTAACACACCATATCACAAGCAGTAGCTAGTGACGGTTTAGTGTCTAAACATATATTTTCTGGATAATTCATATTGTGGCATTTCTTTCTATACACGAGTAAAACACCAAACAATATAGTAGGGTTTCTTTGAATTTATGTATGTTGGTTATTAGGATGAGTCTTTTTGTTATGTTTTATGTGTATTAATCCTTTTTACAGCCGTGATGATGGGGCTGGCCCCGAAACGTCGCCAAATTAAGCTTTGTTAAATTACCAGAACGTCTCCCTTGCGAATATATCTCGAATAACTATTGTTTTCCTGTGATATATATATATATATTATATATATATATATATTATATATACATATATATATATATATTATATTATATAAATCAGGCAAAAATTAAACATTGGGATAAGCCGTGACCAATTTCCTCTTTAGTATTTCTTGAGGAGGACTGATACATTGAGAATATACATCGCAGAGTGACAGTAAAACTGAACATACAGATGGTTGGACCAGTCTTTTTACATCTGATTGATTTTACGAAATTTGGGCCATTTAAGCCAAGGGCCAGTAAACTCATTAGCTTAACACGTCAGTGCTCCAATTACAAATCCTGTTTATCTGTGACTTGGGTTCAAAACTCTGCTGAAGGCCCAAGTAAACTATCTGACTTATAATCAATACATTTTACGTATTTACTTTCATGAATAGGTCGAGTTTATATATTCATTGATCTATTCTTACAAGATTTCCTTTATAAAACTAGAATACAGACATGTATACTTATTACTTTTGTGGTTCACTTGTATATATATGGATTGGAATTTCAATCTGCCTCATTTGAGCATTTGCATATAACAAATGATGTATTTCTATGGCATGACGAATAAATGTAACTAAACACTTTTCATGATATTGTACGAATTTTCCTTATTGATCAATAGATTACATATTTTATATCTGCCAATTCTTTGCCAGTTTCCCTATAACCCATATTAAACTTACTATCAGCTATGCCAGAACTACTTATGTATATACCTCCTAACAGCGTTTACGTTTTGGTCTAGTAAAAAATAAGAAGTTTGTCTTGGGTAAGGCTACGCGCCGAGCCATGAGTCTATTCTGGCTTACCCTTAATTTACCAGGCGTGGGAAGAATAAAAAAAACTCATTGTTGCCATTCCCGGTTGGGAAGACAGTGCTGCCCAGGCTAGCAGCTTCCCTAAGCCTAACATCGAGGTCCATCCCCAAGGATCTCGTTCTTCCCCTGACGTAGGATGATGAAAGATCAAATTCAGTTACATTGAAGCCATTGTTGAATTTCTTCAGTCGTTGAAAAGCTGCAATATCATCATAAGAAACACACTAAAACCATCAGCAATCACGGCATCTTCAGATGTCATACTACTGATAATATATTGTGGAGTTGAAATGAAAATAAATTTTGCCTCTGATACCATATATGTTTGTCTTCTGAGACTGTGAGATCCTTCTTCGGCTCAGCCTCCTTAAAATTAGTGAAAAAAGTCAAGTATATCTTAGTTTTACCAGACCACTGAGCTGATTAACAGCTCTCCTAGGGCTGGCCCGAAGGATTAGATATTTCTACGTGGCTAGGAACCAATTGGTCACCTAGCATCGGGACCTACAGCTTATTGTGGGATCCGAACCACATTATATAGAGAAATTAATTTCTATCACAAGAAATAAATTCCTCTGACTCCGCGTTGGTCATGCCGAGAATCGAACTTCGGACTACCGGACTGGGCCGAGTGCAAAAACCACTCGTCCAGCGTGGAACATAATAATTAGAGTGAGATGGTAGTTCTGCCCTCTCACCGCGACAGGAAATTCCATTCTTCATTTTTCCAAATGTTCATTACCCTCCTAGACGATCCCATACATTCTTACTTCCTGTGACTTCTCCCTTTGTTTTCGATCTATTTCCTCTGGCTGGTTCACCCCTTTTAGATAAGCATTGGTACGAACTGGAAGAAACTGGCCCAAACCAGTCAAACATAGTTCCCAGAGAGAGCTGGCGAGTGGGCGCATTTTCGTCCAGAACCGAGAGGCGCCCTTCTCCCCTGGGCACAAAGGAACCCTTCGGTATCTAGGCACATTACTCTATAACTACAGCAGCGGAAGAATTCCTTAAGATTAGAAGTCATCCTTGCTTCGTGCTACAAGGCCTAAATTAATTTAACTGTTATGTGTCTGTGAAAGAGGGGTTCCAGCCAGACTATTTTTTAAATTTTGTCAATTCTTTTACTAAAGTCCCTTGTCTTACATTTTCCATCTGCAATTTCAGTGATGTACGCCTTGTGTCTTAAAGTCCTTACACATGATTTATGAATTAAAATCCTTCCTTCAACCTTCAGCCTTATAGAAAGTAATTTCTATAATTGAAACTCAAAGTGACCACATACAGTTCTTTCAACTGCAAAGAGGAGTTCATATCTTGTTCTTGCATTGTTCCATATTTTGCCGTTTCCATACCAAGACCCTTACTATACGTGGAAAATGCTAGTTACTTGTAGATGTAATTGAGTAAGGAAGAATATACCAATAATCTATCCATACCATTTATTTCACCATAACTGTAAATATATATGAATTAAGGCTCAGGGTTTCCATTGCAACATTTCCACAAGTGTAATTTTGAGCGTGCACTTCCATTAAAGGCAGTAAGTCCTTATTACTAGCACTGCTTTCCATAACAATATATATATATATATATATATATATATATATATATATATCTATATATATATATATATATATATATATATATATATATTAATATTATATATATGTCTTTTATCTAACACCCGTAGAAAAAAGATTAAAGTTGCAAGCGGAAATTCCAAATTTAAAGGACAGTATCATTAACTGGGCCAGTCAAACTTGGGAAAAATTGCTAAGACGTTAATTAATATGAAATCAAAGCCAATTCACTTAATTGCTGGTTCTGAATGATAATTAAAATAAAACTATGATATCTTAGAACACTATGAAAATAATCGCAGTGTTGCATACGTTATTCAATCCTTAAATCTTAGGCTAACAGCTGTCCGTAGGGTACTAAAAAAAATATCCATTTGGTTGCAATTCAATATCCTATAACATAAATCTATGATAGCAAAATTACAAGCCACATTGTTAGTCACTCAGACTTCATATTTTTAGCGCAAAGACTTCACTGATTCTAGTTGTTATATAAAATGAAATAAAAAATACACATCAATAACATGCATCCCCGAAGACGAATAATTAATCGTACCACAGTTGGCTTAAAAGAATTTTGAGAAGAAACGTTTATATACATTTAATCATATAAAAAGAAACTGACAGGCACCTTCATTGCAACACACATCCTCGCGTATTCAAGATGAAGGAAATCACACGAGGAGAATACAATAGGTCGTGTTTTGAGTCTTTTGACAAAAACCAAGAGGTGGCGGCCGTTAGGGTACAAAATTCGCTCGGGGATTGGGAGGACAGAGTAAGAGGGTTCCTCATGATTTCGAAGGGAAGGGGTATACAGGGGTGGCCGGCCCGCTAGACAAAAGACCGTCGCTGCGAGTTGCCGCTCTTCGCATCTTGTCTCGACAACGTCGCTTGTCGCAGTGCTCTCAACCCCATTGACTTCCAATGCACTCTGAACTCTTGAACTTCCTTTCCGGCCTCTATTGTGTGTGAAACCTCAAATAAAACGCGTATCACCTCCACAGGGGGGTGGGGGGAAGAGGGCCCAGTCTTCCTCGTATTGTTAGCCGCACATCAGGAGAAGCCTACCGCAATGCAACATGATTTGTGATCATCAGTAAACATCAAACTAATGAATGTGACTGAAAACAAGAAAGTTGAAATAATGGGTTCTCATTACAGCCAGTTAAATCCTGGAATTAACTAGACTGTATTTTTGTCTCTGTAATTTCACTTTCAATGACAAAATTCTATATAAAAAATCTTAGTCCTAAATTATTCAAATACGTGTACCACGGTTTTTTTTTATAGAATGTAAATAACCTCTAGGATAATTCGAAGTATCAAAACCGTCTTTCAAATTTAGATAAGTGCCTGCCCTTTTGCAGAGGTGAACAATTTTGGTGTAAGTTTAGTTACATCCATATATATATATATATATATATTATATATGTAATATAATGTATATATAGATCATATATATATGACTATATATATATATATACCATATCTGTCTACATATATATATATATATATATATATATCTATATTATATCTATAAATAATATATATATGTATGTATACTAGCTGACCACCCCAGCAAAGACTGGAAAACTGAATGGCAGTCGATTATTTACCTTATAAAGGCATGGTTTTGATTAAAATTTATTTAAAGCAATGAATGCTAAACTTAAGTATTAATCACAGGAAAAAAGGAATTTTCAATGATAGCACACAAAAGTTACTCAACAAAAGAATTGAAGGGAGATGATGGACAATTTCTCTAATTGTGGCCGAAATTCCAGTTGTGGTATTCGGCCCGTCGTCGGCACGCCGTCGCTGCAGAGCCCTAATCCCGTTAGTTTACAAGGTCGACGCGAAAATGTACGAACCTACATTCCCGACACTCCACATTTCACACACCAGTCCAAAATGTTATCCCATGGCTGGGTCCTTGCCATGACTGCAGTAAAAAGCGGGGGTATGGGCTTGAAACTTACGCGAAAATCTTCCTTTGGGCAAATGAGGGCCGCTTGCAGGCCCTTTCATCTAGATCAGTCAAGAGGTTTCGATTTACAATCCTCATTATCTATCTATCTATCTATCTATATATATAAATATATATATCATATATATATATATATATATGATATATATATCTATATATATATATATATATATATATATATATATATATATAGTATATATATGTGTGTGTGGGTGTGTGATGTATGTTATGTATGTGTATGTATATGTATATGTATATATAGATATAGATATATATAGATTTATATTTATATATACATATATATATATATATATATTAAACGTGTATATATATATATATATATATATATATATATATATATATATATTAAAGTCAATACGTCTTAATTTCCTCTTCTGGCAATGTTCTTTTCTCGATATCAGTATGCTATGAAGAGGAACTGTAGCCTAAACATTACTATTAAATGTGGTGTCGAGGGCTGACTTCCCCCCATCCCGTTTGGATGTAAATGTTGAGGAGAAAGGAGACAGGTATAACAACTAACATGTACCAAAATGCAACTAATGTGGGTTGGTTGCATAACATCAGTGGAAAGTGGTATGACACTTAAAAACGCTCTGTGGTAGCCATGTATGTTAGAGATGCAATTACACAAAGATACCCTCTACAACAGAAATTCAACACCATACTAGAGTCATGTTAGAGATTCAAACGTCCCCATGCAGTAATAAAACCGTGCATGTCGATTTAGAGTACAGTCTTGATGAAGCCGCCTGAGAGAGGAGGGGAAACAGTCTATCGACTAGAAAAAAACAAAAAAAAAAAAAAGAAAAAAAAAATCGAAAAGAATCTCGAAGATTTTCCCTTATTCCTCAGAAGCTTCCCAGAAGAGAAAAAGAAGTATAGACTGGTTCAGTCTTGATAAGAAGATAATATCTGCGAACAATTACACTGACTTCAAAGGAAATTGCTTAAGAGAAAATATGCCTAAATAGCATGCATATATATATATATATATATATATATATATATATATATATATATATATATATGCGCACGCGTGTGTGTGTGTGTGTGTTTAATTGTTTAAGTATGAACAATTCCCTTTGGGTTTAAGTTATTCCACTGTAGTCTCTCTCTCACTTCCTCTCCCTCTCACTCACTCCTGTTAAGATAGATGCTTCAATTACATTGCCCAGCATTTGTGACACTTTACATTTCTCACCTTCTCACTCCCCCTTCTTATCGGGACTGAACTTGGAATTAGGTCCTGTAAAGGCTGAACTTGGACATAAGGGCATCAGGGGTGTCACTATTCATCTCAGCGACCTCTGAAATTATGGATTTAGGACACTAATATCTGTCATTATCAGTTACTGTTACTAGTCGCACCCCTTTTCTACCCTCACCACACACCTATGTGTAAAACGAAATGAGGTACGTTATATAAATTCGTAGATTTCATTTAGTTACTAAGTCTGCAGGCAGAACCAGCCGCGTTTCAGGGAAGCCCTTGTCACCCCCACCTTCTTTGGTGCTAGTGATGTCTTACCCCCACAGTATTCTTTTCAAGATAATAAGTTTGTTTAAAATTGCCCAGTGTGTTTTAGAGTTATGCTGGAACATACACACACATCCATATATATATATATATATATATATATAATATATATATATATATATATATATATATGTTATATATATATATATATATATATATATATGTATGTATATTATGTATATTATATATATATATATAATTAATAATTATTCAAGGTAGTTTTAATTAGTTCCATTGTTGATTGTTTTAATTGGTTCCATTGTTGATTAGTACAATGTTGGGAAATAGCGTACTAGTCAACAAGGGAAACGTTTAAAACTACCTTGAATAATCACTGACAGTTTGCCTGTCATAATCCTTTCTAGAAGCAACCAAAACAACTTTCATTTGTGTACCTGCCAAGTTTGGTGTTTTTAGGGTATAATGAAGTCATATACTTGACTCATTTTTCACCAAGACGTGTCGAGGAAGGGTAATGAATTACGTTGAAGTTCATCAAGTAAATTTAAGGTGCGACCTATGCTCAGAATTATTTTTACCTAGCAATCTATATTTGCAACCAATTTTATGCATGAACGTACCTGAATTGCTTTGCCTAATTTTAGAAAAAATGTGACAAATAAACTGTCACTACTTATTCAAGATAGTTTTAAATAGTGCCATCGTTGACTAATACACTATTTTCAAATGCATATGTAAGAACCACTGGCTATTGCCACTAAAGACAATCTTCCATTCAGACCCATCATTTCATGTGCCGGAGATTTCAATTTCAAATTTCTAAATGGTTGGCTGGCCTCCTTTCCCCTTTCTGAAGCACTTTTTCTCTAAGTCACATTAAACATTCGGAAGATTTTTGTCACAAATACAGAGAACCAAATATACCATTTTACAACATAAAACTTTTAAGCCTTGATGTAGATTCCCTATTCACTTAAGTACCAGTATAAGGCGTTCTTCAGTTTTTGAGAGAAAAATTAGCCACCTATTCATATCAATTCCCATTGGCACTTGACAAAATAATAAAGTTAGTTGATTTTTGTGTATCTAATCGCGTATTTTCATTCGGGGAATCATTCTCTGAGCAAAAATTTGGGTGTAGTATGGGTAGTCCTTTAAGTCCTATTTTAGCCCCTCTATACATGGAATACTTTGAAAGTACAGTAATAAATGCAATAAAACCCAAAATCATGCTGTGGATGAGATATGTGGATGATATTCTAACATTTTGGGATAATAGATGGTGCAATTTCAATGATTTTCCTTTCAAAATTAAACACAATAGTGACCAGCATCAAATTTAAAAGTTGAATGGGAAACAGACAACAAAATTCCTTTTCTTGATGTTTTAATAATTAGAGACACGACAGAATACTAAATTTACCATATACAGAAAACCAACGTTCTCACTTGCATACATTCACTACTTTAGCTATCACGACATTCCTATCAAGATAGACATAGCCTGCAACCTATTCTTAAGAGACCTACAAATTTGTTCTCCAGATTTCTTGGAAAAAGAATTTGAACTAATTCTTAAGCAGCTTTCGTTTTTAAGATATCCTGACCATATAATTAAGGAAGCAATTCACAAAGCAAATGTAATTTTCTACCAAACCGCTGAAGACAAGACCAGAGAGACACCCAACAAGAAAATAAAAATGCCACACCTGGACAGGATTAAGATGGTGTCCCAGACTCTTGGAAAATCTAACCCTTTTGCTTTTACGTGCCCAAATACCTTAGCCAAATCCCTGTTTAACGTTCAGCAAAAGACATCCCCAAGGGCACAGGGGTTTACGAAATCCCATGCCTGGACTGTGACCAATCTTACATCGATTTTACAGGAAAATCACTTCCCAGAGATTAATACAACGTAAACGGTCAGTTAGGTATGGACAACAGAACTCAGCTATTTTCAACCATATAAATGACCATAACCACAGAATAAACTGGAATTTGTCACATATAATCTATAGCAGCAACTGTCGGTACAAGAGTCAGGTGATAGAATCAGCCTTGATAAAACAGAGACAGGTAATGAACATCTCAAAGGGCAAATGGGATTTAGATGTCATTGATAAGTTCTCCTTCAACCAATGCTTAAGAGGATTAAAGAAGGATTATCAGTGGGAGTGACCTAAATTGGCTAAACTGTGGATGGATCTCTTGGTATAAATACCACCTTTTCTGTAACTTTTCTCATTCATCTACCTGAAGAGAGAGACAGTAGTCTCTGAAATATAGTGTTTTCTCTCTATATTTTGGCATTTTTATGGGCTCCTTTTATAATAAATATTATATATATATATATATATATATATATATATATCATATATATATATATACATATATATATATATATATATAACAAAAATAAATATATATAAATATATAATCTATAACAAAAATAAATAATATATATATATATATGCAATATAAAACACTGTATCGTGCTTCTAGGAAATCAATAGAGGGATCCACCAGTAATATCCTTGTTTATCTAGATATAATATGTTTATACAAAGCTTAAAGCTTTCGTCCATCCTCCTGTGGACTTGATCACTAAGCAAATGAGACAAGTAATGGTGAACAGAAGTTCCAAATAAACATAAACAAACTGACAAAGAACATTAACAAGGTTAAAAAATTCGAACAAGTCATTGGGTCGTTTGCCTTTCCATAATTCGCTGTGATCTACGAGGCGGGACAAAGCGCCGGTCTTCTTCCTGAATGACATCTTGACGGTCGTTAACCAAAAAGGTAGTTTGTAGATTAGGCTCTTGAACGGGCGAAGGATGGTTATTTACATTATCAGATTGAAGGAGGCTGTACACATTTCTGAAGTTCTTTATTCTGGCCCTTTTGCAAATTTCTTCACTCAAAAGTAAATTGTTCTGTATGCCAGTATTCCCCTCAAAAGTGTCATTCAAAGTGATGAGAGCTCCTTCCACAATTCTCCTAGTGGTCCTATCCGCACTCTTATAAATAACTTTTCCTCCCTTGAAGTCGATGGCATGATCGGAATCCCAAGTATGCTTGGCAATGGCGCTGTAAACGTTGCCCAAACGGCAAGCTGCAACATGTTCACGTTTCCTCTGGTCCAGAGAACGACCGCTTTCACCAATATAGCATTTGTCACAATTTTTACATCCTATAGCATAGACTCCAACATCGGTGTTTGGTTTTCTGCAACTGTTTTTGATAATTTTCTTTTTAAGAGTATTAGGGTATTGAAAAACTACGCTATACCCATGTCTTTCTTTTCTAAGATTATTGGAAACTTTTTTCAGGTCATGATTATAAGGAAGGGGAAGGCATTTAAAATTAGCAGTCGAACAGCGTTCCCTTGGATTATAAAACATACCTTCTGGCCCTCTAGAAACGACATCTGTCGATAAAAAACTTGGGTAACATAACTTTTTGAAACTCGTAGTCAAGAATTGAATTTTCCTGGTCAATGAAACTAGGGTCACAAACTCGAAAAGCTCTAAAAACAAATTCGTCAGAACGTTGGGCGTTTGATTTTCTCGTCATGATATGAATAAAAATGTATGTACGTATTTGTGTGAGTACTTTTCCTGAAAACAGAGAATTTAAAAGACTTATTTTCGTCATCCCTGTGGACAACCAAGTCTAAAAATGGCAGACGCTTGTCGACTTCCCTTTCCACTGTAACGTGATGGATGGAAGAAAACTATTCAGTTGTAAAAGAAGCTGATCAAAACTTTCGGTATCGTCCTTATATATATATATATATATATATATATATATATATATATATATATATATATCTATATATATATATATATATATATATATATATATATATATATTTATGTATTTATGTAACCTCTTCATCTGTTCGCTGACATTGCAGCTCCTTCCAGTTTTACACGAATCTTCAGTGCTGGTGTGCTTAATATTGCACCCTACCGCAACCAGTTGTGAGGGAAATCGCTGCCCTACAACCTCTACCATCAAAGCAGAGATCATAAAATGGTTGGCGTGCCACCAGATATCATTCCCATCATATGCCACATGCCCTGAGTTTCTGCAGATCTGTAAGCAGAATCGCCCACCTCCTCTGTACCAGGTTGACACCATCATCCATGCTTGGGGTTGTAATGTTGTCCTACAGCCACCTGCTCATCCTGAGCTCAACTCCATAGAACAGGTCTGAGGGATACATGAAAAAACATGTGCGTTCCTGACTGCAGGCATATCTGCAGGCCAGGACAGAGAAAGCCAAGGCTAACATAACAAGGGAGGTGTGGGAAGGTGCAGTGAGATCGGCCACAACCTTCGAGGATGAGTACTGGCCCACGGATCACATCCACAAACCCGCAGATCCTGTGAATATCAACATCAAGAATGATATCGAGGATGATTTGTTCCTTAATAGTGACAAAGATTGTGAATATAGTTTCTGTGATATTTCCAACTGTTTGCATCACTTTTCAACATATGATAACACTTAATACAGGTTAGAGAGAGAGAGAGAGAGAGAGAGAGAGAGAGAGAGAGAGAGAGAGAGAGAATTTCATACTTCCTCTACCATTATATATAGTAGTGTTAATCATATACTGGGTTGAAGGTTAAACTATGTAATTTACTTTTGGTTACATTATCTTAGCCGCTCGTAGTCAGCATGTCGATACATGGGGTACTGGATTTAAGAGATAGCAATAGTAGGTACATTATACTGGGTGAACAGGGTGAAGGTCACATGCTCTTTAGACTACTCCTATTTATGTAACTTAAGAAAACACTAACAATATAATCAAAGGAACACAATCTACAAAACACAACATACTTATAACATCTAATATTACTCATATTATAATATAATAATAGACAGAAAAGGGGGGTGGAGACGGGGAAACCAGGAAAGTGGGTCGATGGAGGGATGAGGAGGAGAAGGGAGAGGCAGGAAGGTAGGGAGGGACAGGATGGAGATAAAGAACGTTCGAATCCATATTTATTTATTTATTATAAAAGTAGTTTAACCAGACCACTGAGCTGATTTTCAGCTCTCCTAGGGATAAATAAAAAAAATTGCACAACGGCAAATGCTTTCATACTAGAACACACACAACAAATACATTTACTCATGTTCCCTTACATACTAAAACGAAATATTAAAATTCAGAATTAGTTTTAAATTTTTGAAATGTTTTAAAATTCACTAAAAACACTAATGTTTTATAGTTTATCAATTAAATTGCAGTTCCTCAGAAAAGTCAAAATCGGATCTACTGAAAATGTAAAAGATTCAGACAAAATTTCTTTTATTGTCTTATTTCCAAAAGTTGAGTCTCTCTGCTGGTCATACTTTGGACACTCGCACAAGACATGTCTGACTGTTACCAACTCCTTGCACTCTGAACACTCTGGAGCAGATATGATGAACTCCACTTTCCAACATCAGGTTTTAATTGCTTTAATTTGTTATTTTCTGACTTCATTCCAAATATGTTGCCATTTCCTTATAATACCCATCTTTATGTATGTTACATAATCACTCATAGGGAGATTCACACTTGATCTTGTCATTTGATTTGCTTCTTTGGCTGCTTTGTCAGCCTCTTCATTTCCTTTGATCCCTACATGGACAGGGATCCAACATATTTCTACATTTTTCCCAACAATATCTAATTTATGAAGTGATAATTTAATTTGATGTACAATATTATTTTTTGGTTTGTAACTCTGGATGGCTTCTATGGTACTTCTTGAGTCACTACAAATCACAAAATTATCGAGTGATTTTTCTTTAATTATTTTTATGGCCGAGGCTATTGTGCAAAGTTGTGCTGTGAATATTGAAGCTGTATTAGGAAGAGAGAATTGATATGATTTGTCCTGGGACACTGCAGCATATACCACTCCATGTTCCGATTTAGATCCATCTGTGTATATTGCATAGTGTGGATCTTTTCGGTTCATATGTTCTATTGTATGTTGTCTGTGGTGTGCTGGCGTGATATAAGTATTTTTTTTTATAAATATCTTAATTGTGTGCAAGTTTTCCTTTTATTCATTGTCCAAGTCTTCTAGCACTAATTGGAAAAAGGGGTTGATGATTGTTTATAAATATATCTCTGAGTTCAAATAATTTTTTTGTTGGAGAATCGCTTGTCCTAATTCTCAGAGCACTCTTCATTATTACAAGCTCTCTATGGAGAGAGAGAGTTAGTTCACCACATTCAACCTGTAAGGAAGAGGTCGGTGATGATTTAAAGGCTCCTGAACATATTCTAAGGCCCTCATTATGAACTGGGTCCAACGTTTTCAGTGCTGTGTCTGACGCCGAGCCATATACTTTGCTACCGTAATCAATTACAGTAATGTAAGGGTTTGTCTATCCGCTCCCCAAGTAGTGTTTGATAATTTTCTAATTAGATTTAATGCTTTTTTCCATTTTGATATCAAGTATGTTATGTGGGGTTTCCAGTTTAAGTGAGTATCAAACACTAAACCTAAAAATTTTGCAGTTTCTCTAATTGGTATACTATGATTTCTGATTTTTGAATCTATTACTTCATCATTCATCGACCTTTTATCTTTATAAAACACTACTGCTTGAGTCTTATGTATGGATAACTTAAATCCTACAGATGAGGTCCATTCATTTATTTTTATTATACTTTTATTAATGATGCGTTCTGCATGTTTAATACGAGATGCTGAATAATATATGGCAAAATCATACATGTATAGCTTGCTTTTAATTCCAGTGGTAGATTTTTATTAATATCATTAATTGCCAGGGTAAACAGTGTGCCACTAAGGACACTTCCCTGTGGAACACCATTTTCAAGTGGAAATGTTCTCGATAATACATCATCGATTCTCACTTGAAAACTACGATTTGCTAAAAAGTTTTGGATGAACCTAGGTAAATGTCCACAGATGTTGTTATTTTGTAAAGTTTCTAATATAGGGTACCTCCAGGTAGTATCATAAGCCTTTTCGATGTCAAAAAAGACTGCTACAGTTATTTGCTTTCGCTCAAATCCTCTTCGTATATGGTCTTCAAGGTTAGAGAGAGAATCTAATGTAGTTCTGTTGCACTGTGACCCGAATTGAGTGGGAGTCAAGATTTTATTTTCTCGAATGTGCCATGTTAATCGAGCATTTACCATTTTTTCTAGTAATTTGCATAAGCAACTTGTTAGAGAAATTGGTCTGTAGTTATTTGCATCACTTGGATCTTTTCCAGGTTTCGGGATAGGAATTATTATTGCTTTACGCCATTCATCAGGAAATAAATTTCTAAGACATAAATGATTATAAAATTGTAACAAGTATGTCTTCGCCAGAGGTGCTAAGTGGCAGATCATCTCTAAACAAATATTGTCACCTCCAGGAGCAGATTTATTGCTGTTAGTGAGAGTATATTCCAACTCTTCCATATTAAATTTTCTATTATAATATATGTTTCAAAATTTATTGTTATTAGTTCTATATTATTTTTCTTTGTGCGGAAGTGGTCATCTAAATTTCTGTCACTACCTACATTAGCCAAGTTTTCTCCTATTATATTACTTATTTCTTTTGGATCGAGTATTCTTTTTCCGTCTTTTAATATGGCATGTCTGGGTGGTTTCACATGGGTACCATTTATTTTCCGGAATTTTTCCCATATTTTTTGTATGGGAGTATTATTAGAGAGATCTGATACATATTTCCTCCATGAAATTATCCTTCCTTGAATTACTTCCTTTCGAAATTGTGCAGATATTTTGTTGTATATAGGCTTTAATGCCTCACTTTCTAGTAACAATATAGTCATTATTTGTAAAGTACCTTCTAATATTGGTAATGTTATATTTATTTTACTGAACTTTCTATTCAAATTATCGTATCGTCTCCCTATTGAGTGTTTTATATTTATTAATCCTGTTAGCTTTTCAGACCACCATGGAACTTTGTGTTTTGTTGGATGGGGGTTTTGAGTTTGGTATTGCTTTATCAGCAGCATTTTTGATGAAATTTACAAGAAACTTATTAGTTTCATTATGATCTTTCAGATATTCAAATGGTGGTATACTTCTAGTATGCATTTCATATTGCTCCCAATCTGCTTTATAAATGTTATAGTGAGGAACAGGTTTTAATGGGTTATTTTGTAAAAAGGAAATTAATTGGGAAATGATCACTGGTGTACAAGTCATCAATTGTGTTCCAATCTAATCTGCCAACTATACTTGTTGAGCATAGTGTTAAGTCTACAGAGGAAAATGTTCCATGTGTTTTTTAATATGTGCTAACTTCATCATTATTTATACAACATATGTCATTAGAATCTATAAATTTTTCTACTTTACTTCCTGTTCTATTTGAATTTGAACAGTTCCAATCCCATATTGGGTTGTGAGCATTAAAATCCCCTATTTCTAATATAGGTTCTTTGGCATTTTTAATTAATTCTCCAAGTTTATCAATATCGTAATTTTTATTTGGTTGTTTGTATAAATTATAAATGATATAATTATAGTTTTTAATTCGAATTTTAATACCTGATATTTGGAGGTCAGCAATGTTTACAAGGTACTTTGTCATAACATACTTTGTTATGTACATATATGGCTGTACCTAAATTTCCTTCTTCTTTCTGTGATGTTGATATTAAGGTATATTTACCTATTGTTGGTATTGTATTATTGACATGTTGTAAACATAATACCATTGGTTCATATTCCTTTAATAACCTTTGTACTTCTCCCAGGTGTAATCTGGTCTGTAGACCATTTACGTCCCATTGTATAATATAACTATTGAAAATATTATGTTATATCGGTCGTGTTTTGTTTTCTTTTTTTGTATTATCAACTTGAATTTTTTCTCAAATTTTATTTACCACATTCAGTTGTTTATCTTTATAATATTTTTAGTGCTCAATACACATACATCCTTTTTCCTGGGTTTAAATCGGTGGCCTCTTTCTATATTTCATAAAATTTCTTATAATATTTGTTAAGCAATCTTTTGTTATATTTTTGTTATCATTGCAATGAAGCAATCATTGCAGCCACGTGTGTTGTCATGTACATCTACTGCTTTATTTGTTTTTATTGTACCGATTATTGGTGATGGAGTAATCTCATCACCCTTAACATAGTCACCATCATCCATGGTATGGTTCTCCTCCACTTCTTTGGTGTTTTGGATCTCTGCATCCATAGGTTTTATTATGTTCTCATTTTGTTTTTGTTCTTTCTTCATATCTTTGGTTTTTGGTTTGACCGATGTTTCTCTAATTATAGTTGGTTTCTTTGTTTTTGGTGATGTTCTCTCCAAGGTCTTTTTTTTCCTTTAATTTTTGGTACATCACAACTTCCTACTTCCAACTCTGTGATAGTATCTTCTTGTGCTTCTATATGCATTAACACCTCAAATGAATTTGATAGAATAATACCCAATTCATTTGCACTTGTTTCCTGATTCTTTTACTATCTTAGTTTTTTCCTGCATATTACTGACTTCTTCTTGAGACCTACTTTGCTGCATCTTGTTACTTCTATCTGTATGTTTTTTTTTGCTTCATAACTGGTTCCTGTTATAGAAGAATATGTACGTTTCTTACCAGGATCTTGAATTCCTCTCACTTTTAATTCTAATTTAGCCTCTGCTATAGACATGCCTGTTCTCTCTTTTAACCAATAGACATGCCTGTTCTTTCTTTTAACATTTTTAGTTTAGTGTTGTATATGTAATGCATGCATTCTTTGCATGGTGATTCTGCTCACAGTTTACACACTTAGGTTCACCACACTTCCATTTGGTGGTGTGTTCTGTAGATCCACAGTAAGCACACACCGGTTCATTTCAACAATTTCTTTTTGTGTGTCCATACTTGCTGCAATTTTGACACTGCAGTGGCTTTGGAATATAGGGTCTTAACTCTCTATTTTGTCCTAAAAAAAAATTTTTTTTTTGAGGTAGATCTGAACCCTCAAAGTTTATTTTTGCTATTTTTAGTATTTGTTTATTACCTCTTTTGCTTATCACATCATAAACTTCGCAATCCTCTACTTTGGGGTATCTCTTTTTGAGAGTCTAACAGCATTTTCTTATTTATTGGCTCGTCGTTATTGTCAGGAAGTACGATGGTACCCTGGATACTGTTCATATTATCATGTTTTTCTACTTTGACGATAATGTTATCTATTGTTTTTAAAGACAAATAATCTTCAGACTGACTTTTTGTTGTAGGTTCTATAAGCCAAGTCTTTTCTTTTATTTTTCTGAACATTTCTGCCGTTGGATGGCTATTTAATAAGCAATTTTCCAATTTCAAAGCTGAAATATTTTGTTCTGCTTCCATAGTAAGAAACATTGACCAACTTCCACTCCCAAAGAGGGAGTCAGAGTGAGTCAAGGTTGGGTCATGACGGTACTTAGGTTTCCTTGGTTTGGTATATGGTATTAACGTTTTAATACCAACCTGGTCTTTGTGACTTGAGCTTTTTTTAGATTGGTCCAAATCCGTTCCAGAAGTCGTGAGGATGTTTGTTAAATTTTCCATATAATAAAGATTTAAATTTCGTCCAGAATGAGGTCCTTCTCACCAGGGAGGCCCAACTGGGGGAGGAGCAATACTGTTACACAGTGGTAACTGCCCTGGGACACTCACCTGGATATATGCCATACCCACAATGCCTTAAGGGTCGTCAGTCCCATGAGATCAGACCCAGCACTGCGGGCATGGCTTGACATAAAAATTTCCCCTCGCTCACCCACGTCAGGTACTTTAGTTTTACAGGTTAAGTGGCATGCCGTCCAACTCAACCCTCCATCAAGTTAAAAGAGCAGTTAATTCAATAGTCCAAAATCATGCCAAGGTCGTCAACGAAAGAAGAAGAAGGGAAAGGGGAAAATTTATAAGAGGAGGAGTAAAGGAGTTAAAGGTCCCAATGTTCAGTTGGATCCACAGCATAGAGCGTAGGCATAAAGGGACATACTCTCTCTGCAGTGGATCCCTAAGCCCCCCACCTCGTCAAGGAGTTGGGATCAGGGGGGTTCAAATGCATAGGTTGGCAGTGCTTTGCAACACCATGTAAGTCAAGAGTAAACACCTTAACTAACTAGTTTGAAAGATATTTGAGAAAAACAATGACTTGCAGTCCCTGAAATGGATAGTAAGTACTCTGTACCTGTGGTTTTCCTAGGCAGGCTACTGCTTAACAAAACAGTGAATTTTACCCACCTTCCCTACCCAACAGTGAGTCAACTGCCAACATTTCATTTGACTTAACCCTTCACCATGAATATGATGGAAATAATCAGCACATAGGAATGTGTTTCACAGAAATAAATTTATGACTCACACCGGGACCAAACCAAGCCTTTCAAATGAGTTTCCTGGCCATTAGTAATTCATACACACAAATTATAAAAGAAGTTGGAACCTAAGTACCCCTTCCAGCCCCAGCAGTGAGTCAATTGCTAACATTTCATTCAACTTATCCCTACGCCCTGAATATGATGAACACAAAAGGGCCTGTTTCACAGAAATAAATCTCTGTCTCACATAATTCCCAGGAAGAACCTCAGGTACAGAGTCTGTATGTTCCAACTTCTTTTATGACTTGTGGATGAATTGTTAGCATCCTGGCCTCTTATTTGAAAGACCATGGTCTGGTCCCAATGTGAGTCAGAAATTTATTTCGTTTAAACACATTCTCTTATGTTCAACATTTCCATCACATTCACAGTGAAAGGGTAAGTCGAATGAAATGTTAGTAACTGACTCACTGCTGATTCGGAAAGTTGGGTAAAATTTGCTGGTATGCAAGGCAGTAGCCTGCCTGGAAAAAACCTTAGGCACTGAGCACTCAAATTCCAACTTCTCTTATGACCTGTGAGAGTGAACTGCTAATGCACTGGTCTCTTACTTGGTAGACATTTGTACTCATATGTTCATTATTTTCATCACATTCACACAGAAATAAATTTGTGACCCTGGTCTTTTAATTGAGAGGCCAGGGTATTTGCAATTTATTCACACAAGTCATAAAAGAAGATGGAACCTAAGTACTACTCCATATCTGATGTTTATCTTAAGCAGACTGCCACCTAGCATATCAGCAAATTTTAGCCAACTTCCCATCCAACAGTGAATCAATTGCTAATATTTCTTTCGAATTACCCCCTTCAATGTGAATGTGATGAAAATAGTGAACATATGTTATATGTGTACATATATCTACCAAATAAGAGACCAGTGCACTAGCAGTTCACTCTCACAAGTCATAAGAGAAGTTGGAATTTGAGTAATCAGTGCCTGAGGTTTTTTTTAGGCAGGCTACTGCCTTGCATACCAGCAAATTTTACCCAACTTCCCGAATCAATAGTGAGTCTGTTGCTAACGTTTCATTCTTCTTACCCTTTCACTGTGAATGTGATGGAAATGATGACCATATGAGACTGTGTTTAAACAAAATAAATTTCTGACCCACATTGGGACCAGACCATGGTCTTCAAATGAGAAGCCAGGGTGCTAACAATTCATCCACACAAGTCATGCATACTCTGTGAATACGCATCCTCTGTGAATACAGGGGGAACACTGTGTGTGTGTGTGTGTGTGTGTGTGTGTGTATTTATATCCATAAATATGATGCTACAAATGTTGTTAATATCTAATTCACTCTATACCAGGAGTAACATACACTTAATGGGAAATTTTAATTGATAGGTGATTCAAACTCTCAACTAGTGAGAAACTACAATGCACATCACCAGGGGGATTCAAACTCTGGACTAATTGGGAAATTATAACACAGTGACGTTTTTTAACAATGAACTAGCAAAAGAAGTATGTTTATACAAAGAATGCATATATGTGGCTGTCAAATTCATGTTTTTGTACTTAGAATTAAGATTAATGCACCTCCACCATGAAAGGTGATTGGTACACTTGTAAAACTTAGGTACTTATGAATTTTTGTCACACGCACCATGATATCTTTTTATTCACAAATATTAAGCTACAAATGTTTAATAGCCAGTTAACTCTACCTTGGGAATAGCATATGCCCAAGAGGAACCCATGGTATAACCACTAAGTTTAGCAAAGAGTCCTCCAAGTTACGTATAAGCATTAAATTAAAAAAACAACAATCACTATTTGGCATCACCTGACTCACCTAACTTTGGTAACCACTGAGTTTATCATTGTAACCATCTTTCTGCTTACACTGTACTAGATGCAAATCAAGTCTCGGCAATCAATTAGTGTGTTCTGAGCGTTTTGTATGTAGGTTAACATTTACACTAGTGACAGAGTGGTCAGGCTGACAGCATAGTTATCAGTTATGCCCTACCTAATAACAACCATCCACAGATGCTCTTACTTGCTCAAATGCTCTCAAATGCTCTTGGTTATAAGTAACCTGAGCAACTTGGTAGACAAAGCATGAAACTCATACTAACCTCCCATCACCAACAGACTAAATATAACTGTGCCTACCAAAACAAAGCCACAACTAACCTAATATGGCACTTAATCTCTGGCTGGCTCTCTTTGTAGATGTTTAAAAGAATGTCCTTACGGCAAGTTTAAAGTATATAGAGTGTCGATGAAGTCTCAAATGGGAACACAGTAAACCTCCATCTGCCTACTTTCTTGACAACTAAGCTATCTCTCTGGTACCAGAGAGAGGACATACAAGTCCACCACTGAAATGTCTCAGTTTCTAATATATATATATATATATATATATATTATAATAATATATATATATTATATTTATAAAACAACTACATCCTACAAGTAATCCCAAGCTCGATCTTCCCCAGCATCGTATGCTGGCTAGATGCAACGGGGGAGGTAATAGCTGAAAGGCCTACAAAAATTCCAGTAGTCCCTGATCACCACCTGTGCCAGACAAGCCTCAACCTTCTCAACATCCCACTAAGGGAAACATCTGCAAGCGCATCCTGGGATGAACTTAAAAGTCCTTCCTCACACTGCCAGAACTTGATGCCAATGGGATGGGAAGTAACAGAAGATCAACCTCGCAAAGGAAGAAGTGGGTGCAATGTCTACTGACTAACATCCCCGCTGCCCTTCCCAATGTCGAAGGTATAACCATGACAGACCTACCGAGGAAGGCAGAGGAGTTGCTTTACAACCCACCACCCATACCATCTGTGATGCCAAAGACAACAACAATGACAATGACTAAAAGGAAGACAATGCTGTACATAGGCAGCCACATACAACAAACAAAAGGAGTGCCATTGACTGCAGCTGGAGAGAAACTTAGCAGGGCCCTCCCAAAGCAGAGACAGCAGCCACCATGGCACGAGACACCTGCCTCACTAGATTGTATGTCACCCGCATCACCTTCACAAATTAGTTCAGGCCCATATACTAACATCAAAAGATGTCTGAACTAGCAGCCACCAACAGCGGACCCCATTAACATCATACAGCCACTGAAACCTCATCCTTCACCTTATGGTAATAAAATAAAGCTGGGAACTCATCATCATTGAAGTCCCAAGCACTATGAGCTTCTCATGGACATCGCTCATTACCGCCTCATAGATCTCTTTTTAGTAGGCCCTAAAGACCTATACTATCTGCTGCAGGAATTCGCTAACATCTTCTAGCCGGAACTTTGTCAGATTCCAGGCTAGGTTTGGCAGCAAAACATGGAGCTTGCAATCCCATGTACAGTCACTTTTGGTTTTTCTAGACTTTGTACAGCCTTAAGAAATGGTATGGATTACAAAGTATGTTTATATGTGGTAAAACAGATATGAGCAAAAACGACCAAAATTGGATGCTGAAGAAAACGAACAAAGTTGGATGCTAAAGAAAAACTGTCATATCAAACCTAAACTTGAACACAAAAACAAAATCTCGATTCACATTCAAGACATATTAAGTCACAGAAAAAAAAAAAAAAAGAAAATGAAAAGTTACTGCCAAGCTGTTGCAGGCGAAACATGTATTTTAAGCGTTAAACTTTATATATACCACTTGGAGTTTCTCGGTAGCTGATCCCACTCACGGTTATTATACAATCGCATCTCTCGAAATGTCATCTGAATATTTCAGCCAACCTTGATAGGAACAACGGAGCTCTCATGCACATTTAAAGGATTAATGGTTGTTCCTATATTCTCCGCTTTTCTTCAGTTCTGTTCTTTTTCTTTCTTCACTCTCCTCTTTTTAAAACTGAAATTTGCTGCTGAATCTAGTTTTCTTTGCTTTAGGGATCTTTCGCAACAAGACTCAAACTTACGGAAATATCACACACTAAAATTATTTTAAAAACATTTTCACTCACATATACACTACATAAGTGAAAAGATGTAATATATATATATATATATATATATATATATATATATATATATATATATATAATATATATATAGTGTGTGTGTGTGTGTGTGAGCTATACTAGTGTGTATACATATAATATATATATATATATATATATATATCTATATATGTATACACATAATTCGTAATATATGTCCTTAATCAATTTCCCTTCCTCCAACATTCGTTCATACATCTTCCTAACAGGGCCTAAATAAATACATCAAGTTACCCATCCCATGTATAACAAAACAAAGGCTTTTTTCTTAATAATATGAAACAGGCTTTCATAGTTGTCTTAGAAAACCAATATTACTCTGGTCTTGAAAGCATATTCTCTTACATTTATTTTTGTTATCTATCTATCAAATATTGAACTGCTATTTTTTAATTGCCATCGTTCTTGTTATCCCTTATTACTAATATTGCTGTTGTTTGTGAGATGAACGAAATATATTACCCTTTCATTCGCCGAGGCCTGGGGTAGTAGCAGCAACAACAAAATAACCCTTTACCTTGGCAAAACACATTCCCCCTATCTCTGAACAGTAATAAAAAGAAGAATGCTGACCACTCCATTAATCTCCCTCAGATTACTGTTACAACTCAATCCCGCAGATACGAACCACACAATTAAGTCTTCGCTTTGCCCACAGTTTATTAGCTTTGGTATAGCAGACTGCGTCACAGATGTGTACACGCACAAATGCATATATCTCCGAGAGCTAGCTTCCGAACAACTAAGCCTACATATCCTTACCTAAGGGACAAGGGAGATTTAGGTAGATCGGAATCATTAACTGAGGCAGATCACGGGAGATTTAATATACAAGAAACTAAATTGACACAAGTCAGTATTACTTTGGTTTTGGTTTAACCTTAAAATAATTTTGGGAGATTCCTTAGCATTTGTGAGAGTATATAATCATCTAAACCTTGAGGTTACAAGAGAACATGCGAGTGTTTATAATATTCATAAGTAAGCATTATAAATTTATTAATTGGAAGGCTTCTATATGATAAAAATTCGATTCAATAATAATAACAATATAAAAACGTAATAGTTCTAGCATATATATATATCTTAGGTCATCAATGTGCACAGTTTACAAGACCCAAAATAGAGCCCATAAAAACTTTTTACTTTCATATTTATATATTTAACTACAAAGATCAGCATGACAACCACTTGGTTTCCATGATATACATTGCTACTGCCAATGATTCTCGCTATTTGTACTGGAACCAGAATTTATCAAGAAACATGTTTAGTGTATTTATCAAAATATCCCGTTTCGAGTGATACGAAACGTGGTCTACGTTGTGCCCCATTAATAGCAATCTACAACAACAACAACAACAAAAACGGGAAATGTGGCCTTGCTTCCGCTGGAAACAATAATTCTCTAGTAGATTTTCGGTCCTCTTCTACAAGGCCTTCATTTACTTTTCTATCTAGTTAGATTAAAAATTACAAAACAAGGTACCTAGACAAGGGCAAGGGAAGCTACAAACCATACAATATATACTAAAAATATCTCCCATTTCAGCTTTACTTGTCAAAAACTCAACAGAGTTTCGTGATCAGTCAATAAATATGAACATAACGCTCAAAAACAATACATTTCTTCTGATATCAGCTCATAATTTGGAAAAGTGGCAGTTGATGCCGTTTATTTCGTGTTTGATATTTTACAATCCTATGAATTTCCATTACCTATCGTACTCATTATTCCATTTGCTAGATATTGCTAAATATCTACGATATCCTATGTATTTATGGTAAGGTACTTTCCATAAAGTTCATTTGGAGAATACAAGAGTACCTTTTCATAGAGGCTTATATGTTCCGTTTAAAAAAAAAATGCATGAAAGTAGTGTTGAAATATAACCTCTTGTCGAGAAAACCGTTTAACGTCGAATTCTCTATATCTTGAGAAGAACTTACACCCAAGAGGAATCATAACTGATACGTACCTTTGCCCGAGGATTCGAACCATGAGTCACTGGTGGTTAAAGTCACAGTCTAACGTTGTTTCTAAACCAGGCCATGGTTCGAATCCAGCCGGAGCTCCACAACAATAATTCCATGTACACACACACACACATATAGATATATGTATGTATGTATGTATATTATTATATATATATATATATATATATATATATATATATATATATATTACGTACATACGTATATCTATATATATACGTATATATATAAATATAAATATATATATATATATATATATATATATATATATATATATATATATATATACCATTTAGCATGTCATGTCAGCATTTTCATTTTGTGGAAATTATTTGGTTGAACTAACAGGCGGGTAGAGCAATAATGTATCTGTCAAGTAGTACGGTTGTAAATGACAGGGGATACCCTTAACCGTCCAGCACTAACACTAAGGGCAATAGGAGAAACTTTTTCTAAAATTAGGATATTTTGCTAATTTATTTCTACACAACCTCACTACATTTAGCTAATATTTCTTTTCATAAACAGTGATTTTTGAGACCAGCAGAAATCATTTGATTCTGTGAATATTCTAAATGAGATCATTAACGCTGACTGCAGCATTACAGATTATTTCGATTCTACCTCTGCCCTCTTACGACCGTCAAAGCAGAAGCACAATGGATGTAAAAACTTTTCACACAGTAGTCAGTATCTTTACATGGTATAGTTATGTCTATGTCAATACCTTTTTAGATCTATTCCATTAATCAATAATGGCCTAATAGACAAAATTAACAGAGTTCGAGGTAACAATAACATACAAGTACTTGGGTCTAGAACTAGCCACGGATATGAAAACGAATGACATCATGCTCTTCTAATATGGAGACTTTCATTTCAGAAGACAACAGAGATTTAGGTCCATTCCATAAAAAGAAAAAGTATAGTATAAGCAAGTCATCGGCGAAACTCAATGCACAAAAGAGAACTTCATTATTTGCGTCAAACCAACTTTTTTATTTTCCAAGTCGAAATTCTGCCAATAATTTAAGTACCCTTCAACAACGCATGTCACAAGAAATTCAATGGGTGGGGATTAGAGAGGGGGGAGGGGGGAGGAATGGCACTCGGAGGAAGGACGGGAGGCAACTGAAGAACAAGGAAGTGAAGATGGAACAGAAATGAAGAAGGGAAAGATTAATTTTCTAAAGCCTTGAAATATTACATAATCTACGTACAAAACAACATTAACGAAAATATTTATATTCAACCAAACACTTTTTATACATAAAATATACCATTGATACTCTTCTTTCATTAACATATAATGACAAAAATTTCAGACAGAGAGCAATTTGGATCTAAGCCCTTTACCAGAGTGGTAAAATTTGATTTTTTTTATTCAGACCCAGCAAAGTTTTCTTCATTCTATCTATCTATCTATCTATCTATATATAATATATATATATATATATATATTATAATATATATTAGTCAATACATAAATTACTACGTTACTGAGAACTATAAACGTCAAAACAAACTCGCATACATAGCATACACACAGGTATACACTGGTATACCTTTTAACGAGAGATAATCCATAAATTAACGGTTTACCTCACATAGCAATCATCAAACAAATACGCGCTGTGGGTTTGACCCTTTGTGCTGCCTTTGTAAGGTAATTTGGACAAACTGCCTAATCCTAAATCCATTTATATTGTGTGTGAGAGAGAGAGAGAGAGAGAGAGAGAGAGAGAGAGAGAGAGAGTTAATAACTATAAAAAATTATGTAATATATATATGTATATACTATATTCGTGATTAATGATGAAAGCTAAATAACCAAAATAGCGTAGGCTTAAAAAGTTGACATACATGAGAGAAAGAGAGATGAAAGCACACACTTATTGGTAAAGAACTTCTCGACCAGAGGCTGCATTGCAGTGGCCTCTTCGCAATTCAGGATTGTGGGATGGATGTGGGTTGATGGAAAAGGGAGGGTGGCAACAGCCCGCAGCCGCCAGTGTTCCATGCGCTCCCTCTACCAGGGACATAATAGGGTACTTGAGGGTTTGCCTTTTGGGTTCCCTTCATCAAATGTCCGCGCTTGGCTTTCTTAAGGATTCGGTCTCATTATGCTCTCTTCACAATCCCACAACCAGGACACCGACTCCGCCCCCAACCCCCTCTGAGACTTTCACCCACCGCCTCAACCAATCTCGTTTACGTACTGCCTGTTTGAGTTTTGGTTCCTCCTGATGACATGGATTTTTAATCGAGATATTTGAAACATTTCAGTTATTGAATCTGACGCACTTATATTTGCTACAATCAATACATCTATCGGTCTGTGTACATGTCCATTTCTAACCTTTGCATTACAAGATATCTAATTGACTCATCTGCATAGCTACGATTTCTTCTTCACTCCTGGAAACAACGCCTCCATTGGCAGTTTTCAGCAATTTATGTAACCGTTTAATCCTAATTCACTTGGTTAAGTTACCTAAAACAAATAATGAGGTTGGCCCTTTACTCTCAAACACTGAATTGTGTTTGCCTCAGTAGGTATGTACTGTCTCTTTGGTATATAGTTGCCTCACTTGAGGGAACACTAGGGTACAGTTCCACGGCCAACCATAGAGGAGGCCTGGTCACTGGATTGTGACGTAGGCAGCTTGAGACCATGGCCGCAGCTGTGCGCGACCTTCACCATGGTAATTTCTACTGTTTGTTTTCCATAAGGTCAAAGAAATTCCATCGTTACCACCTCTTGGGTGGCCGTGACAGTTCCCTCTCTTTTGCAGTTTTATTTACAAATTCATAAACAGTTGCTTATGGATGGTACTTGCATATTCTTTAACCAACTCTTCAATTTCTATGCCCGTCTATTCTATTGTGTTAACTTGCTAGCAAAGTTACGTGACTATTCATCCCTTCTTATCCATACGTGCTACTCATCAGTAGGCTGGAAACATTGAAATGATTAGTTGCATTTACATTTTTGGCGTGATTTTTAATACTGAAAAGTCAAGGAATAGAGTATTACACACTTATTAGGCACATCACACAACATTGAGAGTCAATGCTCCCCGTCAGTAACTTATGGATGGAGCCGACGTGCTTCCTCAGAGCCATCTAGGGCACTTAAATTGAAGTATTACTTCATACCTACTACCTTACTTGCTCCACCTACATACTCTTGCCACTTCTCTTATTTTACCACCATCCAAGATATTTTTTTTTTTTCAAATACTAACAACACTAACATCTTCCATCTTCTCCTTGTTCAAAATATTAACTGCTCCAGCTTCCTAGCTCCCAATTACCGTTTATTACTATATATATATATATATATATATATATATATATATATATATATATATATATATAAGGAGGAACAGGATAGCCAGAAGACGTGGTATCATTCCAGACATTATTATTTCCTTAAAATAAAACAAGGGTACAGCCGAGCTTTCGGGAATGCATCGCTTTTCCCATCATCAGGGTCACATATCTATAAAATGATACAAAAAAGAGAAACAGTAAGAACTATACTGATTGACTATCTAAAAACATTACAATACTTTAAAATACATGACACAAAGTAAAAAAGGGAACTTAAAATACACAACACAAAGTAAAAAGGAACATAAAAACAAAGTTAACTGCAAATCATAAAATAGCAATGACAAGTTAAGAGAGATTACGTAAAACGCAGAAATATACTGAGTGAAAAAAAAAAAGAATATTCAGAGTAAAAATAAAAATAATGATACTGTAGTACAAGATATTGGAGAACCTACTGTTCATGTCGTAGTTAAATGACAACTGGGCGAGTTAAAAAAACTGCGAATGAAATGGGCAGAAGTGGTGTGGGTAAAAGAGAGAGAGAGGAGGAGGGAGAAAAAACAAACAAACAATCAAATTATGCAATGAACAAAGGAACAGATGGGGTTTGGTTAGTGAGTGTTGGAGATTGTTGTTTAATACGGAGAGAGACTAAAAAGGGAAGTGAATGGCTGTTTTTTGTTTGCCCCCAAGTATTTCAAAATCGCTGTACCTTATGTGATGGTGACAGGATATGGCATGAAGTCTAATTGCACTATTCTATTTTTTGCTTAAAGGTAAGCCTGTACGATGGCTAACACCCCTATAAGAGTCGATCCGCACCTTAAGTAGGCGTTTAGAACATCCCACATAAGTCCCAAAATTACATTTTGGGCAATTAAACTTATAAACAGTGCAGGTACGCTTCAACTCCGGGAGGGTGTCTTTAAAGTGAAACAGTCTTCCAATTGTAAGCGGGTTATTAAAAATAAATCTGAACTCAACATAAGGGTATAGATGGCTCAAGAGAGACAATAATTTACGTTTTAGTGGACCAGAATTACTAGTGAATGGTAGTGGAACATATACTATCTTCTTGGGATCGGTGCAGACTACAGTTTTTGGATTAAAAATAGTCTAAAAATTCTTTAAAGATTTTATTGAACATGTTCAGGGGATAGCAATTATTCTTAAAATAAGTCTCTAAAAACCTAACCTCCAGGTGAAAGTTATTCCAGTTGGAGCAAAGGGAAAAGGCTCGATGAATAAGAGTTTTACATGAGTTAACCTTGAAAGCAAGGGGACAGTGACTAAAAAAGTTTAACCCAAGGCCGGTAAAAGTTTTCTTCCTGAAAAGTAAAAAAATATCTTTCAGAGCGAGAGACCAAAATATTTAAAAAAGAAATGCGGCCATTACATTCTTTTTCCATGATAAAAGTAATATTAGAATGAAAAGAGTTTACTAAATCTAAAAACAACTGGGCATGACGATCCTCGGTGAAAGGTAAAAACGTATCATTTACATATCGTCTATAAAATCTGGGTTTAAAATTATCTGGGCACTGATTAAAGAACTGTTCCTCTAAATGACACATAAAAATATTAGCGAAATAAGGTATTAAAGGAGAGCCCATGGCCATGCCATCTATTTGCTTATAAAAATAAAGTAAGTATCAATGACTGAGAGTTACAAGAGTTTTTTGAAATTATTTCTAGTAAAACCGTGGTAGACCGTATTAGGGGTAGGGAATAATTTTCCGGGGATAATATCAATGGTTTCGAAAACGGGGACATTGGTAAATAGGGACTGGACATCGAAACTAACCATAAATGTATGTGAATTTTGCTCAAGAATGTCAAGGACAAAAGAAGAATAATTTTGCAGTGTGGAACGGTTACTAGTGATATGGCTGCGGAGGGGAACAAGGTACTTGGCTATTTCGAAATTTGGTGAGTTATAAGCAGCAAGAATTGGTCGAAGGGGAATGTCATTCTTGTGAACTTTAGGGAGTCCATACAAAGTAGCAAAAGAAGATCCTGAACTGTAAAGAGAATTATAGGTGCTTTCAGAAATAGCAGCGTCATCTTTAAGCTGTTTCAGAGTACGGTTTATTTTATCTTCAATTTTGAAAATGGTACTAAATTCAGGAAGACCTACTTCAACGAATTTACTGGAGTCGGACAAAACACTACTCATTTTTTCAATGTAATCATTGCGATTCAGTATTACTACACCTTTACCTTTATCTGGTCGGCAAATTATGAGGTCATTTCTATTAGCAAGTTTCTTCAAAATCTGAAAATCATCATACTTGAAAAACGGAAACCAATTTCTAGCTTTTAGACTGGAGAAAGTTTCATGAGCCAAGGTCTGTATGGACTGGCGTGCTGTTTCAAGATTAATATGAGAAGGTAACACCGAATATTATGTAAAAACAATTCAAGCGCGAGGAAAAAATCACAATATTTGGGTTTAAAATTGGGTAAACAAAAATCCAAGCCCAATGCTAAAAGAGACACTTCTTTTTTAGATAGAGTATAGCCAGAGAAATTAAAAATGACACTATTTGGGTAAATGAACTTAAGTTGGTGAATACCGAGTTTAAGTAATTTACGCTCATGTACTTTAGTGGTAGTGGTTACATATCTGTTAATGGTTCTGTTGAGCAGACTTTTAACGACGTATCCATCGAGAACTCGGTATTCACCAACCTAAGTTCATTGACCCAAATAGTGTCATTTTTAATTTCTCTGGTTATACTCTATCTAAAAAAGAATCTCTCTTTTAGCATTAGGCTTGGATTTTTGTTTACCCAATTTTAAACCCAAATATTGTGATTTTTTTCCTCGCGCTTGAATTGTTTTTCCATCAGTATAGTTCTTACTGTTTCTCTTTTTTGTATCATTTTATAGATATGTGACCCTGATGATGGGAAAAGCAATGCATTCCCGAAAGCTCGGCTGTGCCCTTGTTTTATTTTAAGGAAATAATAATTATCACATTACCGTGATTCATATACATACATCGAGCTACAAATGTCCTTTAATATCTAATTGTATCTACCTCGGTTTCTTAGTGGCTAAAAATTCACCTTCGGGAATTAGATATTAAGGGACATTTGCTCGATGTACTCACACACACACACAAACACATATACTATATAAATAAATAAATAAATATATATATATATATATATATATATATATATATATATATATGAGTATATATATATGTGTGTGTGTGTATATATATATATATGTATATGTATTTATATATATTAAACGGAGCCAATAAAAACGCCAAGATATAGAAAGTAAGTACTACATTTCAGAGACTGCCATCTCTCAGTTCAGGTAAGTAATGAGTGAGAAAAGTAACAGAACAGGCGGTATTTATACCAAGAGATCTATTCACAGGTAGCACGCTTTCCAAGTCACACCTTCTTATAATTTTTCTTTAATCTTCTTAAGCGTTGGTTGAAGAGAGATTTTATCAATGATATCTGGAAACCCCGGCATCCTTCAAGATGTTCATTACCTGACTTGATTTCATCAAGGCTGCCTTTATCATTTCGTTTTGTACCGAAATTTGCTGCTTTAAATTATACGTGACAAATTCCTGTTTATTCTGTAGCTATGGTTATTTAGTATATGGTTAAAAATACCTGAGCGCTGTTGTCCATACCTAACTGACCGTTTAAGTTGTATTAATCTCTGGGGAAGTGATTTTCCTATAAAACTGATGTAAGATTGGTCACAGTCCAGGCAAGGGATTTCGTATACTCCTCTGTCCGTGCGGGATGTCTTTTGTGGACGTTAATCAGGGATTTGGCTTAGGTATTTGGTAGGTAAAGGCAAAAGGGTTAGATTTTTAGAGGGTCTGGGTCAGTCTTAATCCTGTCCAGGTGAAGGATTTTTATTTTAATGTTGGGTGTCTCTCTAGTCTTGTCTTGAGGGGGTGGGTAAAAAATTACGTTTGCTTTATGAATAGCTTTCTAAATTAAATGGTTAGGATACTTTAAAGACGAAAGCTGCTTACAAATTAGTTCAAATTCCTTTTCCAAGAAATCTGGTGAACAAATTCGTAAGGTTGCTGGCTACTCTTATCTTGATAGAAATGTCATGATAACTGAAGTAGTGAGTGTATGAAAGTGAGAATGTTGGTTTACTGTATATGGTAAATTTGTATTCGGTCGTGTCTCTCAATTATTAAAACATCAAAGAAAGGAATTTTGCTGTCTGTTTTCCATTCAACTTTAAATTTGATGCTGGGCACTAACGTGTTTAATTTTGAAGTGAATTCGTTGAAATTGCCCCACCTGTTATCCCAAAAAGTTAGAATATCATCTCAGCCACAACATGGTTTTGGCTTATATGGCATTTATTACTATGGTTTCAAAGTATTCCGTGCATAGATTGGTTAAAAAAGGATTTAAAGGGCTACCCATGCTGCATCCGAATTTTTACATATAGAATGACTCCCTGAATGAAAATACGTTATTAGAGACATAATTTAACTAACTTTATTATTTTGTCAATAACCAGTGGGATATGATCTTGATAGGAGGCTAATTTTTCCCTCAAAAACTGTAGAACGTCCTGTACTGGTACTTTTGTGAATAGGGAATATACATCAAGACTTAAAAGTTTTAAGTTGTGAAGTGGTATATGTGCTTCTCTGAATTTCTGACAAAAATTTTCCGAATGTTTAATGTGACTGGGGAAAAAAGTGCCAAAGAAAAGGTAAAGGAGGCCGGTTAACCATTTAGAAATTTTATAATTGAAAGCACTGGCACAGATTGATCTAAATGGAAGATTGTTTTTGTGAGTTTTGGGAAGGCCATAAAAGTAAGGTAGGTTTGGGTTAATGACTTTAAATTTCTCCAATAATTCAATGGTGATGTTTTGGAGGGGATTTTTCGTCAGTTTGTCGTAAGTGTTTGTGTCACTAAGGATTTTGTTGATTTTGTCGAGGTAGAAGTCATTGTCCATGATAACGACTTTGCCGTCTTTGTCGGATCTACTTATTACAAAATCTATTTTTTTTCCAGCGAGCGGATGGCTATCATAAATCTAAGGGGACAGGATATTTCTTAAGGTCAGTTAATTGGTCAAGACAAAAAGAGCATTGAAGTATTGGAGATAAAGTCATTAACCCAAACCTACCTTACTTTTATGGCCTTCCCAAAACTCACAAAAACAATCTTCCATTTAGATCAATCTGTGCCAGTGCTTTCAATTATAAAATTTCTAAATGGTTAACCGGCCTCCTTTACCTTTTCTGAGGCACTTTTTTCCCCAGTCACATTAAACATTCGGAAGATTTTTGTCAGAAATTCAGAGAAGCACATATACCACTTCACAACGTAAAACTTTTAAGCCTTGATGTAGATTCCCTGTTCACAAAAGTATCAGTACAGGACGTTCTATGGCTCTTGACAAAATAATAAAGTTAGTTGAATTATGTGTCTCTGATAACGTATTTTCATTCGGAGAGTCATTCTATAAGCAAAAATTCGGATTTAGCATGGGTAGCCCTTCAAGTCCTGTTTTAGCCAATCTATACATGGAATACTTTGAAAGTATAGTAATAAATGCAATAAAACCCAAAAACATGCTGTGGCCGAGATGATATTCTATATTTTTGGGATAATAGATGGGGCAATTTCAACGAATTCCTTTCAAAATTTAACGCATTACTGCCCAGCATCAAATCTAAAGTTGAATGGGAAACAGACAATAAAATTCCTTTCCTTGATGTTTGAATAATAAGAGACACGACAGAATACAAATTTACCATATACAGAAAACCAACATTCTCACTTTCATACACTCACTACTTCAGTTATCACGACATTCCTATCTAGATAGGCGTAGCCGGCAACCTATTTGTAAGAGTCTTACGAATATGTTCACCAGATTTCTTGGAAAAGGAATTTGAACTAATTCGTAGGCAGCTTTCGTCTTTAAAGTATCCTGACCATATAATTGAGAGCGACTCATAAAGCAAAAGTAATTTTCTACCAACCCCTCAAGAAAAGGCCAGAGAGACACCTACAATAAAACAAAAATCCCTCACCAGGACAGGATTAAGACAGTGAAACAGGCCCTCTAAAAATCTATCCCTTTTGCCTTTACCTACCAAATACCTTCGCCAAATCCCTGATTAACGTCCACAAAAGACATCTCGCACGGACAGAGGAGTATACGAAACCCCTTGCCTGGACTGTGACCAATCTTACATCAGTTTTACAGGAAAATCACTTCCCCAATGATTAATACAACATAAACAGTCAGCTAGGTATGGACAACAGAGCTCGGCTATTTTTAACCATATAAATAACCATAACCACAGAATAAACTGGAATTTGTCATGTATAATTTATAGCAGCAGATGTCGGTACAAAAGCCAAATGATATATATAACTTTAAGGACAATTTCTCAGGCTTACGAAAGAAAGCCAAAATCTGTAGTCACAATAACTGTACGAGTTTCACAAGACCTGTATCATTTCTAAGTTGAAGACGAAGCATTTCCATATTATCTTTCCGAGATGTTAATCAGACTTGTGTAAGTGGCTGATTGTTTAGTAAAAATTGTATAACAAAATTCCCATACATTCTTTTAAAGTGTTCATGAATTAAAGGAGCCATGCAAGAACATACATTAAGGTGTAAATCTCTCTCTCTCTCTCTCAAGGACTTTGTTTATATTACATGTTTAAAATGCTGTAATATATCGCGTTGAACTAAACCCCGCTCTCTCTCTCTCTCATCCTTACTTCTAGGGTGACCATTCCTGTCGGAATCTGTTTACCATGTACCAAAGTCTCTCTCTCTCTCTCTCTCTCTCTCTCTCTCTCTCTCTCTCATCCTTACTTCTAGGATGACCATTCCTTTCGGAATCTGTTTACCATGTACCAAAGTCTCTCTCTCTCTCTATTTCTCTCTTTCTGACTTTCACACTTTAAAAAGGTGTAAAACATCTAGTTCAATTAAATCCTACTAACCGATCTCTCTCTCCCTCTTTCTCTGTTTAGAATCCAGTAAAATGTTTTGTTACTTTAAACCGCTCTAACCGTTCTCTCTCTCTCTCTCTCTCTCTCTCTCTCTCTCTCTCTCTCTCTTTTACATGCCTCCGGCCTCCGCAGAGCCGAATCCGCTACAGCGGGGAATTCCGCCCTAATGGCAAAACTTTGTTTGTATGGTGCTTTTACGTTGCATGGAACCAGTGGTTATTCAGCAACGGGACCAACGGCTTTACGTGACTTCCGAACCACGTCGAGAGTGAACTTCTATCGCCAGAAATACACATCTCTCACTCCTCAATGGAATGGCCGAGAATCGAACCCGCGACCACCGAGGTGGGACGCTAATACCATACCAACCACGACACTGAGGCGCTTGGCAAAACTTTGGAAAAACTGGAAAGCAAAGTCTAGGCAGCAATAAAGTCCATAGAGACACGCTGTGCTACTCTACATTTTGGCCAAACAGCTTCTAGGCAGTTTGCAGTTTCTAGGCAAATAAGGGAGCTTTGTACCTCGTAATGAGAGAGAGAGAGAGAGAGAGAGAGAGAGAGAGAGAGAGAGAGAGAGAGAGAGAGAGAGGGTGGGGGGGGAGAGGGTGGGGGGGGAGAAAACCTTTAGTGGGATTTAGTTTAAGATATCTTAAATCATAATAAACTCTGAAAGTCCTTACAAGAGAGAGAGAGAGAGAGAGAGAGAGAGAGAGAGAGAGCCTTCAGCGGGACTTAGTTCACCTAGATATTTAACAGCATTTTCGAGAGAGAGAGAGAGAGAGAGAGAGAGAGAGAACGGTTAGCAGTGTTTAGTGAAGTATCTCGTTGCATTAAACCACACTAACCGCTCTCTCTCTCTCTCTCTCTCTCTCTCTCTCTCTCTCTCTCTCTCTCTCTCTCTCTCTCTCTCTCTCATCGAGAGGTACAAAACTTTTATTTGCCTCTAAGGACGGCAGATATAAATTCGCTAGAACTATTAACGGGTTTATTGTACGATTTAACTGTACAAAACTCCTGTAGCATTTGTGTACCTCTAATAAATGGAGTAGTACCAAATGGATGACTGTTATGGAGATTGGCGATAAAGGGGTATTCGTCGAAAGAAACACACACACCTATATATATAGTGTATATATATATATATATATATATATATATATATATATATATGTATGTATGTATGTATGTATGTATTTCATTTTACAACGGCGCCTCTTAGTCGCATGTGCTTTTTTTTACTCATCAAACTCATTATTTCTAGCTTGTCTATTCTTCCACATCTGGTTTAAGGTCTCTTTTTTTCACTCACTGTGTTCCCGAAAGACAAATTCCGAGATGTTCGGAGTCTTCAGATCCTGAAGGCTTCCTT
>NC_087200.1:167361387-167386387 GCF_015104395.2 Macrobrachium nipponense
TACCAGTACAGACTTTCTTCAGTTTTTGAGGGAAAAATTCAGATCATTTCAGATCATTTCCCATTGGTGCTTGACAAAATAATAAAGTTAGTTGAATTATCTGTATCTAATAACGTATTTTCATTTGGGGAATCATTCTATAAGCAAAAATTCTGGTGTAGTATGGATAGTCCTATAAGTCCTGTTTTAGCCAATCTGTACATGGAATACTTTGAAATTACAGTAATAAAAGCAATAAAACCCAAAAACGTGCTGTGGATGAGATATGTGGATGATATTCTAACATTTTGGGATAATAGATGGGGCAATTTTAATGAATTCCTTTCAAAATTAAACGCATTAGTGCCCAGCATCAAATTTAAAGTTGAATGGGAAACAGACAACAAAATTCCTTTTCTTGATATTTTAATAATCAGACACACGACAGAATACAAATTTACCATATACAGAAAACCGACGTTCTCACTCATATATTCACTACTTCAGCTATCATGACATTTCTATCAAGATAGGCATAGCCAGCAACCTATTCTTAAGAACCTTACAAATTTGTTCCCCAGATTTCTTGGAAAAAGAATTTTAACTAATTCGTAAGCAGCTTTCGTCTTTAAGGTATCCTGACCATATAATTGAAAAAGCAATTCACAAAGCAAACATAATTTTCTACCGACCCCTCAAGACAAGAGACACACCCAACAATGAAATAAAAATTCCACACCTGAACAGGATTAAGACGGTGACCCAGACCCTTGGTAAATCTAACCCTTTTGCATTTACCTACCCAAACACCTTAGCCAAATCCCTGATTAACGGCCAACAAATGACATCCCCCAAGGACACAGGCGTTTGCGAAGTCCCATGCCTGGACTGTGACCAATCTTACATCGGATTTACAGGAAAATCACTTCCCCGGAGATTAATACAACATAAACGGTCAGTTAGGTATGGACAGCAAAACTCAGCTATTTTCAACCATATAAATAAACATAACCATAGAATAAACTGGAATTTGTCACATATAATTTATAGCAGCAACTGCCAGTACAAGAGTCAAATTATGGAATCGGCCTTGATTAAACAGAGGCAGGTAATGAACATCTCAAAGGAAGCATGGGATTCAGATATCATCAACAAGGTTTTCATTCAACCAACGCTTATTAAGAAGATTGAAGGAAGATTATCAGTGGGAGTGACCTAAATTGGCTTACCTGTGGATGGACCTCTTGGTATAAATACCACCTTTCCTGTAACTTTTCTCGTTCATCTACCTGAAGAGGGACACCGCAGTCTCTGAAATATAGTATTTTTCTATCTATATTTTGGTGTTTTTATAGGTTCCTTTTAGTAGATGGAATTCTGTTGTAGCAGAAAATTTTTTACCAGTCATTCATATATATATATATATATATATATATATATATATATATATATATATATATATATATATATATATATATATATATATATATATATATATATAATATATATAGATATATATATATATATATATATCTATATATATGTATATATATATATATATATATATATATATATATATATATATATATATATATATATATATATATATATATATATAGTGTGTCTGTGTGTGTTTGTGTATATGTACTTATGCAGGCACGTATGCAAATCAGATATAAGACAATAAAGTTACTTTGAGACGATAACACTGCCTATGAAGCGTAGGCTTTCGAACTTAATGACAATACAAACTTTGAGCATCCATAAAAAATCCGCCAAACAGTTTTGTCTTTTATGAGGGATGAATATGCAACAGTCACTCAAGTGTTTCATTTAAAACTTTAAAGACCTGTCTCCGTAACGATGTGCGTGTGCGCTCGTGCAAGTGCGTGGAGGAGAGAGATCCAGTGGTACAGAAATATTAGATGAATTTAAACCATAACGTCTGAAAATATATATTTTAGCCTTTTATCGACAAAGAATGGCTTCTGTAGTTTTCGCTGTCTTTGTTAATTTCTGTCAGAGGAATGTCTTGTCACGCTGAATATGATTTTGCAGTTGTCTCAGACTTTTTATCATGTACTACTTGTTGAGAGAGAATTATTGGAGTAATTTACTTTTGGCAATTGCGGAATGGTATATTCAACATTTCATCTACCGAAATGGTCTGTGAATGAAGTTGTAATGGGTTGGTAAAGGATATTTCATTGGTTTATACTTTAGTATTACTCTGAAAATACGTTAAAGCATGGGGTTTCATGGTGTTCTCTCTTCACACACACTCGCACACAAACATGCATTCGCCCAGTTCTTAGATATCTGTTAGGGAATGATGTAGTTTCAGTAAAATCTATAGGGTTCTCGGTGGCAGTTAAAAGCAGTATAATTATTAATTTAAACATCTGTATCCGTTAGATCTTACTCAAAGTTTGCCCATTAAATTCTACGTAGTGTTACCTTCTTCGTGGCAAATACCATTAAATTCATGATCATTTTGTTTTTACCACTGTATTTAAGAGAATCCTGTATAAATCTACATTATTATAGACGTCGAAACGCGATTAATAAGTTTTTGAAAAACCCTTGTAGAATGAGGAATCTATTCATTGGTGTCTTCACTTAGTTTCCCTTGATTAATTGAACGCACTGATTCTATTTGTTCTTTATTTAGCACTGAATAATTCCCTATTTTCTCCGTCTGTTGAAACTGTAACCGTTTGCTGACGGTTGTTTATGTGAGTTCTAGTAATTAGACCTGGATAGTGCTTATTTATTTCAAACAGCTTTTCTTTAGGCTCCTATAGAAGAGGCAAGCGAAGCAGCGGGTCAGTTGTGCAAGTTGCATGGTTCTCATTATTGAAATGGAAATCACTAGACTAGTGTTTTCGGGCAGTAATGCTTTCATGTGAGTGTTCTTTCTGTGTGTGATACGAGTATGGTCTTTCATTTGCAAAGAAAGGAATTGTTAGAAAAAGTATGAACGCAAAAAAAAAAAAAAAAAAAATAAGAAATAAGCAAATAAATGGAAAAGGAAAAATGTAGCGTTATTTATGTAACTGCAAAACGGTCATTCTTAGGAATGAAGTTCCTAATCCTGCAAACAATTTTAAATGAATATGAGAGGACCTCGTTCCTCGGTAATCGTATCACCTCATGTATTATCGTGATTGTATTATTTTCATGCATCCGTTTTTTTTTTTTTTTTTTTTTACATGTAAATGTTTTTCTTGCAGAAATATGTTTTAGCAACTTGACGAAAATATTTTTTTGGTTTCATGTGACATGTTCAATCATGAATAATAATAATTAATAATCTACGATACACATAAACATGCTTTTGCATACATTACCGAAATGGTTGCCCATCCACTCCCCTCTGTTGCATATTGAAAACCACTTTGGATATTTATTCCATCAATGGGACTTGTTTACTTTATCATTTACGCTGGTACTGATGTTTGCCATGGCTAATTACTTAAGCAAACAATGTAATCTAACCCCATAAATGCTGCGTGATGGACAACTATAATGTACTTGTTTTTGTTTTTCATGGAATAGTACAGCTAAGTTTATGCCCGGATGCTTTCTTATTGTGAGTTTTATGTACATACGTATGGAACAGACTGACAACCAGCCAGCCGGGAATCAAGATCGCATTGAATGTTTGTAGAAAAAGTAAAAGGGCGAGATTCCTACGAACTCGATCCGGAGAAGTCAGTCAAATGACGTCATCCTGTTGCCAGCCATTAAGAATCTAATGACGTAATCTACCGAGAGTTTAGACGTATCATTCGACTGTTTTTTTTTTTTTTCCTTTTTTTTTTTTATTTATTTTTATTTTTTTATATTTTTTTGCTTTCCAATTTTAGAATAATTCAACAAATTACTTGTGTTCAGCTTCAAAATGATACCAAAACTAGGTTTGCAACATGAATTTACAGCAATCAGAAAAAGTAAATAATTTCTGTTCTTATATTAGGTAAAAGATTTTTTTTTTTTTTTTTTTTTTTTGCCACTGCCAAATTCTGGGACCTGCAAAATTCCAAGATGCTGCACTGTATGAGTTCATTAACAGACGGTTAAGAGAAACACCGGCTTGACGGATGTCACGACCTCGTGCGAAGCGACGGACTTGCTTTACCTCCAAGAAGCAGGGGTTGATATAGTACCCAAAAAAAGGAGAGAATTGAGAGAGAAAAAACATCATAGAATTAGGACACGGTCATATGGTGAAAGACCTGTACAACACTATATATAATACATATAAAACTGAGGAACTTAGACATAGAAACAAAGAGACGTTGACGCTGATTTATTAGTGGGTTAGATAACGCTTACGGTTAGGAGGTTAAGGGAATTTCGGGATGCAACAGAACTGGTTAAAAAGTTTGTCACCTGAATGAAATGTACGAGTTAGTTATAATGCGAAAATGAAGTTACCCTTCATGCCTGGTTTCTTTAGAAATGTTCTTTTCCTGTTGTCAAAGCAGGATAGGAAACTACATTAAACGCAGTGAATATCTATATTTTCCTGTGTGTGTCTTGCGCAAAGTCGATGGGAAATAGACTGCGGTCCTGGGAGTTACCTACCGAGACTATCGGAACGGTACTTACCGCCGTTTCTACTTTCTCTGTGTCGTCAATAAACATGGAATCTCGAATATCACCTTACAGTGCGTGGAAAGTAGAGAATTGCATGAGTAAATAAGCGCATTCAAGTCCTGATTTGTTATTAAACGGTTTCCAGTAATTTTATTGGAACATTTCTTTTTCCGTCGGTGTGATTCGGTGCCGCCTTTTAAGGTAGGATTATAATTAATAAGAAGGAATGTAAAATATTTACTTTCTAATATTTCCATGAATTTTGAGATGACATGGCAGTTAGTTATTTGTTTATTATGATAATCTAGGTAGTGCATTGTGAAAGATTAAAAATGAAAACAATGACTCAATTGCTTCCCGTCTTGCTGCTAATAATTTAGTATCGAGAGAGAGATTAATTTCAAATCCCTCCCATGACTGTTCTGTTAATGAAGTGTTATATGTTTTGTAGTTGTTTGTCTTCTAGAAATCACCATCATTATTTGACATTCCCCCGTTTTTTAAATGAGTATAGAATTTTAACGTATTTGATCTTTGAGAAAAGAGGGGTTGTGTGATATTATCATAGGCTGCGGCATTAGTCAACGAATGAATGCTGGATGCTTTTTTTTTCTTTATTCTGCATAGGCCCTTTTTTTTATTCCTTGCAGTTCATTTCCTCACAGTTCTCAGCAAAGGCGATAATTCTAATACATTAATTAATATCGTAAGTGATTTGCCGCATTCCACTGATTGCATTGATGGTTTCATGTAAGTTGTAGAGATTTTCTTGTAGAACTTGATCTGTTTTGTTACAATTGCCGGACGGACGGGCTTCTTATTCCGCCGTGTGTGACTAAACCGGGATAAACATAATCTCTACTCTACACCCCACGCCAACCAACACGCGCGCTCATTGCGTCATTCAGTGAGGGAGAGGGCAGGGGGAGAGAGCGAGCGAGCTCCGCCGGGTGGAATGAGAGAGAGAGAGAGAGAGAGAGAGAGAGAGAGAGAGACTCTTTTTACGTATGTCATAGTGACGTTTCCGGTACGTCAGATGGGCACCTCTCAATAGCATCGCATAAGTTAGCGGAATTGTTGCAACTAAACTACACGTGATAGTGTGGAAAGCATTATTGAGCCATGGACCTGACTTGGCTGTCTCCCAATAGTGCCACATAAGGTCCGGTGGTTATTCGCCGTCGGAACGAACGTTAGCATGTTTTGACTTAACGTGTAAGTTCGCCATATGTGTGAATTTTATGTTTTTCCTAGTAGGAACGTTTCACATAGAGTATTTTATTTGAAGAAAAACGTGATATTAATACACATAATACGTGATAACGAGTAAAATAGCAATTAAATTACCAGCTCAGTGTTTAGCTGTTTCACATGGTCTCTGAATATTTTCGGGAATCTAAATCTATCTTGAAGGCCACGGTTTGTGTGTGTGTGAGAGAGAGAGAGAGAGAGAGAGAGAGAGAGAGAGAGAGAGAGAGAGAGAGAATTGAATTGTATTGAATTGTGCTTCGTGAGATGCTTGTTTACTTGACACCCCCTCCTATCCTAGCATCAGTAAAAGATAAATATACAGGAAGCCCAAAAGTGTTGAGTCACAGTGGAACAACCTCTGTCATAAATACGGGGCTTTAACATTGAAGTCAGTACAGTACAGTTTGAGCTAAAACTAATCATATAAATCACAATTACATTTATAAAAAAAAATTTATGAAAAAATAGAAAAAAAGGAGTGACACCCATTCTAAAGAGACAAGTCTGAAGTTTAATAGTAATAATAAGAAGATAACACATACAACACATACATTATAATTGATTATAATAATAATAACAATAATGATCATGGACCCTCATTAAGTGAATATATTATTACTTGGTCGTCTAAAGTTGTGAGATTGATTATATATTTTATCAGTTAAGTGTATGTTTATCAGTTTCATTGCATATTCTACAATGACTTGTGGTGCCCTCCATGTTTCCCATTATTTGCCATGGGTAATATTGTCTATTAATCACCTTTTTTTCCATATTTATATATAGTGTTCATTACCACTTGGTTATAGGACTGAATTGATCTGTTTGACTCTCACTCTGTCTGCTGCTGTGTGCTAGTTTTCGATATCTGAAGACTCCTGGTCCTTGTTTTTATCTGCTTAAGAGCAGCTTCTTAGCCTGCTCATCTGCCCTTTCATTACCAGGTATCCCATTGTGAGAGGGAACCCACTTGAATGCGCCCAGTCTTGTATCCTGATCTGTATGTCTACTTCTGAGTCAAAGGTACCACTATCCATTAGAGTTACTGTGGCATCAGCACGTCCCGTGTCTGTACTCATTGATCCATGACAGTACAACTGGTCTGTGTATCCCCCCCCCTTCCATATCTTCTAATGCTGCTTGATAATGCGGCCTCATTTCATGAGAAATATGTCTGCATTTTTATAAGGTGGTTTGTATATAGTCATGTTAATGGACATGCTCTCCCGTGGAGGAATTGCCTATCCAAATGTTTGTTACCAAACGAAAATCTACAACATTGTAATGCTGAATTTCTTTAGCTTTTACTGCAGTCCAGCTGTTCCCTGCTATTTACTCTAATCCAATAGCATTCAGTAGTTCTGTCTTTGGAAGAGACTCAGCTCTCAGTGCTTTAATGCCAATAATAGTTCTTTCCGCTATCAATGCCAATCCTAACTCTAACCTCATATTCGATACCCTTGCAGTTACTGGACAGCCCAAGATAATTTTTATTGCTTCTTTTTGAATGGCTACAAGCTTTGCTGATTTGGATTTTGAAAGGCAGACAAGAGCAGGAGCAGCATAGACACTCACAGTTCTGATGTATGTTATATACATTACAATTAGTACTGCTATTGATGCCTCCTTGCAGCCAAATGCCCTGGCTTTTAGAGGTCTCGTTCTAGTTTTGCAACATGTGATTAAATACTGAATCAGCATGTCCTGCCATGAATACCACCTACATAGACCCCCTACATATTCAAGCTTGCAGTCTTGTAGCATCAGGCCATCCTTATTTAACAACCGCTCACCTTTTACACAATAGGTGGAGAGACAGACGATAAAACATGAGCACTAATAATTATATAAGTTTGTTTCCTCTGCATGAAAATAGTTATACAAAAAATTAATAACAATGCACTTGATTTTGTAAACGCAAGCAATAATTCATCATAAAAATGTGAAAAATACAGTCACCAATTGTCTAGTACTGACGGGAGATTCAGTTTTGCAATAAAGGAAAATTAAATAGGGGTAAAAAGGAGATGTTACGCTTCTCTGTCTTCAGTAAGCCTCCTGACAATTAATTGAGGATACAGCAAAGCACTCAAAAAGCAAGGGATGGACGTTGCTCACAGGTGGGCAATTGCGAAAGCCACAGACAAGCTCCCACAGGAGGTCACAGGGCAGACCCTCACCATCAGCAGCAGGAGGTGCAGAAGAGAGCGCGCTTATATTGTCTGGCCTTGATCAGGAGGCAGTGCTGGAGACAACAATGACGAATAGAGTGCTGAACCATGGGGAACCAACCCAATTAACATTCACTTGATGAAAAGGTCCCCAAAATAAAGCATGAGCGACAAGAGAAGCTAGTTGAGATATGAAATGAGAGAAACAAAACTGATAGATAAAACTATTAATACTAACAAAACCATCGAAGGAAGCGAAAAAAACAACAAGCCGTTTCTCGTGACCTATGTGTAACTTACATTAAAAGAGAAACCAAAGATATTATTTAAGCTACTAATATATATATATAGATAGGTAGATACTCTAGATATCATCCCACCCCATCTTTACCCGGTGTGAAAGTGTAAATAATCTGGTCATGGCCTTTGCAGCCCCTTGAAATGCACCGATTTTGAAAAAAAGGTGAAAGAATAAATGATTAAGCAGTGTAGCTTGGAATGTGCGTGGAGGTACTGCAGAAGGGTAGATAAGTAAAGTTAATTTTATTTATTATAGAGAGATAGCGGGATGCTTTAGAACTCATGGAAACAAAGATGAAAAGATAGTATGTGATAGAAGGGGGAAGGACATATACTATATGATTGTGGTCATGATGTCCATATAGTAGGAACATAGTAGCCCCTGTAGCGAACCACAGGAAAAGTATTTTAAGCAGCATCGAATGAGTCATGGGAATGAAGCATGCATTTGTTGTGGAAATGTGGCACCTGTACCAGATCTTCGACAAGTAGTGACCATGAATCTCAAGAGGAGACTACGTGAGTGCCCTCACACTTAATGATGGCATAAAGTATTGGCAATACTAGGTGCACGAGATGCAGATGCAAAAGAGCTGAAATATCATCTTGCATGTCTCACTCGTCGTTACAATAGGGAGAGGTCACATCTTAGAAATCTTTAGAAAGAACAATATCACACTGAAGAACTAGATGTATATCCACTGGCTATATCAGAGAGCTGGTTAATTATATCTTTGAAACCAGATTGAGTTTGGATGGTCCTTCTTGAAACCAGATTGAGTTTGGATGGTCCTTCTATATTTCCTCTTGCAGACATATCCCAATTATATGAGCATTTCCTGGAACAATTGGGCATTGCCTCACCACTATAAAGACAACAAGATTAAACTGCAAATTGCTAGCAGAAATCCCTGAATTAGAACCACACAGGAGAGGAAATGTGCTACTTGCCTTGCCTGAACATGTATCTTTAGCCCTATCTCATGCATCTGACTACTTAGTTACAATAGTGATTGTTAAAGCAGCAAAAATACTAAGGAAGCATATTTTGGATTATCAGTCCAGGTTTGACAGCACCTTCAGTGAAGGATGCATCAATGATGCCATACCTGAAAGTCTGCTCCAGGTCACTAGTATGGTCAGACATGGAGCAGACATAAAGTCACAGCTAAGGTTTGGCTCATCAAAGTCATACCTGGATATTGCTCAACTCCTGCAGTACAACTGCTTCTATAAACAGAAGGAAAGAGCAAGTGTACATCGACACTCAAAGGATAGGGAAACTTTGTTTCCTGTGTTCATGGGCATGGCTATATATGTCAAAACCAGGAAGAGAAACCTGGTAGAAATGCTTCACATGAGCATTCCCTGACAGGGTGCTGGAGATATCAGCCTGACTGGGAGATGCCACTGTCAGAAGAAGGTGAAGTCTGTCCACCTGTCTTGAGAAAGCGGTTGTTTTCCATTGTGGTCATGGACAACATCGATCACAATCCTTCAGCAACTACGGCTGCTACCTTTTTTGGGACCAGCATTTCGATATTCCAGCACTCTGCCAAAGACGGGCGGGGGGAAGAGTGGCAGCCAGCGCAGTTTGGGCCAGATGGAGTGAAATCTGTACCAGAGGTTCCTGACTCCTTCACAAATATCCCCCCTGCTTTCTTCAAGTCCAAAAACCTAACACCACCAAGCAGTGCAGTGAAAAAGCCAGTCTCAGCATATCAGGCAGGTTGTTTATGGGGTTAGGCAATTCTTTGCCAGCTGACTGGTTACAAGTGATGCTTCAGATACATCTGAATGAGAATTGTGTCACACTAAAGGGTGACGCCATGCATCTTTAAAATCTTAAACATTGAGCAATGCTTGAACATAGATAAGGTGTACTCTGTTATCATACTCCATTATAGTCTTGTGCCTGTATACTTTTCAGTAGCATTATAGGATCCCTTTCCAAGGTGTAATAATATCCCAATAGAAATGCTAGGAACAGATTCTCTGGCCTCATAAATGTAGTCATAAATAAAAATGTCAGTCTGTCTTTCTTAGTTGCAGGGTTATCAAGCTAAATGTTTCATGGTGGCCATTTTGTACACCACCTTTGTCACAATGGTTAATACAGTAGTAGGAGCTCTGGTGATAACTTCAATTAACTCTTCTACCCTGGAAGACATTATCTGGATAATGATTGATATATTTATATCAACAATGGTTAACTCAGAGTGTCAGAAATCGACACAACTAGCGGTCATCTTGAAAAGTGGTAGCCATATTGAAATTTTGCATGGACACCCAGATTTTTCAAAAGAGGCGGTTAAAATGAGCACTTGTGCTAAATTTCATGCTTGTATCACAATCATAAGTATTTCTGTACTTATCTCCTGCACTAAAATAACTTTATCTTTCTATCTTTTCATATTTTTGCTGCTATCACTTTTTTTCCTCTACAAAGAAACTGTTATTTCTCGTATTCAATTACAATGAAACCTCATTCTCTTTCAGGCAGACCCAACAGACCCTCATCAACCCGGAAGTTGTACTGTTAGCAGCCCCCTGCTGTGTTTGCATTGTATTGTCATTACTTTATCGTTTCTTGACTTTTTTTCTCTTCATTTACTTCTCTCCAGCATAACTATTCTGAATATATATTTGTTTTTATACTTCCCTCTTTATATCGATAATTTTCGTCTCGACTACCTTTATGTCTGTAGCTACCGGATTTTCTTTCCGTTTATGCAACTGCATTTCAAACAGTCCCGCCGATTTTCTTCTTAAAACCTCATAATTTTAGCCTCCCAAAACTTTCTGATAATTCCTACTTTGTGTGTGTTTGTACCTGCATACTTGCCCTAGTGAATCAGTGACCCAGTTCATTAATTTGCCATGCTCCTCTTGAGCCCCTTCCGCGCTGGTTATATGAACCTTAGAGCAATTAACACCAAGTCCCTCACTTGCTACTTTCACTTCGTCCTTGTCATATTTATTCACCAGTAAGAGCAGAGTTCAGAAAAACTGCTTTTACTTCCAATAAGCCTCATCACGTCAGTAATGTTTTCTCCCCGTAACCATTTACCTTCTCACCAGTACATCCTTCAGCACGTTCTTCAGAGTATCATATGTGTGCGATTGTGTTAAAGTTTTCGATGCTAGGGTTGAATAGTTCAATTTATGCTTCTGAGCCTTTCAGTGCCGCATGCAAGACAAATTTACAATTTCGTTGCGGAAAGAAAAAGAATTAGAAAAAGTAAGGCTAATATTGAAGAGGGGTCTCTCTCTCTCTCTCTCTCTCTCTCTCTCTCTCTCTCTAGTTTTTTTTTAGCGTGAAGATGTAGTTTTTCAGGACAGCGGCATTAGTCACATGTTGGTATGCCATCAAAATGTACTAAGAAAAGTCATCCGTCAAAAATAAAAGTTGACTTCATTACTGCTCAAAGAAAACTTATTTTCAGGGGTAACTCATAAACCAGCAGGACTTTCATTAATAACTGCCTTCTGGGGTAACTGGTATAAAATTACGATTAAGTTGATATCAGAGTTCATTATACTATTTGTTATGGTATTTCAATTCGTGGATGGATTTATAATCTGAGATGTAATTTTGATCGATTTTAATTTTCATCCCCAAGAGATTTCCGCTTAACTGTGGTAGCTCTACGAAGTTTCCCTTGCTATTCTCAGCTAATATTTTGGAGGTGTCTCCTTATATCTTTTTCATAAGTATATATATATATATATATATATATATATATATATATATATATATATATATATATACTATATATACATATACATACATACACATTATATTAAAATCTCGCGCGCACGCACATGAATGTGCATATATATGTACATATGTATATGGTTATATATATATATATATATATATATAATATATATATATATATATATATATATATAATGCTGTATGTGACATCACGCATGTTTCGTTTTCATGTATTGTATCCTAATGTGGCGTATATCGAACTGTATTCCTGTTTATAGTTAGAGTAGCATAGGAGAACCAGAAAAAAAAAAAATCCATCCCTTGTGTTTGTATAACAGAAGATTTTACGTCATATAAATTCATTTTGTATAAATCCAACTTTATCCTCTTTTAGTTACTTTTTTGTTTTCATATGTCTATATGAATGGATTGAATTGCCAAATAGCTTAGTTTTACGTACTCTGACGATTTGTGCCTCGGAATATGTTTAAGCTCTCCGAATTATTCGTGCGCCTTCACATTCAAATCTTGATGGTTGGGAATCCTGTAGCTGTTAACTATCTTTTGCTTGTAAGCTTTTTTCTTATGTACATATGTGTATGATTATAGTGCATAAATGCCTGTCCTTAACAAAATTTCAAGAAAATTAATGGGTAAATGAAAGGCATCGGAAATTATGACTTGCAATAAGGAGCCAAGGGTGCAGGAAAGATTGTTGGTAGGAATAATTTTTTCCGTTGGGTTAAAAGTCGGGTTAAGGAGAAAAGATTATCGTAGGTGCTATAGTCAGCAAATTAGCCCTCAAATCTATAATTATTTGTTCTTTGTGGATCTTTAGCTGCTTATGAATGCCACTGTTTACGTATAAAATCTTTTCTTTTGAGTAGGAATAGATTGCCTGCTTTTGTGTCCCATTTTATCATAGTGCCATCCTTTGTTATTTTTATTACATAAATATTGTATTACACGTTGTGTATTTGAATGTAATGTATTGACATCGTTGGAAATAAAGGGAAAATCTACAAAACCTGGTGACAGGTGGACGTAAAAACCTATGCATGCTAGCAAAATAACTACGTATACAGTCTATAATAGTTCTCCTCTCTCTCTCTCTCTCTCTCTCTCTCTCTCTCTCTCTCTCTCTCTCAAGAGCCCAGGATACCAAGGGAAAGCTCCCCTCTGGCTTGATTCTGAAAGTAAAAGAAGGAAAATGGGGTTGAGAGAAAATTAATCAGTGAAGAGATAAGAAAAAAAATGATAAAATCTTCACTCTGGTCGTGACAGTATCATTTAAGGATCAGCTGGTGTAACCCACCCCACCGCCCCCGACCCCTTCTCTGTCCTGAGTGGGGGCTTGGTTAAGAGGAAGAGATGGGGCAATCATCAAAAGGGTTTCCGAGAGCGGTTATTAAGGCATGAGATAATGGAATCGGTAGGGGGCGAGATGTAAATTGAGAGAGGGAAAGGGGGAGTCGTGGGAAGGGGGAGGTTGTTGCTTGTCTTGGCTTTTGGTCCGGCCTTTAGATTTAATAGAGAAGGCCTGGTGGGGTTTATTATTTAAGGGAGTTAATTTGGCGTTTTGTCTCAGGTTATAACGAGTACATGCTTATTCCGGTATTTGAGTAAGAAATTTGAGTCAGGTTATTCTATGAAAACGGTTATTTGGTACGTTCGTTGGTTCTGATTTGATTATGCTGTCATTTTCAATATTTAAAACATTAGCTCTAAACATTGATTGTATGCAAAGGGTTTGAAGCGCTTCGATGCGCAGCGCCATTACGGCTGTAGGACTTAATAATATGCTATTTGGCATTTTAGTATAAATCGTGTCAAAGTCTAATACGTAAGTTCATTATGTTGTGTTCAAGATGAACTTTAAACAAAACGTTTATCTTTCACGTTTTGTTTTTATGATTATCATTCTTGGCGTGAAGGACATTGAAGAGTGTGTTATTAATTCATAAAAAGCCGCTCATCGAGATCTGCATGATAGAGTTTAGGAATACAAGAAGAATCCACATACTTATCCTAGCTAGTGATGTATCGTTCACCGAAAATAGTGGAACTTTTAACTATCGTTTGGTGTGTCTTTCGAGGTCAAAACTATATGAGGGTAGCAGTCGTCAATATGTTATCCGTGCCTGATTGCATAAAAAACAAGAAAAGATTAGAAGTGATTGCCATTAATTATTCCTTTGGATTGCGTTCAGTATTAAATTTAGTATAAAATGCGGCTTCTGATATTTTGTTAACCACAAAGAGTTCAAGAATTAATTTTTATGATTTCACCTGCACCAAGGTCGTGATATTTTTGTATTCTGTTTCTCTGTCGTGTCTGTCTACTTCTGTTTGTTAGCAGACTTATTTTGGCAGGTGAAGAAAATTAGATAAGACTGGAAATTTTCACCTTGTGACACTCTACTTATGATCATTTTTTGTTTATGAATGGAAATGTTGTTATTTTTATATAGGATTTGTCCGATGCTTATAATCATGATTGCGATTTCTTCTTAAACTTCATAAACAAATTTTCTTATGCAGAGTTAGATTCTAACCCGTCTTATGAAAAAATGAGTATTTGTGTCTGTGTAATATATGTTCGTAAGTTTCCCCATATCATTATCTTGTCCTGTTTTCCGGAATTAACGTAATGTTTAGCGTACCTTATCTATATAAGTGATTACAAAGTTGTTTAAAAACTAAGGTGGTGTGAATACTACGTAGACATGAGGCGGCTGGTATAAAGGACATTTTCCGGTAGGTCTGTTGCTGGTGAGAGAGGGATATCAGAGGGGTGAAGGTGGTTTTTCTTGAGAATGAGGTTCATAGGAGTTATATGTACGAGAGAGAGAGAGAGAGAAGAGAGAGAGAGAGAGAGAGAGAGAGAGAGAGAGAGAGAGAGAATGGTAATTCTTGAGGATGAGATTGATTGAAGGTATTGGAGAGAGAGAGAGAGAGAGAGAGAGGAGGGTAATTCTTGAGGATGATAGAAGTTCATTGCATATCTCTTGATTTAAGTTTGGCCACCCAAATATTTACATGAAGCCGATTTTTCTCGTTACATACATATTTATATACAGTAGGGGAAAGTTTTGATGAATTGCTGCTCAAGAAAGGGTCTCCTATAACGTTGCTGTTGACTGCCAACAATTTATATCAAATATCTTGCATACTTTTCCATAAAACAAAGACTCATTGAAATGTACCTACTTGCCCCCCCCCCCCCACCCCCCCCCCCCCCCATTTATAATTGCTATATAATACGTGAATAGAATTTTTGATGTAAAAAAAAAATACTTTGCATGATCAGGTAATCGATAATATCTGTCACGTTAAAAAAAGACCAAAATGTGAACGAAAACATCCGAGGCATTTCCGTAAAAATGAAAGAATTCATGGCGAAAGAATTATGTGATCCATTTTTTGGGATGATGAATTTCACAGAGGTTCCTTTAACCAGCGCCAAAATGATGACGCAATTGAAAACACCGAAACACTTTCAGCTTTTCTCTGTTCTTACCCACCACCTCCCAGGTAAACAAAATTGTCTCCTGTCCAAAACCACCTAAATCACCTTTCCATCACAGTCATAATGCTTAAGGACTTCTATATTAGTTAGTCCTTGATGGCATACAGCCATCGACAGTATAAGCAAACATCCCATCCTTCACAAATCACCATCATTAATTGCCTCCTTCCCTCCTACCCCTCCCTTGCTGTTTCCTTCTTCAGGCACCGTAACGTGCAGACCTGGGAAGGCAGCAAGGACCCCTGTATTCCTTCCTTGTTTTTTTTCGTTCTTTTTTTTTTATTATCCTATTTCTCTTGACTAATTTTATCCTTTCCTTCCCACGTCCTCCTACTTACTGGGACTTATGGTTATTCACAGTTACGGGCTGCTGAAAAGCAAGGGCCCGTGCCAGCACAAGGCTGGCTTAATCTTCCTGCTGCTGCTGCTGCTGCTGCTTGGGTGATGAGCTGTAATGAAATAAGATTATATAGGGTATTTGTCATGAATCAAGGAAAAAAACCACTAGGTTCAGATTCACATTCATATTTTTTCTATCCATGTGAATCTGAACCTACTATGAGATTCAGGGCCTCTGTAGCACGGTTTTTTCGCAATAACTTTTTATCTATGCATTTCATAAATATAACGCTTATTCAGAATACACATTATATCTACACATAAATTTTGACTGTATTCTGCATTACGTAGGTTGAATAAATTTGGTACTTACAATGCAAAAGTGACTTTTTTTGAAGACGGGCCAACTCACTCAGAGAAAAGGTTTCGAACGCACTCGTTACGTAACTTATGACAGCATTTCTTCCCTCTTTCTCGATGGATGATTGACTACACGTAACGAAGGCTATAACTCTGGCAACAATGACAAACAAATTTAAATACTAGCAAAGCAGCACACCTTTATGAACTCTGAACCTCTCAACTGATAATTGTCATAATGAACAAACCAACAAAATATGTTAATAAATACAAAAACACTTCGATTATTAGTCTAACTCCCAAAATAAGTTTCCTAAGAAATTACAGTCTGCTTTATAGGTCACAATCAGATTGACAAGATGTAGGGAATAGATGGTAATTTTTAAAAACATAGTAGACAAGCTTGATTTGATAACTGCTATATCCAATGTCATGCAATTTTTATTTATTGGCTATCTACCTATTTACTGAAAAAAAAATAGCCGGTACCGTATTTTAGCTTTAAACCTTCACCAATAATTGTCATCAGAATGATGACTTCATGAGGCTCCACCCACTTTGGCCTCGTTATAATTCAGGATAACACTGAAGGCTATTGTTGGATTAGAAAATTTAACTTCTGGCTATAAAAACTCATTTCTCGAGTAGTTGTAAGAAGTGCTAAATGATCTTCAAGGATTCCAGCAGTTGGCCTAAACGTTTAATTCGTGTATATTACTGCTATACTGTTGCGGCACTACTGCTACAGTAGTATTACTACGCTAGCACAGATACCTCACCCACATCTATGTATCGTTCCGCCATTCATAAAGTCTTTGGGTTTCAGAACCGATGGAACAAGGTGAATGGGTTTCTGTCTAGTGGATGGGCGGCGCAACATTTCGTCAAAAAGTGTTTACTTTGCTTACGTAATGAATGTTTTTCGACTCTTGGCTCGTAATCATTGGCCATGGCGTCGGCTAGATAATTTTTACTCTATAAAAATTAAAACCATCGGGTTTAGGTTATTGATAATGCTGACAAAATTTGTGTGTGGTTGTAAAATATACATATGTCAGCTTTCAGCTACATCCAATGCTTTGACAAGGAGCAAAGTCCAAAAAACAGTGTTGCAAAGGCCCTGAATCTCATAGTAGTGGTTTTTTTCCCTCTTATTCACGGCTCATCCCCTACAAAAATGTATAACACAATTCTTTCGCTATGAATTCTTTCAATTTTACGGAAGTGTAGATTTGTAATATGAAACCTATCTGATTCAGATGTTTTCTTTCATATTTTGATCCTTTTTAACGTGACAGATATTGTCGATTAATTGATCGTGTAAGGCAGGTTTTTGTAAGTGACATCAAAAAGTTCTATTTAAGTATTGTAAAGTATTTTAAAAAAAGGGGGTGGGGCGGGACAAGAGGTTAACGTTGGGGCAAGACATTTAAACGGGGTTGGGGAGAAAGTTGTTACATTTCAATGAGTCTTTGTTTTGTGGAAAAGTATGCAAGATATTTGATATTTATTTAGTATAAAATACTGTTAGCCAGCAGCAATACTAAGAGCAAAGTGCTATATTTCATTGAAAAGAAAATGGAGAGAGCTTGCATGAAAATATGAAAAGATATGGAGGAATCTTCCTAATTATAGCTGGAAAATTGTCATTATAGGCTACCACAGTCTTCTAAAGCTCTCATGACATTTTACTATTCAGTTTGTTTTCCTGCAAGAAATTTTTAACAACACTAGTAGTCCATTGGATTACGACAGCCAGTTGATACATTTTCTTTATGAGAGTGACCATTTTTAAAGTTTTCTTGAACCTGTTTTAAATACTCCCACACGAGTGGAAGGAAGAAAATGTAGACCATTTTAAGTATACGTCGTGGTGTTGCTGTAGACAAATATTACAGTTCATGTGGCCCACATATCCAGGCTGATGACTGTTTTCTACAAACGATTTGAACTTGTGTAGATGAGTCCATGCCTAAAACAAAAAGTGAACAAACAAGAGGAGCAATTCCCCTTGTAACAAAACATTCACAGTACAGTAGATTAACTAGAAAATATTGTTGTAGATACAAAGCTGATTATTCCTTTAGCTTAAGTACGTACCAGTATGTTTTAGTTAAGTAATGTAGTTCTTATGAAGAGAACATTAAGTCCTCCTTGTATTATAGTAATTCCTTAAATTCTAGAGTACCAACAAGATAAATAAGGGGAAGAATTTTAGGATAAATAGAAAATTCACATGAGAACCATGTCAATATCTGGACGTGAAGAATAGCCTAATAATAGACCAATCCGTTGAATAAAAATTAGAGTACTTCTTTCAAGTACTGAATAATAAAAATTGCTCTTTTAAGATACTCTGGACTGGAGCGAGAATAAAAAGTAGCTATACAGTATTAAAGTGATTATTAAAAAAACTGGGGGGTGGGGTTGCTTAAGTCACCCCCTTCGCTGGCTGTTCTGGCTCAAGGAACGGGGGACAAGCTGGAAGAGGTTACGTGGTCCACCATGCTGGATTCCTAAACTTTCTCGAAGGATGACAAGCGCTTCCTTCACGGTTTCTGCCACCATCCCATCCTTTGGGGAGTAGGAGAAGGTTTCTTCGTTGTGGCTGTTGCCATTGAAGGAGGGCAAGGGGTGGAAAGACTCGAAGAAGGAAGGAGAGTATTTCCCTTTGCTCCCCCTCCTTGGACTTTACTGAGACTCCTTTGAGGAGTCAGCCACCCTTCACACTCCACACACATAAGAGTCGCTTGAACACTTTTCCTCAACAGGAAGTACGCACAGAAGGCTGGTCTACCACCACTGGCGACATGAACGTATTATAAGCCTTATCTTTTCCGGAGCAAAGATGGTACTCAGGCTTTGCTTACATGGCAAGTGTTGCGAGCAAAGCGATGGTCAAATGTGGTGTCCATTAAAAAAAAATAATTGTCCTCTTCCTTTTTCCCCTCTAGCTCCAATATCGTCACATTGGCACATTTTGAGCATGAAAGAAATATAAAATGTTAAATTATTCCGGCAATCTTTGTATTCTTACAAAAAGTACTTTAAAGGTATATCTAAAGGACTGTGGTATATATAATTCATGTTTGTTCAAAGATAATTCGGTGCTTTGTCAGGCAACCAAGGAAATCTCTGCAAAGAATTAAGATAGGTGGCTGGTAGAAGCAGGTACTGCAGGAGTAAGTGTAATATTGTTGGCCTTATTAACTTATGGTGAAGAACTGGTTCTACACCATATATATGTATAGATATATATATATATATATATATATATATATATATATATATATATACGTACAATATATATATTATATATATATACATATATATATATATATATATTTTATATGTATATATGTATATATATATATAATATATCTATATATATATGTTTATATAATATTATATATATATATATATATATATATATAGATATATATATATATATAATATATATATATATATATACTATATAATATATATATTGTGACGTTTATAGATCGTTCGTCTACCCAGATATCAATTAAATAATTTGATTTGGAAAACGGCAGCCATTTCTTTAGAATATCAGCTGATTTTTAGTAAACGCGGGAAACCCAAAACCCGCCAGCTAGAGATAGGGAGTTCCCCAGTTGGGGGAAAAGAGTCTTTTGTCAGCTTTAGGGACGTATCTCAAAAGGGAAGGATGTAGGCAGATTGGTACTTCTTAGACCTATATCTTAAGCTCTCTTTCCTGTGACCCCTCTGCTGGCTGTATGCTTGTTTTCCAGGATTTGCCTTGCTCGTGGGGGGTTAAGCTGACTTCCAACCCCCATGCAAACCACCTGAATTCTGCCTCAGTCAGCTGCGAGACGTGATCTCGGACAGATGTCCAACTACCTGCCTTCCTGTTAGGCCTATCCAGGGTGTGAGTGGCGCGCCGATGACCCAGGCCTCAGACAAAGGGGGGCCATGCTTTTCTACAAAGAGCCACTGAACACGACATCCAGGTACGTCTTGTGAAACAGCATATTGCCAGTCCCTTATCACCTATTATCTATGTGATCCTCATTTTCCCAATTCAATTTCCAGCCCCAAAAGAAAGAAATCCTTTTGTTCCCTCTCACTGCCTCATGGCCGCATGCTTCCCCTTGTGTGATCGTCCCCGACCAATGAAGTCATTGCATACCTCAGTGAAACATTAAAAGTTCTTTCTCCCCAGTGTTAGAGAATTAATTAATCAAAACAAGAAGTCATTTTTTCCTTTTATCTTGTTTAATCTGGGATTCTTTTCCAGATTCCATGAGTCACGTGCCGTCTCTCTGCCCGCAAGTGTGCATTATCCAAGTGTATGAAAACCAGCTAGAACTACTCCAGTTGGAGCCATCATTTACCTTTTCTCCAGGCCAGCACAGGCCTTTTTGTAAATAAATAGCTGTAAAGTAACGAGCTGAGTTTTCTGGCGACCTTCCCTCTAAAGAAATTATCAATAACTATCAGTTTACGGTAAGTTAAAGCAATTCCCTCTTGAAATCCCTCAATTATTTCCGTTTACGTATCTAGCCTCTCTCAAGGCCCGCTAAATACGTAAAATTGTCGACCTCGCCGAGGATCGAATCTGGGCTTGCTTAAAAAAAGCTTGTAAATCGCGTTATCCGTTGTAAAACGTAAACTGTAAATTATTTTACAAAGCGTAAATCAAGCACACTTGCAGCGGGAGAAAAGACACTGACTCACGGTAAGGTATTCCATTCATTAATATGATTATTCTATAACCAATGTTAGCTTAAGGTACGTTTAAGTATTTTTATTGTAGAAGTGTTTTAAACAAATTTGAAGGTAGAAATCTTATTATTTTAACGGCCAGAGCGCCGAGCGAGTTCTGTTATTTTGTAAATCGCATTGTTGTCGTAGGACGACACACTAACACGTGTGCAGATAGATGCCAGAAAGGACCAGATCAAACTAGGAAGTGCTTTGCCAGGGTTTATTGCTCTATTAGAAAGCCTAGCTAGTTAGGAGTGTTTTACTAATAGTTACGGCAAAAGAAGTGTACAATTCTTTTGTCTGTGATATGTTAGGTAATCCATTTTAACTTAGTTTTCATTCCAAGTGTTAGTAACCGCTTACCTCTCAGCTTAATTCAGCCTCGCGCACTCTCGCGCTTGCGCGGTCTCAACCAGCCTTCGTTTTCGCTCACAGCGGCAGCCATGTTTGTTATCTCTTTCAGCATTACCTAAACCATTTAAGCAAAGTAACGTAAGTCTCAAAGTTTTAACGTAAATAATATCAATCTCGGTACTAGTATCTATTGTTCTGCCAGAGAAATTAACGTAATTCGCCTTGAATAAGAAAGTAGAATTTTGTGTTGTAAATTGCCTTCGCATTTACAGAGAATCAGCTGTTTTGAACGACACGCTGTGTGCTATCCGCACTACCCAACTCGCCTCACGTGTTTCACCTCGCATCGCTCACTCGCGCGCTGAGCGAAAGTTTCATTTCACTTCGTACTTAACGTAACCTCATTCACAAGTGTTTGCTAACATTTTCATTTTAAAATCCTTACCGTCATTTCACTGTTCACAGGGACCTAGTAATCTTACATAAAGTTAACGTAAATCTTCAAGTAGAGTAAATCACAAGAATTGTTAACGTAAAACGCGTCTTTGTAAAATTCATATTGAAACGCAAACCATTTCATAAGCGCAAGCCGCTAACAGTAACGTAAACATCGTTCACCGCGAGCGCATTATCATTTTCATAAAACGTTATCAAAAGCAATTCTTCCACTAAAAACGTTAACGTAAGTAAATCATTTAACGCAAGTTGCGTCATATTAAAACTAACGTTATTAGTTCAATTCAATATAAGGGAGTTCATTCATATATCATTTTTCACCCTCTCCGAGGGAGAGAGAGAGAGAGAGAGAGAGAGAGAAAAAAAAAACCAGAACCCATTACTCACGAAGCCAAGAGTACTACATCTTACCATTAATTATAGCATGCAGAATTAACCTTATTTTAGTCTCTTGTGTCTTTCATTTACACTGAGCATGATACGTACGCGCCTGTGTCCATTGCAGTTTGCAAGCATTTATTTATTTCATTTATCGAGTACTTCAGCGAGGGACTGAGCATTTCTAAAATTTCCATTACCTGTCGTTGCCCGAGTGGTCTTTAAATTTTCTTTTATCACAAAAGACTTGCGTATACCGCAAGCACAATTCGCACAGTGTGCCACGCAAATTCATTACTTCCAGACAGGGAAGTCGTTACCAGTTTAGGACTGGCCACCACCAGTGCACGTCAGGTCTTACCATTTCACAGTGCCACTAATTCTTGACACTGTCCATCGACTGGCTGCTGAAGTACTCCCACCTTTTACTTTCTCTCCTCCACCATTACACTCTGCCATGAGCAGTGCCATTTCACTTCAGTATATTTAAGTATACTGCATGTAGTGTCCGGGACACACCAGCACGATACCAGTGCAACCAGGGAACGCCTCCCAGAAGTGCCGCAATACCATCCCTAAGTGCTGTCAAACCTGCGTGTCCGTCCTTACGGAACGCCCAAGTAACTAGTGTGTCCATGTACAAGGGTCAGTGATCCTTCGGAACACTCAACAAAGGGAACGCCTCCCGAAGCGCCGCAATACCAGCCCTAAGTGCTGACAAACCTGCGTGTCCGTCCTTACGGAACGCCCAATTCATTAATGTCCGTGTACGAGGATCAGTGATCCTTCGGACCAATCAAGGGAACGCCTCCCGAAGTGCCGCAATACCAGCACTACTAGTGCTGTCCAAAAGGAACGTCTCCTGAAGTGCCATCGCACCTGTACAGACGTACAGGTAGCCCTATACCTGCGTGTCCGTCCTACGGAACGCTCATTCATTAGAGTATCCACCATTTTGGATCACTGAACCAAGGAACGCCTCCTCATAAGTGCCGTGCACCTGTATTGGACCTACAGGTAGCCCATTCCAACATCTTCCAAGTTGGGAACGCCCGTAAGTGTGACGTACGCCGCACACTGCATTCGATTTTTTCACCTCATCAGAAGGTGCCATTCACAAAGTGCCACCGAGTACCTAGTCTTTTCAGACTTTTCATTACCACGCCGCAGAACACATTTCCAAGTGAGTGCCACTTTCGACAGTAGGCACTCCCATTCCATTCAGTACCCTTTCCTGGCCATTATTTTCATTTTCATCAGAGCCTCTACTGCAGCCTAAGGGAAATGTCTTCCCCTGATTCCCGCGACTTCTTTGCCAGAGAGCTAGAGAAGCTCGGAGCCCTCATAACTCTGGGCAAGGAGGCCGGTTACACTGGACCAGCACTTGACCAGTGGATAAAGGCGCAGCAGGCTGCTGCGCGCCTGCAAGAAAAGGAAGAAAGAGAAGCAGAGGAGAAAGCCAGAGAAGCAGAGAGAAAGGAAAGAGAAGAAGAGAGAAAGCATGAGCTAGCTCTCATAGATGACACATTCTCTCGGCTAGTTTCTAAGCCCCAGACCATGAGCTGGACTCCCAGTAAGAGGTGGTTGCGGAGGTTCTGCACCACTTGTTGTGTGCGTGGGCATGCTGTGGTTTCCGACCAGTGCCCAAGTCGGTCTCTACCTTGGGAGGAGAGCTTCCAGGGTGAACTTCTCCAAGGCTACCATGTAGCCCTGCCTGATGAACAGTCTCCTACAGCCTATCAGTGGGTACAAGTCATGGCCGACACCGAAGCCCAGGTCTCCCTTATTTCCAGAAAGGCATTGCCTAGGGGTGCCAAAATCCAGACGAACGAAGAAATTCAGTTTGAATGGATTGACGGTAACCTCTATTCTGTTCCTTCGGTCCTTCTGGATGTAAAAATGCCCTTTCTGGACCAGGTGACCAAGGAAACCACATTGTGCCGCCTGGGCGTAGTTGACCAAGTTCATGATGTTTATCAGGTGATAATGGGCCGAGATCTACTTAAGCCGTATCTCCCCTGGACACAGCTCCCACTACCAGATGCACCGGATCCCTGCAGCATGCCTCATAATCAAACCTCAATTTTAGATTCCGAGGCTAGTGCCTCCGATGTCCCAGACATCCCTTTTATTTGTGAACCTGGCCCTGACCCAGTGTCAGAGCCAGACATTTCTTCCGCATCATCTCAGCCTCTTACCATCTTACCGCCTACCTCCCCCTCTTTGGAAGAGGTAAGCCCACCAGTTAACCCCGGACTTGGTTCCGAGGGTGATTCAACGGAGGATTCCTTAACCTCCCTACCTCAAATCACTGCCAGAGAGGACTCTTCACCTGTGCCAGAGCACACTGCCAGCCTTGGTGACTCCACAGATTCGCAACCTGTGGGGCCATCTCGGTCTTACCGTCCAGTGCCACGGAAGAGGTTCTGGAACAAGTTCTGCCGCGACTGTGGCCGCAAGGGTCACATGTCTGCAAACTACGGAGGGTGCGCTAATCATAATATTCCTGCCATCGCAATGGCCGTCACCAATCCTTCCTCACTAGGACCCCCAGCTAAGGGCCCTATAACCGTCGCACCCCTCCAAAGCCATTATCAGCCAAGCCACGTCAGAGCCTACGACGACTCTGGCGCTCAAATCTCCCTGATACGGGAAGATTGAATCCCCCGAGGGGCTAACGTCGATAGACGTCACTTAATAACCATTGAAGGTATCAACCATATCAAGCTGATTCTTCCTACCATCCAATTGAGGGTCACCAGACCTCATTTTTCCAGAATTTGTACCCTTGCAGTTGCAAGCTACATTCCA
>NC_087200.1:167391387-167398887 GCF_015104395.2 Macrobrachium nipponense
AATTAGATAATTGCATACCGTTGCTTTGCGTTTTGTTTAAAGTAACCAAATGACCAGGATCACGGGGTTTTCAGTTACATCTGCTTTGTATTGAAAAAATTGAATTTGGAATTTGAAATCTGCATGGTTGTGTGCAGGAGAGAAGAAATGCTTGACATAATATGTTTAAGGAAAGAAAACTGGTGGTTTCGGCAGTTAGTAAGAATAAGTGACAGAGGAGTGGGTGTGCCAGTACAAGAACGGGGGAAGAACAGAATGTTTGCATCTTTGGGTAGTAGCTGGGAAAATGGTAGCAAATGTGATGTCAAGAAAACTACAGAGATGGATAAAGAGTATATAGTATGTGTGAGTTCAGGGACAGAATGTAGCAGGTGTAAATGTTGTAAAAATGCGTGCTAGATTATATAAATGTAAAGTTAGTTGTCATGTAAAGAGATTGTGTGGTGTCATATAAAGAGATTGGGAATTTTTTTCTACAGAAGCAGTCTGCACGGACTGCAAGGAACGTAACCGCGGATACAACATCCACTAGAGATTGGGGCGTCCATTGTATTTTGCCGTGTTTAGTACTGGGCCCGGGGGTGTTAAGTACAGTCGTCCGAATAAATGTTACTTAAAATTCTTGTTCAGTTGGTAAAACTGCATAGAAAAACCACAACTGGCATAGTCTAGGCCGCCGTGGATAAGTACCCTAGATCTACCAGAGATTGCGTTGTTGTTAGGTAAGGAATTTCTGGAGTAAATGAGAAAAAGTGTCCTTTGGAAATGTATGATTTGGTAAGTTCATAGCTTTTGAAGAAATGTTCACATGTATAAGTTGCAGAGAAAATCAAATGGAAAAGCAGGGTGATGGCTGTAATGGTTAGAAGGTAAATGGTTGCATATATATCTGAACATTATTTGATTGAAACAAAAGTCAAGACAGAATGGAATGGAAATGTGGCTGTCATTGTAACTGAGGCTAGTAGTCTGGAGATTACTGCTTCTGAAATCAGTTTATTCCTTCATTAGATTTTGGGGGTGTAGTTGTGTGATCTAAGACATCATTTGTAGATATACAGGAGTATGGATTGGGTAGCCAAAAAGAGAGAAACAAGGGAAGTCATGAAAATAGAGAGAAAGTGAATGCAAAGGGAAAGGTTGAAATCAAATGGCTCCTAGATTGAAATGTAATGCTCCTCTGGATCCATGGAATGAGTCTTTCGACGATGTTGTGTGTAGACAGTGAAAGAGAGGCAGAGCAGAGTGATATAAAAATGGAGAGTTTAATAATGGCTAGATGTCAGAAATATCAGGATTACTCATGTGATGCTGTGACGCAGTCATGACAGCGTGATTGAGTGGCTGACCAGGTTTTGCAAGGTTTGTTTAGATAAAAGTAAGGTTGTGAAGGAATAGGGCGGAGGAATAATTGTACCATTGTGTAAAGGTGAAAGTGATACAAGTGACTAATGATAACGGGGATAACATGAGTTGGTATATTAGGGAAGGTATATGGTAGGATTTTGATTGAGAGAGTGAAACGCTTAACAGGAGGGACGCTGGGAAAATAGATGTTGTGCTATTCAAGGAAGCAGACGTCTATGTTACGTTTTTGTTAAGCAACAGCTATATGAGAAGTTTGAAAATAAATGCATTAAGCTGTATTTGGCGCACACGAACCTGTATAAAGCTTATGAAAGGATCAAGGGGGAGGAAGTGTTGAGGGTGTTGATAGCGGGTGGGATAAGGTTATTGAGGAGAGGGGATGTTAGAGAATGAATGGTTTGGAGTAAAGTAGGTGTGAGAAAAGGGTCCATTTTGTCTCAGTCGATGTGTGGATGTTTGCCCTCTTATTAAAAATTGACTGATGTGAAAAGTTAGATAAATACAGCATACGTAATGTAAGAAAATGATTCATGATACAGTTCTGATCAGGGATATTGGAAATAAACAGCGGAATATGGTGAAATAATATAAAAGTGTTGTTATGTGAAGGAACTTGAAAGTCAAAGGAACTTGAAAGTCATTGTGAGCAAGGGTGAGGTTGTAAGGGTAAAAGGGAAACTGGAAGATGGAGGAATGCCGGCCAGTATGAAAGGCGAAATCATTGAAGCAGTTAATTCTTGTAAATATTTGGGAATAGATGTAGCAGGTGATATTAGGATGGGAGAAGAGGCGAACCACAGTAAGTGAAGTAAGAAAGGGGAAGGGGTGGGGTGTGGTTCCCGGAGATTGGGATGAGATTTGAATTTTTCATGAAGTTCAGCATGAGTGTATATAAAGGAGTTGTTAAGTCGGTTCTCCTTTATGGCAGTGGTGTTTGGATTTTCAAAGTGAATGTGAAAAGCTGAAGCTAATGAGAGCGAACTGTTTGCATAGCATATGCAGTGTGAGAGGAATTGACAGGGTGAGAAATATGGAGATATGTAGGTGTGGTGAAAAGCCTATTGGGATGAAAGAAGGGGTGAGATTATTTTGAGATTGTTCGTTGTTGTGCAAGAATGCACGAAAGATAAAGGCGAATGGCTTAGTACACGCAGAGGGTTCTGGTAAGCAAGTAATCAGAGGGATTAATGATACACACTAGTATTTGCTAGAGTCATTATCATGAACACAGAAAACGAAGTAATTGAATAATCGAAACCATAATATCTAGTGAAAAACTATCATCATTGAGTAACGTAAGAGGCGGTTATGTGAGTATTGACCACAAGTAAGAACCAAATTAGATTATTTTAAAGAAAAGATAGTAGTACGTTCAAACTTCATTGGTCATATTTCTTGAGTTCTCCAGAAAACGAAAATTACTTAAGTTTTATTCGTTAATGTTACTTTCTGACGACTTTGTTATTTTGGGCCAGGGAGCTTAACCCACTATAGCCCAGAAGTATGCCAGGAAGAAAATTGAGAGTACAACGGGGCCTATATAGTTCCTGAGTGTCTTCAAGAATTGGTCACCTGAGGAGGCCAGCTTCTTTATACTGGCGAATCGCTCCGCTTCAGGTTTGAGAAATCCGTCTGCGCTGACGATAGGCGTAACTTCATTATTGTCAAACCTGTCCACGAAGACGTGAAGGATGATAATGATGAAGAGGAAGCTGGTGCAGAAGAAGAACCAGATGTCGATCAGCTTCACGTAGGCTGTCTGAGGCAAGGACGATGACGTTTGGTTGAAGAATGTGTACAACACCAGTAATGTTGTCAGTGCCACGCCGAGACGGACCTTGGGAAAATGTTGATAGAATATTATTAGTATGACATCTCATACTGTTTTGGAACAGGTTCCGTAGGTTCATTTGTTTCCATTAACTAGAATTACAGTATACGGCATGTAGACACTACTGCACCATCTAAAATGTAAAGATTTGCCGACTTCTTTTTCCTACTTAAATGTAAAATTATTTCTTAATTTTTTACGTTTAGGAACTTATGGAATTACAAATCCTCACCCTTCCCCAAAGACTGAATTTTGAAATATATTATTTCTACCGATACTACTATTTTTCACTATCGACATATATCGTATTCTACTGGTCCTTAATTTTGTCAATTATTGCACTTTTGAACCACCTTTTTTTTCCATTTATCCAAGGAATAAGAGATATACTTTCTATTTTGTAAGCACGAGGCAAACATTTTAGTGATTTCCTGTTCAGTTCCGTAATATCTCGGTTGGCAAAACTAAGAGAAACCGGATCCACTCCAAGTATTGGCTGTCAAGGTCTAACAAGCGTGTGTAGGTATGGGCCTTTGATTGGATTTGTATATCCCAGAGGATTGTGATTATAACTAGTAAGCATTTTTATTGATAAACAATGAAATTCACATTATTATTCGTGTTTTACTAATTAGAATAAGTGACTCATTACAACTTTTATGACATGTATTTTAATAAGGCTCGTAGTTTTGATGGATTATAGAGTTCAGTATTTCCCGAGATACCCGAAATGACAAATTTCTTGGTGGATCTGTAATTATGACAAAAAAAAAAATCTGTTTAAAGTTATCTTGACATTAGATAAAACAAAATCATGTCTTGACTCATATTTTTCATAAGTAAATAGTAAACATATTTTGAATTAGTAAATATGTTATCAGCAAAAAGTAAAATGAAAGAGTAATGTTTTGTACTGTCTTTCTTGTTAAAGGTTTATGTGTGTTCATGACTTGAAACCCACCAGATAATTAGTTCTTCATGAATACTGATCAGTAGCACAAACTCTGCATTACCGTCTCCGTAGCATCAAAAGTTAGTCAATTCAGTAGCGTCAAAAGTAGCCGGTTTTGAAAACTTGAGTGTTGGGAACCTTTGAGTAGGTCTGCATAGACTTTAAATGCCAGTCCCTCTCAATGATCGTGGGCAGTTGGGAAGGGTTCATCGGATGTTCAATGTCTGAGACGTGTCATAAGAAAAGGAGATAAAAGAACCAGGCTGCTAATCTGAATAATTATGGTAAGCGAATGTCATAAGTTCTGCGAACAATCTTAGTAAAGGGTTCTAGGAGTTACAGTGGATTGAGAGTAGTAACTAGTGTTTAGGACAACAAACTTACATCAAGCAGGTTGACTTGTACGTACAGCGTCGCATAACCGATGGCGAGCAACATGAGAGAAGGCAGGTAAATTGACAATACAATAAGTGTGTATCGTCGTGTAAGTTTGAAGCCCACCTGAAAATATATGAGTGAATGATTACCAAATATCGACTAATGACGGACCTAATAGCCAACGCCTATTCTTACTGAAAATGCCTGCGTGAATAATATAAAATATCACATGAAATACCAAATAATCAACACTTATCCATAAATTAATATTTTTTTGCACATATAAAAGCAGTCACGATCACTGGCACACACAAACGTCAGAATCGTGAAAACCCCGCAGTGTACAAAAATTCCAGAACACCTGCACTTTAACACCTATTCAGCTGGCTTACTGGTACTAATGAACTCTTCTATACATACTTGTCATTCACCCATTTAGGCTGTGGTACAAAAAAAGTACTCCAAATATGCTAGGAGAAACTGTATAAACGACTGTACGGATTATTAAAACTGTTTACATTGGCCTGCAAACCTGCTTGGCAGTGGGTACATTATTATTATTATTATTATTATTATTATTATTATTATTATTTTATTATTATTATTATTATTATTATTATTTATTATTATTATTATTATTATTATTATTATTATTATTATTATTATTATTATTATTATTATTATTATTATTTATAAACGGCTGGCCTCATCTGTATTATTTCTTGACAGAAAATTTACAGGTAAATAGTTTTAGTGGACCATGAGCCAGGCTATTTACTTCCAGTAATTAATAGAACATTTTCATATTTCTTTTGAAATAAATATACCAAGTTCATTCATTGCTAGGCTTATATTCTTATCAAAAGTTTCTTCTATAATTATAGATTTAATATTTTTATGTAGTGACATGATAGAGGAAACAATTAAGAAGCTGTCTAACAAACATGGAATGAAAATGCGCCGTTATCCTGCGTTTATTTTTCATAATTTTTCTGCTATACAGTTCTCATTCCATAGATTTTCAAACTTTACCAATGGAAGATTAGTCACATAACATACATGGTTATTTGGTATAACCAATATAAACGGACATTTTAAGTAAGCGGCTGTCCAAGGTTTGTTATTCCTCTAACTTCTGGTGTCTTTTATATGATATAGTCTGAAAAGGAATCTGTGATGGCCTAAACAATTTCAAATTGAATTCTAGCTCCGTGTGTAAAAAGCAACGCGGCGAAAGTTTTATACCAAGCTGTTTTCTCATCTCTTTCATTTTGACGTTATTATTTAATTTTTTCGTCATATTCTTTTTCAAGTAGTTTAGGTATATATATATATATATATATATATATATATATATATATATATATATGTATATATATATTATATAGATATATATATAGATTGATAGATATGTATGTATAACGTTTATGTTTGCTTGTGTGCGGATATGGTCATATGTCAGTTTTTAAATTTGGTTGTGACATATCTAGGTTTATGTTATTTTGAATATTTCTGTTGATTCGGGACAATGTTTGAATAGGTCGTCGTATATACATATACTACAAAAGGTAAATACTAAATATTTGTAATTTTTTATTTGACTGTATTGTGTAAGTTTGAAGAAAAGTTCTTATTAAAAGAACGTCACTGGTAAATATACATAAATTCATTCATTACTAAGGTTTTCCCGATGCCTATTGTTATAGTTTACAGTGGGCTATGTTAACGTTGTTGAACGTAATAAGAAGTTTAACTTTTTGGGTAAGTAGGGAAATTTACGGCACATCTCTTCATTCCTGAAAGTATGAATATATAATCTATGTAGTTAGTTTTGGTAATTTTGCGTTTACCTCTTTTTCCCGGACGAAACAGTATGTTCAATATATTTTCTCCTAAGTATGAGATGGCGTCAGTAGATACTGATTTCAACTGGCACTGTATTGTGAAGCATCTGTCCTTTACATTATGAAATAGCTTCAGCGAAGCTGCAGGCAATTCCTGATGTAAAGGACCTCAGGTTTGTGTTGTTAGGAAAAATACAATTTACCGTAAACAATTGTGATTTATAACAGAACGTCAGTAAGAAATAATGTCGGCCTCACTTTTTTAGGAAGTGCGTATGTTTTTTTTTTTATTAAGCTAAAGACATTCGAGATGAACCTTCTGTTGGCGGGGTCTGAAGACTTAAATACAGTTTTAAATAAATATATATATATATATATATATATATATATATATATATATATATATATATATATATATATATATGTATATAAAGGTATAAGCCACGAAGGAAAGATAAACAACGAGGTAGCTGCAAGATCTTTCGACTCAACGTCCTTTACTTAGCAGACAGACGACATCCATGAGAAACTGAGAGGGGAAGGGTTGTATAAGTGACAGAGAGGGATTGTAAGGAAATTAGTACCTGAATCCAACATACCTGGAGAATGAGTAACCGTCCCAAACAAGCATAAACATGGGTACAATTTAAGAACAAAAAGTCCAACTGCTCAGACACAGGGACAAGACAATTAAAGGATCATACAGGGTGGCAACTGACCACATTCAGATCTTTGGTAAACAATAACTTGTTCACAAAACATATTAAACACACACATACAAAGAAAATGTAAAGGACGTTGAGTCGCAAGATCTTGTAGCTAATCCGTTGTTTATCTTTCCTTCGTGGCTAATACCTTTATTTATGCATTTACCATGTTCCGACCTTTCGTGATTCAGTTATACACACACATAATTATATACACTATAGTTATTGAATTCCTGATTTTACGTCCAACTAACTCTTCACTTTGTATAAAAAAAATAATCTAGCATATGAGGATTTTGAAAACTATTCCAAAATTAAAACTTGAATCACGAAACTTAACGGCCGAGTGATGCAATAAAATCTAGCTAAATTTTGTCATTTATACCGTTCAGTTCTGTAGCTTTTGTATGTCGGTTTGTC
>NC_087200.1:167403887-167463887 GCF_015104395.2 Macrobrachium nipponense
TGTTGAATTGCGTAGCGTAACCCTTCAGTATTTGAAGTCTGTTATACCTCTTGTCAAGCCCATCTTGTTCTTGGCCTACAACAAAGGTTCCATTTAAAGGCAGTACACGATCGTCCACTACGATAGGACCGGAAGCTATTATTTCTCCATCCACATAGACCGTGTATGTCTCGCCTTGCATCACGTGGCAATAATGTCGCCACGATCTCAAGACTGTTGGAAGTCGGACTTTTTCTATGACTGGCTGAGGCCTGTTGTTGTAACGGAAGACGTGTTCTCCATCTCGAACGTCTGTAGATAACATAAATGGAAAATTATAGTAAGAATGGAGTTCGTTGGCCATTGTTACTTTGAAATATTTCAGCGTTTGGCAGAATTTGGTTATCCTTTAATTTTTAAGTTATTGGAATGAGATGTTAGTTTCCAAAACTGGTTTTAACATTTATTGTATAAGCAGTAAGCTTTACTATTGAGAGTCTAAAAGCATTTTTATGTGAGAAAAAATTTGTGAAGTTTCAAAAGTAAATAGTAAAATATATGACCATTTCAAAATATATTAGATAATATCTGACCATCCCAACTTACTGCATGTTAGCTGTATCTGCTGTTCACATTGTTGCTTTGATTCTAGAGGTATATTGTTTTTGTGTTGTTTTGGGAGTTGCTCATTGGATTACTCGTATGTTAATAATTCCAAGTGTTTGGCTTAGAAACATTTCTGTATGGAACGCTCCACACAGTTTGTTTTAAAAACTGCTCCAGAATTTTATAAGATTACGATTATGTATAAGTACATGCAAATGAGAATAATGAATTTTATTCTTTTTTTCCTACCAAGGTGGTTTTTTTTTCTTTTTATCGGAGAGATGAATTTCTCTGTTATCACTTGGAAAATCTCTGTCATCATTTGATTTTCAATTTTTATTTTTTTATTATTTCTTGTATTAGACGTTTCATACAGCATTATAAAATGACTCCTTTATTAACATTTGTAAAGTTTGTTTCTTGTTTTAAGAAAATTAGAGGGAATTTTGAGTACTTCGCAAGTTCACCACTTACACATCATAATGGCATTGTCGTAGATCTCAGCTGAGGCGTAAGAGAGAAGAACTTGGATGGTAACGAGTGAAGTAAAGTACACTCTCAAACAGATGGTGAACTCTGTGACGCTGGAGGCAACATTTTGGTTGCTCATGTTGTATCTGATGTAGACGTCATCTCTTGGAGTTTCCCAGATATCAGGCTGAAGGGCGAAAACATTCACGTTCTGTCCTGTTGAGGAGACATAAACACATCTTGATTACCGAAGTTGCAATAACGGTTTTACTAAATGGTAAACTTCAGATGTATGAGCGCTATAGATTCGCAGGTGATCGGCAGTACAAGTGTGAAGTGTATCGGAACTATGGCTGTTTTCACAGACAAGGGAATGAGCTAACGTAATTCTTAGTCCTAGTATCTAGCCGGAGGCCATTAAGGAATAGTGAAAGTTGAACAAAATAATCCATGCATTGTAATTTTCTGATTACATAAGTTAATTTTTATCGAGTATAAAATTTGAGTTTCATTTTTCTTTCTCTTGTTGCTAAAAAGGTTACTGCAGAGTAAGAGTTAGAAAAAAATGTTTAAGTTTGCCTGCTCTGGAGGACGTTTGTATCAAACAAAATCTTGAATATGTACTATGTATCGTTTTAACTCAATCAGGCATTTAATGCGTGTTTGGATTTTTTGTTATTAGATTAAAAGACTCACCGAAAGTAAACCTAATAAGGTTTCTAATGCTTTGAGAGGGCGTTTTGTTCATCTTAAGTAAAGCAAAGCACCTTCTTTTAGAATTGGAATCCATGTTTTCTTCAGAGATCAGATTTTATGGAAACGTATTTTTCTTCACGTTAAACCAGCGCTTTGATTATGCTAACCCTTTTCTTCCGGATACCTGGGGTGACCATTGTTTGTTCTGTTCATTTACGACGCCATTCCATCTAGCTGAACGCATTTAGAAAACATCGTTCACCATTGGAAATAACACCATTAGAAATAAGTTTTTCGTATTTTTGCCCATTGATATCAGAATTCATGAAAACTCGGGATAATCCACTACCGGAAAATTTTGAAGGGACCGCGGTCTCACCCCAGTTGTTTTTTTCTCTCTAGGAATGATCCTTCGGTTAGAATGACCTTTCCTCTTTCTAGGAATGATCCTTCGGTTTGAATGACAGACACTCTTGTTAGTGAACCCGAACAATGACGTTGCTTCTATCCTCGTTCTTCTGTTGGAGGGCATACGTGACATCATCTGTATTTAGCCAATCTTCAGTTATCTTTTTCCACATTTACCTTGGTCCATTTTAACATATAAATATAAAATCATATTTATTGAAGAAATGAGTCCCATCCAACTTTTAAGTCAGTTTGTCTACTCGTTAGTCATTTGGGAAACAAAATCAATCATTTAAATGTACCTTTTAAAATTCAGTTAGCTAGTATCATCACAAATACACTCAAGTATACATGAGCAATGCCCGGTTCAGTTGTTACGTGGTCGTAATCTTGAGATTGTAAATATAAAACTTTGACGCCTTTCTGTCGATTAATATAAACGCTTTTGTTAGAACGGCTATCCCTACTGTCTGCTGAATTTGTTGAAAAGTTTATACAATGTGATTATCTATTTTCAAACTTGCAGTGAATATGATGCTGTAAAATCTTTAGCTTGGTTTGTGTGAGCTTCATAGTTGTATTCTGGACATTTATGGATCCCTTACTTTTCTATATTGCACATTCTGCAGTGAGTGTTTGTTGTTGTGCCTGTCTGTGGTCTTTTAAACCGAACTAGAAGAACCAGCGTTTAGAATAGCGTTTTTATGTTTAATTGGGCCAGAGTTGTGCTCGAGATCCTTCTACAGGAAGGGCACCAGTGCTTGAATTGCAGTTCCTTTTCACCTCTATGCAACATAATTGATCATCGAGAAACTCCCCATAGTACGGAAGAACAACATTACTTACCTTTGATTCGGGCTAAACTTCGATTTTTTAGCCCCTTGACCTTGGTTGAAGGTTTTTGTATATTGTTTATTGGAGGGACAGATACCTTACGTAAGTACCCTTAGAATTTCGAATCCTTTGTTGTCTCCCCTTGCTGGTGTTGGTCCTTCAAACTCAGTGGCTTTCTCACTGTACTTGACTATACAGACCCATCCCATCTGCCCTTGAATTATATGTACCAGTGATTGGTCTTATGCTACACTTGGTAAAATGACGTAGGTCGCCATCCTTTGAAGACCGGGAGTGACCTTCACTGTTCGTTAATTATTATATTTTGTCAGTTCTGCGTTTTTCAGTTTAGGCTGATCATTTAGGACACACGATAATTCAGAAACATATGCTGATGTTTTCGAAAATATTAATACATGTACTGACTAATCATTTTTGTTCAATTCGTGAAGCTATATGAAGTGCGTTTTGTTAGGTTGCTAGGAGGTTATTCCGAGCTTCTTGAATACTGGTTTATTGAGCGAATTGTGATTTGTTGAAATTTCATAATGATTAAAAGTGCAGATAACGCTTGAAATATGTAGCCGTATCGTTAAGAATCGATTCGGTACGTTAAGATCTCTCAGGAATATCGACTTGCATTGCATTTTTTTTTTCCCTGTTTGGTAAGACTGTTGTGTTAAGTGTGATGCGCAATTTTTAGCCTGCTAAAGCCCGCCATTTACAACGTTGAGTTATGCCTGCGCAATTATAACTGCACAGTTGGACTGTGCATTTATAACTGAACGGTAGTATGGACAACCTGCACAGTCAGGTTTTCTGGCCTTCGCAAACGGCCTGGGTGAATAGCTCATCTCAGTCGATGAATCTCAGGCCAAACGGCTGCGCATGCGCATTGCAACGTTAATGTGGTGGACGCAACTTTTTTGTCTTAGTGTTTATACCTAAATTGAAGATATATTGAATTTACATTTTTTTAATAATTGATATGGAAGTCAGAATAATATATATTTATAATTTTGCTATTTTTTCACGGGAAAAATAGTAGTGTATAATGAAAGCTGAAAGCGACAGCATCATTCCTGTATGTCTTGCAGAATTCATCGAAACCTTCTATATGAATGGGACTTTGCTTTGGCAGGTATAATACAAAGGCTATCGTAACAGATTAAGCCTGTCTATGTTTATTCGTGGTTGTAAACCATTCATGCAAGTCGGTTTTTCAATGAGAATAAATATTTATTATGACAAAATAATGTAAAACAAGAATAGGCCTATATGTGTCTATTCATGATTATGCAGCATGTATGTATGTAAATCGTTTTTAAAATGAGAACAAAATAATGTTCTACTTTCTGACGAAACAACGTCAAACAATATTGGACTATATAAGTTTTTTCATTGCTTATATCTCACGGAAGTTCGCTTTGAAATGATATTAGACTAATCAACACACTAATGAAACACAGGAAGACAGTAGTAAGCTAAGGATTTTCATTCATTGTAACACTTCATGAGAAAGTCAATTTTTAAACGAAAACAAATCAGTATTAACACTTTGAATGTGTCAACTTTGAAACGAAAGCAAACGATTACGAACTTAATTATCTTTCCATGGAACTTCCTTCATTCATAAAATTATCAATAAACATTATGAAAGGCCTTGAGGCTAAAGCTTACTTTTGAATATTTCTATGTTGAATTTTTTTTATTTATGGAAGGTTTTCGGTTTGTTTTTTGTTGAATTAATAAATTTTACATTCACATAATTTTCTTGTTTTTTTCGTGTATAATCAGTACTTTTCTTTAGTTCTCTTCGTATTTTTAGCACAATCTTGAATTCATGTTTTCTTTCATCCGTTTCATGGAGAACTGAAAGAATTTTTTTATTTCACTTCAAATACACTATTTTTATGTGAATATTTTCTATTCCATCTTTCCTTGTTGTTCTTTCCTTACTGCATTGTATTTTGTTACCTGAGCAGTTTGACGAATTCATTAACATCTCTCAATTGGAACATCATCCCAACGTTGGGGAATGTTTCTTTCGCTGTAATGTTGAAATGTTTTTCCCGTCTTAAGTCCTCACCATGCCTTCAGTATTTACTGTAAGGAACGTGAATATTTGTTTTTGCCACATAAGAAGTGAACTAAAATGCATAATAAACCAGTGATCAGATTGGGGTACAACCTTTCAAACGGTCTTTTAAGAATCGGAAAAACCGGAACTTAAGCGGTAAATCAAAGATTCCAAGAAAAGGGTTGAAGGGGCACGACCCAAAAAGGCAGAAGGAACACCCGCTCACTAAAATTTGTACTAAGGAAAATTGGGTTTAGCTTATAAGATTCACAGCCTCATTATATAATGACAGAAGGCTTATCGGCAAACGCATCAAAATCTACACTCATAAAGCAATTGACCTCTGTCTTCCATGCCCATTACCTGACCAAACCATCTAAAAACATCTTTTAGTTGCCCATCTGTCCTTTTCACCGCATCTTTTATTTTATCTACATTTCTCACCAATTCTATTTCTATTATTCTTCAAATATTACCAAACCTAGTCATTTTGGCGTTTTCGACCTTTTTTCTTTCATCTTGTCACCTTTTCTTCACTATCAACAACGGTCACAGCATATGTCATGCATGAAATGTTTTGCATATCCCCACAAGTGTGCAATAGCCTCCCCATTCCCTGCCCTTTCTCTGACTTCTCTCATTAACCCATTTCATAACAATTTACTTCTCCACTTCAATGCCATTCGTATTGAGTGCCTCGTGCATGGTTATATTAGCCTTACCCACAGCTTCATACCTTTCCGTTCAAATTCTAACATAACTAACTGCCTTATAATGAACACTTGATACACATAAACGTAACAGTTTTTGTTGTCCATATCAGCGTTCTTGTTACAAGTCTTACTTTCCAAATCAAAATACTACCACGCGCCTTTCCCTGTACTTGGTAAGTGAAATTATTCAGTTATTTTCGTCACATTTATATTTTCACCTTTTTCCACAAAGAAATCTCATTCATCTCATATTTCATATATATATATATATATATATATATATATATATATATATATATATATATATATATGTATATATATATATATATATATATATATATATTTCTGCCCAATTATGATACATTTACTCAAACTGAAATAGACATATTGCTGCTTTTTTACCATTACTATATATATATATATATATATATATATATATATATATATATATATATATATATAATTTACAATAATAATAAAAGAAGCCCATTAAAACATCAAAATATAAAAAGAAAGTACTATATTTCAGAGACAGCTGTCCGTCCCTTCAGGTAGGTAAGGAATGAGAAGAGTTACAGAATAGGTTGTGTATATACCAAGAGATCCATCCACAGTTAAACCAATTTGGGTCACACCCTCTGATAATTCCTCTTTAATCCTCTCAAGTGTTGGTTTAATGAAGATTTTATCTACGACATCTGAGTCCCAGGCGCCCTTCGAGATGTTCATTGCCTGTCCTTGTTTAATCAGAGCCGATTCTATCATCTGACTTTTGTATCGTCAGTTTCTGCTATAAATTATAGGTGACAAATTCCAGTTTATTCTGTGGTTATGGTTATTTATATGGTTGAAAATATCCAAGTTCTGTTGTCCATACCTAACCGGTTGAATGAAGATTTTGTCTACGACATCTGATTTCATTTTGTTCTGAAACTGCTGCCTATAATAGCGCGACTCTTTCCAACAGACTTTTACTTAAGTTAAATATCTTAATAAACAATAGCGCCTGGAATAATCTTGAACAACAAGATAAAGTTTCAAATTTATCTAACACCCCCCTTGCTGTGAACCAACACTTAGTCTTAAATCTAGGATTATCCTTTGCCCTTATGCCAGACCATAAAGATAACCTAGACTTTATTGTGGCTTTTGATAAATTCATATCGGGCAAAAATTACAGCCGTTAAGAGTTGTGTCTAAAAAGTGTGTTATTAAATACTTCAACTGACCTTAATAAGAAATATACCATCTCCCATAGATTCATGATAGCCATCCACTTGCTAAAAAAGTTAAATTTTGTAATAAGTAGATCCAACAAAGACGGCAAAATCGTAATCATGGACAAAGACTTCTACTTTGACAAAATCAACCAACTCCTTAGCAACACAATCCTTTACAACAAATCAACGAAAAATCCCCTCCAAAACGTCCCCACAAATTTTTTTTTTAGGAAAGTAAGATTAATTGGCCAAGACAAAATGAGCATTGAACTATTGGAGAAATTTAAAGTCATTAACCCAAAACTACTTTACTTTTATGGCCTTCCCAAAACTCACAAGGACAGTCTTCCATTTAGACCCATCATCTCATGTGCCAGCGCTTTCAATTTTTGTCACAAATTCAGAGAAGCACTTATACCGCTTCACAATGTAAAACTTTTAAGCCTTGACGTAGATTCCCTATTCACCAAATTACCAGTACAGGACGTTCTACAGTTTTTGAAGGAAAAATTAGCTCCCTATTCAGATCATTTCCCATTGGCGCTTGACCAAATAATAAAGTTAGTTGAATTATGTGTATCCAATAAAGTATTTTCATTCGGGGAGTCATTTTATAAGATAAAATTAGGGTGTAGTATAGGTAGTCATTTAAGTCCTGTTTTACCCAATCTATACATGGAGTACTTTGAAACTACAGTAAAAATAAATGCAATAAAACCCAAAAACATGTTGTGGAGGGGATATGTAGATGATATGCTAATATTTTGGGATAGTAGATTGGACAATTTCAATTAATTTCCTTTCAAAATTAAATGCATTAGTGACCAGCATCAAATTTAAAGTTGAATGGGAAACAGACAACAAAATTCCTTTTCTTCATGTTTGAATAATTAGAGACACGACAGAATACAAATTTACCATATACAGAAAAGCAACTTTTTCACTTTCATACATTCACTACTTCAGTTATCATGACATTCCTATCAAGATAGGCGTAGCCAGCAACATATTCTTAAGAGCCTTATGAATTTGTTACCCAGATTTCCTGGAAAAGGAATCTGAACTAATTCGTAAGTCGCTTTCGTCTTTAAGGTATGCTGCCCATATTTAGAAAGCGATTCACAAAGCAAACCTAATTTTCTACCGACCCCCTCAAGACAAGATCAGAGAGACTCCCAACAATAAAATAAAAATTCCACACTTGGACAGGATTGTGACGGTGGCCCAGACTCTTGGAAATCTAACCCTTTTACTTTTACTTAGCCAAATCCCTGATTAACCTCCAAAAAAAGACAAAACACACAAACTCAGGAGTGTACGAAGTCCCATCTTACATTGGATTTAATGGAAAATCCCTTCCCCAGAGATTAATACAACATAAACAGTCAGTTAGGTATGAACAACAGAACTCTGCTATTTTCAACCATATAAATAACCATAACCGCAGAATAAACTGGAATTTGTCATGTATAATTTATATCAGCAACTGTCGAATCAAAAGTCAGATGATAGAATCGGCTTTCATTAACAAAGACAGCTAACGAACATCTCAAAGGGCGCCTGGGACTTAGATATCGTACATAAAAAAAATCTTTATTCAACCAACGCTTAAGAGGATTAAAGAGGAATTATTAGTGGGGGTGACCTAAATTGGTTTAACTGTGGATGGATCTCTTGGTATAAATAGCACCTTTTTTGTAACTCCTGGTGGTCTACGGGATGCTCTATGAGCAAGAGCTTGTGCTGGCATAAGTCCAGCTTAATCTCAAACAACATAGCTCCTCTCATTCCTTACCTACCTGAAGAGAGAGATAGTTGTCTCTGAAATATAGTGTTTTCTTTCTATATTTTGGTGTTTTAATGGGCTCCTTTTATTAGATGGAATTCTGTTGTAACGGAACATTTTTACCAGTCTTATATATATATATATATATATATATATATGTGTGTGTGTGTGTGTGTGTGTGTGTGTGCGTGTGTGTGTGGAGAGAGAGAGAGAGAGAGAGAGAGAGAGCACACACACACACACACACACACACACATATATATATATATATATATATATATATATTATATATATATAACAAAAAAATTAACAAATGCTTAAAAACTACGCCATAGTGGTAGATATGGGTCTATTCCAGCTCAAGTGAATGTCAGAATTTGACAGATAATTGTATGAACTGGAATAGGCTTAATTATTCTGCGTGGTCAAGTAATTGAGATTAACCTTATTCTGAAGTATGGGGAACAAGGTCAAATTCTTCCGAGGGCTTCAAAATTATTTCTTTTCTTCGTTTGGTTCTTGAGGCTTTGTAGTAGCAATCGTATCTTGGTAGTGAAGAAATCGTGACGTTAAGAGACAATTATGGATTTAGCTTGGGAAATATACGTAGATTAGCTTCTCTTCTAAGTTAGAAAGGACTCCAGTAGTAAGTGACGAAATTAAATAAATCTAAGCAGGTATACGGGAACTATAAGACGCTCTGTTGTGTGTGTGTGCGTGTGTGTGTGTGAAGTTACTAAGATAAATACTTCGTAATGTCTTCTCTCGGACAGCTTTTACTTCGTGCTCTGAAGGGGGCCGTGACTTCCAAGAGGTATAGAGTTCAGGTAATGAACGCATTGCTAATTTGTGCATACTTCCTTTGTGTTAAGGTCAAGAACTAAAGAACCATACGAAAAGGAGTGGGATTAGAGCTTAGCTTCGGTTCACCTGTTTGAACCGATTCACTCTCACCTTGGGAAGGACAAAACAGAAGTAGAATTAGGAAAAACTCGATCAGGACTGTTGGCGAGGGAGATGCCGCTGTGCACGCCATCGTCACTTTCCTTTGACTGTCTTCTTGTCGCTGACTGTGCTTTCATGAATCTCTCTCTCTCTCTCTCTCTCTCTCTCTCTCTCTCTCTCTCTCTCTCTCTCTCTCTCGGGCTCTAAGCTTAATTATAAATCACGAAGACAACATCTGGACTTTGATCAACATTTCGTACATTGGTGTTGTTATTCCATTATTCTTCTGCATGTTTTTGTTAGTATAGATACAGTTATAAAAGACTTATTATTATTATTATTATTATTATTATTATTATTATTATTATTATTATTATTATTATTATTCCAGTGTTCACTTCTATAGAGATTGAACAGTTATCCAGTTTTTTATGACATCGTTGTTTATGAGCTAGAAATGATAGTAAGATAATGTTGGGTAAATGGAGGACGAAACAATCTTAGGGTAAATAATGCTGAAATGCTTAGCTATAGGTAAGGTAGTGTTAAAGAAATATCGAAGTATAAGTGTTGTTGGACGGTAGGTTTGGATTTATAACTGAATTGCGCTAGGAAAAGTTTGTTTTGGATTAGATTTTTTAATATTTACTTCGAGTACCGTGCTCTCTAACTTTAGAGGTCAGTGTTTTTTTATTATTATTTTCACATGTGTATATATATATATATATATATATATATATATATATATATATATATATATATATATATATATATTTATACACTCACATTCATATACATAAATATGTTGATATCATACAGATGTTGGTGCAGTCGTACCACAACACACATCGGGTAAGGGTGATGAAGTGAAGGTCGGTCATTGATAGGCGATGCATTCACTATTACGCCGACGCCTATCGTAACGACATTGTTACATTATCAAAGCAATATCGAGTTCTCCGACTTCTCTGTTTTAGGGAAGACAAGCTGTTTTCATGAAGTGCGCATTTTAGAATCGTTATTCTTTAATCAGTAGAACTCATACTCTTCCTCAGTGCAGCTGTATCTGGCTGAGCCGTTTCCTCTGTTGCTTCGCTCTCCTTTTCTAGTCATTCAAGTCTTCAACTTTCGGTCTAACAGGTGCTTTTCCTGGAATTGTTTTAGTTTTTAATGTACATGTGTAAATATGTTGAGACTGCAAATTTTATATTCCATGACAATATTTTAAAATTATACCTTTTTCTTTTCTCTCTGTTTATTTAACCTTGATAATATAACAATGACGTTACGATACGCTTCGGCCTAATAATTGCATTGCCTATCAATGACTGACCCTCACTTCGTCTGCCTTACCCGATGTGTGTAATGGAAAGATCCACAAACAATTTATCTTTAAAGTTAACCTTTCTTCTATCGGAGTAACTTTGAGGAAGAGACGAAATCTAGCTGCCACATTTATACTATAAGCGCTGATTTGTTGTCGAACCCCATGTACAGAAAAATTGCACGGCATTAACTGCTTCGTGCCCTTCCACAATAGGCTCATCAGCAGTACCTTAAATCCTCTTACACACTGCTGCGTCCTTCACCTTTTACGCCCACTTGTTAATTCCATTCCAAAACATCTTTAAAGGTATCTACCGGCCCTTCATAGGTCTTCCTTCTTTCCTCGCTTTCAAGAACTTTCGAATTATGTATTAGTTTTACTAAGTCCCCTCCTCCGTTCTTTTCCCTTGACTGAACCTTCTCAAAATACTGACCCAGCCTTTCATCTACGTTAACCTTTTTACTACTTTGTCTGATTATCTCCAATTTCTCTTCTTTTCAGTTTTTCGTTATCCGCATGTACTGTGCAAACAATTCACCTTTACTGCTTTATCTATTTTCCCTTCATTTGTTCTCTTGCTTCCATAGAAACTAAGCTTTTCCTTATCTTTTATACATATCCTGCTACCTTCCTCGCTTCAACTCTTATGGTACTCGCCCCATCTCTCATCCTACCTCTAACAAATATATTTACTCCCAAATACTAGTAGGTATCTATTGCATCTTTCCATTCACCATCCACAATAACATCCATTGCAACATCTATTTGGTTTCCGGGCACCCTCCTAACCTTACTCTTGCTCAGATGCGATCTTTAGGAACATTTTCAAACTTTTATTAAATTGCAGTTTCGCTTCACTATAACCAGACAGCACAGGGCTGTTGACCAACATCAGTCATTCTACTCTCCATGAACGACCCAATTTCTTATCCCACTGCGAAGTACCTGCGTACATCGTTTGCCCTTCATTTGACGCCTCTCGTTACTCTATGCTATATATATTTAATACCCACGTACCCATGAGAGACCCTTGCCTCAACATCTTTTCAACCATGCACCTTCAACACTCTCCGCAGTGCCTCTCAAGCGATGCTGTCACATACACAAAAATTGTGTGTGTGTGTTGTTGCTGCTGCTGTTTTTTTCTTCTGCTTCAAAATTTGAAATGGTTCGGATAACCAGCGAAGTGAGCAAAGGGAGAGAAATAACAAAACCAATGTCTTTAGTTAAATACTTGGCTTTAAAAGTGGAGGTAATATCATTCTTCAAAGGAACTGAACAGATAATAAAAATGATAGGTGAAAGAGAATCGACAATGGAATTTGTTGGGACCGATAAATTGGAATCTTTTGAAGGTCGCATCAAATGAATATATTTTTATTTAATCCTTAAAGGTAAATGAGTTAGAAGGCCTAATTGTTGTATTTTTATTTGTACAGTTTTTCAGATCAGGTTTCTACATAAAGTAACTTGTGATCCAAAGATATTTACGATGCTGCAGCTCTCACGATTGTTTTAGAGCAGATCTCAAGTAGTTTTGTAAGTATATTCCTTTTGTTAGGTCACCAACTTCTGTTTCACAATAAAGCTCTCCCCGTGATGTTTCAGTGAAAGTGGAAGGAAGTAAAATGTAATTACATGTAAAATTTCAGTGTTAAGTGAAGTCGCCAGATATTCATTATATAATGGAATAGACTAACTCCTATGTTTATTTTAGATCCTTGTTTCCCCATTTTGCCAGTCCTTTTCCCGTTGTCAAAGTCTTCATCTAAGAAATCTTAGGCTTCTGTCATACTTACTTGATTGATTATTATGCAAAGTTCTGCATGTCATGATTTTCATATACAGTAATCATCAGTGGTAGTACTTCCACTACGACTACTTTACTACTACGACTACTTTACTACTACGACTATCATAATAGTAATTACTGTAGATATGTCTTAAATGCCTATGACAGTAAGCAAACTTCATTGAGTCAAAGAATATTCGTGATCCGAAAGGTCATTTATTCTTAAAAAGAAAATTCCAGTTCCAGACTCTTACAACTCTGTTGTAGTCATCTGAGGAAGTTGGATTTTTTGCTCTAGCGAATTTTTTCAGAGAAATCAGTTTTATATCAGTTTCTGATGTTCTTTTCAGATGCCAATGTTGCTGAATGGCAAAAGTAGCGTCGCTCTTGGTTTCAGTTTCTCAGAAAGCGTAGGAAATCGTAATTTTACAATTCGTATTACACCATTTTTAGATGTTCTAAGGGGTACACGTAACGTGTAATTGGAAACTGGTAGGAATATAAATTTTGAAATTTTGTTTGAAATCTTAAATTAATAGATTCATATCCAAGTTCCTAAACTTATATTTTATTTATTTTTTTATTATCATTTAATGGCCTTCAAAGTCACTTCACTTGATTATTATACAGGTTAAATAATCAGTGGGGAATCTTTATTCTCAAACGGAACGGTTGTGTATGTTCGTCAGTCCTGTCACTGTAGTAGTATATATATTTGTGATTTCTAATACTATGTATAAGTTCTTTGTTAATACTGTCTTGGAAATGAAGTCGAAACCGGTCAGAACTCACACCCAGTCTTTTTTTTTCACCTGTGGAAATGTGTAGTACACGAATCATGTGATAAACTGATTATAATCGTGTGTATATATATATATATATATATATATATATATATATATATATACATATATATGTCACATATATTATATATATATATATATATATATATATATATATATATATATATATATATATATATATATATATATATATATATATAATCGTGCAACTAATTTTTGTGTGTACAGTTATAAGCTCATAGAAAACCATTTTAAGCCTGAATGTCCCAGTACCAGGTAACGTTCAGACCCCCTATCCTTGATCAATATTCTAAGAAGCGAGTATTTTTTAATTTTCTTATAATTTATGTCGCCAAATGGAACTGTAGTGTGCCTCATTATTTTGAAACAGTTAAGTTCTTCTATGTGGTTGTTGTCAATCTTTGGCAATATGATGCCTTATAGAAGGCAAATGTTAGGGGTAAGGGGAGAGAGAGAGAGAGAGAGAGAGAGAGAGAGAGAGAGAGAGAGAGAGAATCATATCAAGTATGTAACCTTAATAAAATTCGTTTGAAGGAAGGTGAATGTCTACCTTTCTTTTCACGAGATATCAAGGAATATCATCGACTGATACTAGTCGTTATGGAGAAGACAGCGGGAGATGGAATGTCTTTGATGCTGAATCTGTTCCTCTTCGTCATAGTTCTGTATTCCTTTAGTTGAAATCGATTCTGGGGATATCGGAGCGCCATTTCAGTCCAGCCATTTTAAATCTTATCACTGATATGATCCAGAAAAAGGTAATCAGTCTTTCATCGGATGATGTTGGAATGTCACCTTATCTAATTTAGAAGTAAAACTGCCCTTTGATTTATTGAGGACTTAGGAAGTTTGTAAGATAGCTTTTGAGGTATTGGAAAATGGACATCAACTCTCGAATGAACTGGATCCTTGATTTGAGATGTAAAGAATCACATTTCTCTCTCTCTCTCTCTCTCTCTCTCTCTCTCTCTCTCTCTCTCTCTCTCTCTCTCTCTCTCTCTCTCTCACACACACACACACACACAATGGTCTAGTTAAATGTAGGTCGAGTAAGCTGATTTTGATCTCATCTTTCAAAAATCCTCTACACTGTTGGCAGTGGAACTCAGAGGTTTGGACGATGCCCGGAATTGCTCCTTTGCTTAAATAAGCAAACTGGTGGCAAACAGGGTAATGGCAATGTCTAGAACATACTCTGTTGTAGACAAAGGATTGCTAAATACAACCTTTTGGGCCCTTATTGTATGCACTACTTCCTATTGCACGATATGTAATTTGGAAATTATTTCCACTGTGAGCTCATTAATACTAATACGCCATAGAAGTTGTTAACTCTCCCGGTTATTGAGGTCACCCACCACCAGGAAATTTACATTTTATCCACTCTCAGTGTCTTAGAATATTAGGCCCTTGATATTTGTTACATCTAAAGTATTTGATATTAAAGACTTAAATGTTATTCTTCTACCATTTTGTGCTGCAAAAGTTATGCCTTTTTAACGTTTTAAAAATAACATTAGGCTCAAAGGAATTAGTGATTATTTAAAAAAACACTAAACAAAATCATAAGCACTTTTTGATATCCATTATAGGATAGTTCTCATTCTCTCACTTTAGCTGCCTTCATAGACTTTTTGCAGATATTTACTTAAATATTAATACTCAAATCACTAAGCAGCAAAATTTCAAATGTATTCAAAGTCCAAACAGAATTCATGCACCTATATAATTTGTGCCACACCTAAAACTCCCCAACTCTACGTTATCGTTTTAAACATTTCCATTTTGCAAGGAAAGAGTAACACATTGAAATTAAAACATTTTAATCCCAACCCTATAAGTTAATTACATAATAAGAACCTTGAATTTAGATTTGTACCCCTGCCCAAGGACAAATGATGGAGATAGGCAGTGAAAGGTGTACACTATGATATTACCAGTATTAAACTAATACATGAAAAATTTGGAAAAATCAAGAGGGTAATACCACAAAAAAAATTAATTAATACTCATAATGTCCAGAAAAGGTATTATTCATAAGGACGCTATTTTTTGTTTTTATATGTGAATGGGCACCTTCACATGCTTTAAACATTTTATTTCAGCATATTTCATTATTCACTGAGTAGCGAAACATGCCATCATATTTCTGTATGCCTCTATAACCCAGCTCAGTGGTTCGTTCTTCAGGCACAGAGTATGGTGGAGTTTGGAGTTAGGGAGTAGAATGTGAACACAGTGATAATTATGCTATTATTAAAATAACCCAGTAAAAGGCTTGTAGTATCGACAATGAAAGCGGAAATATGTATGGTCAGAAATTGTATGTTTGTACTGTTACAGAAAAAGGGATTTGTTCATGTTACTGATAATATGCATGGTTAAGACCTAAATTTGGCCCATATTTCATTAAACGTCTTTACACCTCATCATTTCAATATGCATAAGAATGAGGTTGTTGAGTTTGCACCCTTTATAGGGAGTAGAAAGTGTATACTTTAATAGAATTACAACTTTTAAAACTAAAACCAGAAAGGAAACTGTTAACACTTGATTCATCATTTAGTAAGGCAGACACGGATGTGAATGTTGAGGCTTGAGAAATAGTAGCTCCAAATGAACGCTAAGAAATGATTTAACAGATTCATTCTCTCTCTCTCTCTCTCTCTCTCTCTCTCTCTCTCTCTCTATAATGTAACCCTTTTAAACTGATGATTTCTTATACGCCAACCAATAAATTCACAGCTTTTAGTAAAAATAAAACTCTCCAAAATCATTCAGTTTGTGCCTTTACACAGAGAACTTTGGGACACCTCCAAAATCAACTGCCAACAAAGAAAATTTTTCTTTGCTGTTGATGACAGGTAAAGCAGATACCAAAACAAATACTCGGGTATAATATTAAGACAGGAAAAACACCTATTAGCTTATATTTAAACGTGTCGTGCCTGAGTACTAAATATTCATAAATTAAGCCACCATTACTAGGGAGATTTGTAATTGTCGATCATGTTTCTCTCATATAAACACTGTGGAGGTTCATTAAACAACAGGTATCTCGCCATACTTGACGTTTTCTTATGTATACTGCGAAATTCACCAGTAAAATTTCGATACCAATCGAAAACCATTTTGAATCCAAAAAATATGCAACTAATTTAGTGTTGGATAAACGCTGAAGAAGAGGGATGGGTCAAGTGATAGATAAAACCGCATGTAATCGTTATAATGCAAAAGAAATGAGCTACGGCTAAACATGAAGTGCTAGGAATTTTCAGTGAAAGGCAATCATCGGAGGGGCGAAATAAGTGATGTTAATGATGAACACTGCACCTTTAAAGTGGTTTAAGTAAGGCACCCCCAGCGAAAAAATGTTTGATAGGTGGGTTACCAAGTAAATATCTTCTCGAAAAGGAAAATTGAGCAGACCAAAATATCTTTGGAAGCATTTTGGTTGTGTAATGTCCTGTTTTAAGCTTGGTTCTACCAATAAGAACAAAGGCATATGTATGTGGAATAAGCCTATGGTTACATAGCCACAGGGGTTTACTTAAGGGTCTTGAAAAGGGGTAATAAAAGGTCATTTTCTGTAGTCCGGCAATTGACAGGTCCGTAGTTGCCAGATTATCATTAGTGGTTATTTTGTTTGCCTATGAGAATATTACGACCCATCAGTTTTAATACCTGCTTTACATTCTTCTTCCAACATTTTTATACTGCACTCTGATCCATCTTTTTACTCCTGTTGACATATTACCACTTATTCTACATATTTCAGCATTTCTCACCCCCCATTCCACGTAAAGGAGTCTTCTCAACTATCCCTTAGTACATTCCAAGTTTGATTCCAATATCGTAACTTTTCTCTCATCCGGTCATCATCCTAATACCTACATGAATAAACTATTACTGTTTTTTTTTCAATATGAATTGAATACAGTTATTATTATTATTATTATTATTATTATTATTATTATTATATTATTATTATTATTATTATTATTATTAGACAAAACCTATTCAAATGGGACAAGTCCCCAAGGGCCGTTGACTCGAGTAAGAGGAAGTTAAGGGAAATACAGAAAGAAAAGATCCCACTTATTTAAAAAAAAAAATGAATAAGTAGTTAAATAAGAATGTATTAAAATGCAATAAGACTTCGCTTGATCTTCTAAAGTTCCAAGTGCAGGACATCCTTTGGAAGTGGTATTCCACAGTTCAAAGGTGTGAGGAATAAAAGATCTCTGGAACCGAGACGTTCGACAGCAAGGCACATTTACTGCATACTGGTGCTGCTGTTCAGCGAATCTGGTTACTCTCGGCAGATAAAGGGGATCAGGGATCGATTGTGAGTTGGAAAGATCTCTGTTGAAACAACTTATGAAAAGTGACAAACAAGAGACCATCCGTCGATGGTCCAAGTCATAACTGCTCCTCTGAGGAAACAGAAACCTACCACCAGAAACCGCTCTGTCTAAAAGGTATAAATCTCTAGCAGAAGCAGACATCAACAGGATCTTAGTGCAGGAACCACAAACTACCTAAAACATGTAACATTACTTTTATCACTATTATAAATGTACGAGGCCTTACGAAGAATACCTAACTTTCGTATAACATTTGCCGAAACTTTCATTAAATATTTCGCAAGTTATGTGTAAGGTATAAGTTACACCTAGAATAGTTACAGCTTCAGACTCACCCACTAGAGTTCAGCCTCATACCCCACCGACTACACCACGGTCTAGATATGTTCTATGTGGACCGTGGACTACACCTTCCCCTGATCCGGTCCTTGTCCCAATTGAGGCTGAGAGCAGCTTCATTTCTCATAAGTGGATATTTTACTACACCCAAAAGTGTGGCATCATCAGCATAATGAACAGTCATATCATTTTTATACACTACAATAACAGTGGACCAAGAACACTGCCCTGTGGAACTCCAGACACAATAGGTCCTTTCCACAAATCGCCGCTGTCTACCTATACGTAAATCTTGAAGTAATCCTTAAATATATCTACACACTCTAAGATTCTGAAATTTATGAATAAGTGCCTTGTGTTTTACTAAATCAAAAACAGCACTTACTCTGCGATCAAAATCCTTATGAAGGTTCCCTTGCAAATGGCATGTCAAGTCTAAATGAGTACCAGAGGTATATCTGACTGCTTCGTGTATGCATGTTGACTATCAACTAACAGTCCTTTAGATTCCACACACTTACGTAGTGGTTTAAAAAAAGTGTTTCAGCAACTTTTGAGAGCACATGGAAAATCGAGATTGGCCTGTAGTTACTGCAGTCTGCAGATATGCCACACTTTGTAACAGGCACTTTATTACTCGGCTTGCGCTCGTCCACAAAGATATTATATCGACATAAAAATGTATAAAATCTACTAATCTTGGGAGACAACACTAGAAACTTTTTAAAAAGCAAAGTGAAGAAACCACCAGGATCTTCTCCAACCCAGTTATCAAAATTATCCAGTATTTTATTAACATCCCTAGAACGGAATGAAAATTTTGTAAGAATAGGTTCAGGATGACAAGTGTCAGGGAGAGGGACATCCTCAGTTATTGCTTAGCTTCAAAAGCTCTATGAAGCAGTTCAGCCCTTTGCCTGGGGCCAGTAACCAGTTATTGTTCCACATTCTTGGTTTTCGTTTACCCTCATGACCACACTCGTGTTTACATTCAGTTTAAAGATTTTAGACTATTTCCTCGAGTTTCTGCATTTTTTTCCACCATCCTAACTAACACATCTGCAAATATCTGTCATTCTATTCTCCATTTTCTTACGACAATTCCATGCACGTACATCCTGCTGTGCTGTTTCTATGATATCCTTCCTTAAAGACCTTGAATAGCCATGGAGGCATAATATTCCCTTGTGTCAGACTAACGTTTATTTGTACCAAACCAGATAATTTCCTGTCAACATATTCTAACGCTGTTTTGCTTTCATCCTAAAAGACTTAATCATTTTCAGCAAAATTGCCTTCTGCTCCAAACATCCTGAGTATCCTCATTACGTGTTTTTCAGTACCTAGGCATAAGCTTTTTTAGTGCCCATATATGCTACGTATTATTTTTCATATATATTCTCAGGCATCCACTGTCTCTTAATAAATAAGCAATTATCTCGTGCCCTGTTGATTGTGTAAATCCAAACTGCTCTTCCCCTTTCAATGCAATTTTCCATCACTCTCACTATCTCAAATTCCTACCATACGTAATTTTCAGATTCTTTATCATCTTTATCATATACAAAGAAAAAACTTTTCTCACCCGTTCCCATAGAACCTTCCCATATCAATGTATACTACATAAACCCCCCACCCCCCATCAGCCACTAAAGCGCACTTTTTCCACGCAATTCTTTCAAATCCAGGTACTTTTTTCTATCTGCAAACCTCTGAATTGGGTCCTTTATATTAGTAGTTACGTTCATAATTTTTGAATTTCCGCTAAACATTTCTACAGTACAATAATTTGCCTCCCTTTCATTCTCTACTTTCAACAAATAGTCAAAATACAAACAGTGTCGACATTTAATCATGTTATGCTCCTCAGACAGAGGAATATTAGATGGCAGGTGGATGTAGAGGTTATTGTAAAGAAAGAGTTAGAAATGGCTTTTAAAAATGAGAAATTTGAAACGAAATGACAAGTGGAGCAGTGAATCTTATTCGCTGATTCTTTCAGTTATATTTGGAAGTAAATGTACAGATCAGATGATCTAACCATAATTTATTTAAATGTATTGGCGTGTTAAATGTGGGTAACGGTGAAAAGGTAAAACTGTGGAGATGGTTCGTTTTCGTTGCACATTGAGTAAAATGTGCCTAATTGCTAAGAATTGTGGAGATATGAAAAATAAGTTAAAATTTTAGTGTAATAGGAAAGTTGTATAAGAATTTTTTTCCCTTACGATGGTTTCGATATACATACTATATATGAAAGATGCTGATCGTTGGGAAAGGAAGGAAGCGAGGAACACTTAGCAAGTGTTCCCTATATGGTGTAGAAGACCACGACTGTGAATGCATTCAAATTCAGGGTGCAGTGAGTTTAGGGGTGTTGATATGGTGCTGATGAATATTCTCTACAGGTATAAAAAGGAGACAGTATTATGAAACTTTCCAACGTAGGGAGTTCATCCTTTATCTGTCAATGTAAAGATAAATGGAGATTTGACTGCTGTCTTATTTTTTCTCGTGAGCTTTTTCACAAGAAACGTCTACTCTTGAGTTTCTCTTTCAAATGAAATTGCTTACACACACACACACACACACACACACACACACACACACACACACATATATATATATATACACATGAGTATATATAATATATATATATATATATATTAATATTACACGAGTATATATATATATATATATATATAATGTGTGTATTTTTATTTTTTTAAGAAAATCTGATTCATGGGAAAGTGTTTCGGGTAATTTTCTTAACTTCAAGGGACGTCTTGTCTTGGTACACATCGACCCCTAACTCCGTTTTGTGAGAATATCCTTGGTATGAAAAGAGCAAGTGAATGAAGCCGTCGTTACCGAAGTCGAAGACTGGTGTCCTCTGCGCTAAAGACCCAAATAATACAAAATGATGATGATGAAGAAGATGACTTGAAAGAGGTTGTCTGGGATCGACATCTCTTTTCCTCAGCGGGGATTCTTGGGGACGCATCAAATTCTCCCCGGGGAACCTTGTGGGAGACATTGGAATCAAAAGGATATTTTGAAGTTAAGGGAATGTTGCCTAGGCGGCTGGGGATATCGAAGGTAATCGAGTAGTAATGATGCAGGTCTAGGATATTAGAGTAGATTTTCGCCGCTTGCTAAACCTTGGCAATAATATAAAGATTGATTTATTCAAATGACTGAAATTCTTAGAAATAATAAAAATCATTGCCAAACCTTGAACAGAAGTTTGTTCATGGACGAGCCATGAACTACTGGTCAATTATCGGTCAATTTGTAGAATGTAGCACTTTGACCTTTGAACCTTCGTGTGAAGCAGCACTGTAAGAAAACAAATATACTTGTAATCAGTAATATTCAGAGTATATTTCGTAATCCGAAGCCAAGGGGCCAAAGTCGCTTTATGCTCTGCTGCGCTGAAAGTGCTTTATACCCATATTCTCTAGTTTTTATCACCATCTTAGACTTTTCCAGTTTATCCTCTTTGGCCCCACACCATTCCATTCTAGGAGGACAATTTTGAAGTTGCCTTTCTGATAACGTACATACGTACAAACCTCTCATTTGGTGCGTTGAATGACTGTGTCCCAAATGCGCGCATATTTTTTTTTTACCTTGTGACACCAGCCTTCCCAACACGTGACACTTTGTAATCTTCCCTTAGAACCTTTCCTTTTGAGATATAATGGGAATATCTTTTTAAACATTTCCTTCTTGAAAAAGGAAACAAACTTTCAAGGTCATGTTGTTGACTGGATTCAACTCAAAGGCAAATGTTGTGGATAGGTAATAGCAGAAAGTGAGCATCGTGATAAAATGACATCTGTTAAGCTAAAACGTGAAAAAGATGACTGATTTTATTACTAAGTTCGGACAAGGGCCATAGCCGACGTGGAAAACGACGTCGACGACAGGGATATACTTGAGCAGTAGCTTGTTAGATGTGTTTGCACGGTCGGACAAGTGTTTGGCGGACAAAGAATGGCCGTAATCTCTATGCAGATGGTGGCTGGTGGATAGGCGAATGTTCATCATTGATGCCATACGCGCAATAGTGTTTTTGTCCTTCGTAAGTGAAGTTAGTTAGATAGGATGGACATGAAGGGATGCTGCTGCTTGACTGTTTGGGGCCATTTGACTCAGTCTCGCCACAATTGTCACAGTGCTCCATGCTTGTCGAGCCAGAGATCAACTAAATCTCTGGGAGACAGCAACCCGCCAGACAGTGACTACACATAAATTTACCCTTGTGGACGAAAACATCTGTGCGTTTGTCCTCCAGACAGTGGCAGCCTATGGACATGACTTTGCAGATCTGGTAATGCTGCAAAAAAATGAGTCGCCTATGATGTCAGAGATGAGCATGTCGTCGGAACCTTTTGAATCGTGTAGATGCACCCCTCTCTTAAACTCAACCTCAGAGGAGCTATGATAAAAATATGTATTTTTTTTTTTTATAAAACATTTACAATTTCATAAGTAGGAGTTACACATAGCAATTTTAAATTCTTAACAATGGCTTTATTTCTTTTTGTACCGAAGGAACAATTTATGCAGGCAGATAGGTGCAGATGTGCCAAAATCAAATATTTATGTGAAAATTAGACCTTAGGAAGTCATCCAACCATTAAACTTCAGTAACCAAAATTCCACTTCTCCCTGTGGCTGATTTGATGGGCAAGAAAATTTATGGTACATTTTTTTCTCTTGTAAAGTGGACAACCTTCAAGTAATTGGGGATTATTTGCTCATTTTCGTTTACTTCCCTTATAAACATTTTGCCATGTTTTATTTTGGCAATTCAGTACTTATGAGAATGTATGGTAGATTAGTTAGCGTGGTTGCTAGAAGTCTTGAATATCCTAGAGATACTCTTATGTATCCCTTGACTTCCTAGGTTATGGTGCTTTAGTCTACAGCAAAAAGTGTCTTGCATTGAAAGAAAAGGGCTCTTCTCATGATGCATTTAGTGAAAGGAAGTGTTCATGAAAACTGATTTTGTTTCGAAATGTAAATGCCGTTCGTCTCAATCTGATTGTTCCTTTCATTTGCAGGTACGAGAACTAAGCACCGTAAGGTGTTCTTGGATTTTTTACTCTAACAACTTATATTTTATGAGGAAGTTGGTCTCATATACTGTCACTAAATTAAAGAGGTAAGAGAAGTATTATAGTCTATTTCATTCCATTTGTCCAGTCACCAACGTAGGTTTTGTTTAGATGTGTAAATACACATAGCTAGCTCTTGAGAGGCTGAAAATCAATGTTTCCTATATCGTTGGCTTACTGTGGTAAGGAAGCTAAATATTTCGTCATTGCTACAGCTCTGTGAGATTTCATACTTTTCTCGATAAGTTATTTGACAAAATAATCCTGGAAGTGCCCAGTACTGAGCTATTGTAATGATTTTTATACTCAAGAAAAAATTATATAATTATGCTAAGTACTCTGGAAAAAAAAAACCAGTACCATTGCTCTGTTGTATCTGAAATTGGCCACCTTCAAGAGAATGTTACAATAGCTTTTTCATTCACCTCCCCCAGACAGCCTCATTGACAGCAGTATTCCATGCTATGCAATTTACATGTAGGAAATGGTTATGATACCTTTCATTCGCGCTCACATAGTCAGATGTCCTTTTATTTGCGCACAGTAAGATAAAACAATTATTTGAGGTCCATCGTTCGTTTGTGTCTAGTCTGAGTAAATTGTTCGAAACAAGCTTGCCTTATGTTTGCTATATTGTTATGATATTGTTATATTATCAAGATCAATCGGCATTTTATGATTTATATAAGAAGGCATAAGGGTTTGTTAATAGTTCTTCCTCTTCTACTACTACATCTACTTTTACTTCTTCTTCCTCCTCCTCCTCTTCTTCTTCTTATGACCTTAATCCCATCATCAATTCTTCAGCCGCTCGAATGTTTTTTTCTGTCTTGGGCATCAGCGTGTTCCATGCTGAGCGATTTCGTTTGGGTTTCTACATGAACGCCACCCAGTTTTCTGCCAACGTCTGCTTCTTCTACCCTCCATAGGCGCATGATATACTTTCTTAATCAGAGCATCCTCATCCTTTTCATACCACATGACCTTACCAACTCTTCGTACTTAATCTGGCTTCGTCTGTTAATTTACAAACACCCACCCTTTTCTTATTTGTTCACTTTCATTTCTTTCCTGTAATACCACACTAAGGATCCATCTGAACTTTGCCATCTCAGTCTTTTCCTGGGCGTCCTCGTTTGTTTAGCGTATTGCCCACGTTTCTGTATCTTATCTTACAGCAGCATCGGTCTCATCACTGTTTTGTAGACCTTCAGAGGAATTTTCTTGTCACGGATCACCCCTGAAACCTGTGTCCGTTTAACCCCAACTACTTTAATTCTCTGTCGCACCTCCATCTCACATCCATCCTCTTCCCTTATGATGACAGAACCCAAATATTTGGAAATGTTTGTTTGCTTTAGTTCCTCGCCAGCTCATCCCTCTCTAAGGATTAGCATGACTTCTGATGTTTTATATATAAATATTCAAATATGTTATTGAAGAAAAAGTCGAATACTTATCGTAATAGGCCAATGATGACAGAAATCATTATTTTCAGCCAATCACGAGCTACCCATATGCAAGTGCCACATCATCACCCGTGGGTTGCCAAGAAGTTGAAACCGACTACAGTCCAATCAGAATTAGCAGTATTAGTGGCTGCTGGTAATGTTATGAAAATAGATACTAAATATGACATATAATAAATATGGCTATGTGATTATTATAGTTATTTTTCTTACTGCAGTTTTTGCTGATTTGATTTGATTTATTTTACCACTTTGATGTTATTCATTTACTTACACTTTAGTATGAAATTTTAATTTTTTCACAAAATTCTTATTCAAATCCATGTGAAAGATATTTGTAGTTTGCCTATTTAAGATCAGTGAATAATTTACTTTGTTATTTTTGTTTGTTGACTGGATTGCTCATTTTTGTTCTTGTGCATATGAACTTTATCTCTTTCCTACGATACTCATACACGTCCTTTTCCATATATGCAGTGGTTCTTTGGGTAGTCTTGCAGGGCATTGGTCTAAGGCTCTTCATTGGTCATCCTTAGAGGCTTGGCACCGTTGCTCTGATTTGTCAAGATCCATAGGCCTGTCCTGCGAAGGAGGGGCCTAAAATTCCTAGCTCATCCCCCTTTGAATAATGGAGGATTGAATCTCTCCACCAAACGTTGGCCAGATGACTTCTTCAAATGGGCTGTTCGAATTAATCTTAGCACTCTGACATGTCAGTAGAAGCGTAAGGCTCCATCAGGTCTCGTGTAGTCGAGACGAGAGTATCATCTTCGGTCTAGCGAAAGTGTAAACATTGCCTCAGGCTTTTTCATAAATTTCTATGGTATTTCTACAGGCACTGTGCCTTTATATGAATGCCTGGTTGTTAACACCGTGGCCTCATTGTTCCCAGCGAGTCGTTTATATCTGTAAGACGAACCCCTTCTTCATTATCGAGCCCAAAATCCATTATCGCGCCTCTCTCATTATTCCCGTGTTTACTACATATGGAAAAGAATGTGTATGAGGTTACTGTATATAGATTTCTGTAACATCACCATGATATTTCTTATATTCAGAAACATTATGCTTAAAAGAATCTTAAAAATAGAATTAGCTCTGCCTCGAAAATAATACCAGAAGAGTTTAAATGATAGTATATATTATATATATATATATATATATATATATATATATATATATATATATATACGTATACGTATTATAACAACAAATAAATATGTATATATATTTGTACTTATATACATTACTAATATATGTATTATATATGCACACATATGTATAGAGCTGGAGGTAGGATTGAAACAAGGTCAACTTACAGCGGAGATGTTACTGTCTTTCACGAACCTCTTCTCATGTATAATGTCCCTTGGGCAGGTAGAGCAAATTGGTTTTTAAGAATATTGGTAGTTTAATGTTTGTGAATATAAAAAATTTAATGGTGACATTAATATACAGTAATTAATGTCTCTATCATCTGGGTTAGCAGAGCCAAGCCCTTACGGATCAACGTGAAATGTGGTTAAGGGCAAGTAAAAAAATCTGCGACTGTCATCAACACTTAATGTAGTATGTCAGGAACTCGATAATATTTAAAACTTATTCTCGATGAGTTATTTGGTAAAATACTCCTGAAATTGCCCAATCACTGAGCTGTTATAATGATTTGAATGCTTATGAAATTTTTTTTTTCTTAATATGCAAAGTATTATGAAAAGAAAACCGCAATATCATTGTCATGCAGAAACAAAATTTCCCGCCCTCCAGCCAATGTCGAAGTGGTTGCTCCTTTCCTCTTCCCTAGACAGCTTCATAGACAACAATATTTTATGCCGTTTCGAATATCAGCCTACGTATGTAATTTCCATGAAACATGGTTATTGAAAGCCAATCGTTCGTTTGTGTTTTCGTGTGTTTGTATTGTTATGTTATCGATATAAATTGGCATGTTTAGTACCAGTATATGGAAGGCGTATTATTAAAGAAATAGTTTGCATCTGTATCACAGTAAGCAACGTCTACCTAAAACCAACATTGGTGAGTGGACGGATAGAAAGGAATAGACAATAGTTAAATGACTTTGTAGTTGCAACTAGATTAAAAAAAATAAAATAAAAAAGCATTGGACTACAATTCTTATTCCGAAAAGACTTCATGGAAAGTGAATGGCTAAAGCATAAGGCCCACTTTCATAATTATTTGCTCATTCTGACCGTTGTTGTAAGGCTTATGAATTTAGTCCGTTGCTGAAAGGCCTATGAATTTAGTCCTTTGTTGTAAGACCTATGAATTTAGTGAGTCGTGGCTTACTTCGCTGTCGAGAGCGAAACTGACGTCATTCCAAGAGTTCTAGAATAAACTATACGGTGTAAATACGCTATTATGAGATACCATGATAGCGGAGTGGCATGAGACTTGTACGATTCAACACGAACAGTAATCATGACACCATACGGTAGGGTACGATATACAATGAGTTGAAAAGTTGTATTTCAGAGTCGTTGCAACTATTAGCCTATTGAGAGTAACCTACAGCTCTTTAAAATAAGGGCAAGTGAATGAGATGTATTCATACTGATGTATACCTGGGAAACGACATACTATACTCTGTTTTTTTTTCATCTGTCCATCTGCCAGTGGTGTTTTTGTATGGTAACACTGCGTCCCGGGCTTTAGATAGTTACGCTATGTGTAAGTTTTAGGTAAATAAAAGCATATCTGGGCGTACATTTGCAACTGAAAAGTGTTTTAATAATTTACTGAATGCAAATTACACCGTTAATATTCGAAATAGGATATTATTATAATCGTTGAATGTAAGCTGAATGTAACTATCTAAAGTCCGGGACGCAGTGTTGCCATACAAAAACACCACAGGCGGATGGACAGATGAAAAAAAACAGAGTATAGTAGGCTACAGTGTCATATTGGTAGACACTCAAGACTAAGCAAGACATTTGGGTCGCGTAACTTGATAAGAAATGATGCAACTGCTCATAATAATACACATTCAAGTAGCTATTTAATGATAATGAAATGTTTTTTTTATTCATTTTTTGAGTACAAGTTTCTGACGTAAAAAAATGAGAATGTTGTATTACATAAATAAAACCATTCCAACTAGATTTACAATATGCGTGTACACGAAACCATACCAATTCCTAATTACCAGCACTAGACTACAACACTTATGAGCCGTGACAAACTGTTTAAGTGCTCCAATTTTCTTGAACGTTAGAATATTTAAACAACAATAAGAGATGATAGCTTGTTGCGAACATTCGCGACTGTTGAGAATTTGTCGCTACATCTTCCGCGACTTGGTACTTTCCGACGTTGATCTCTCCAAGGGTCAAAGACTTGTTTTTGTATGTATGTACATACATACATACATACATACATACATACTTGCACATGGATTATATGAAATTGAAGTTTTCCAGAGAGTTATAATTTTTAGTTACATTATCAGATAAAGTTTAAATGAAGTGGCTAAAATACCTATAGATAATGGATTAGCGATAGGGATGAATATTTGCTTGAATGTTTTTAGAATCAGTGTAATAAAAAACAAGAGTAATAATCTAAACATGAGGCTAATTATGTGAGCATAAGGTCGATAACATACACAATACGGTCAGCCACTTAACATGAGTCAGTGGAAGGTTTTAAAGTAATTGGACCCCCGGTAAACGGCATTATCTATGACAAAATTTAAATGATCAGTAAATTACCTCAAAAGTTATACAGACAGTGGTAACAAGGGAAGCAAAATAACCTTAAACTGAAGACGTTACATATCTTGCTCTCTACTGGAAAAAATATTCAATCACTGGATTTTGCTCGTGAACGTTACTTTTAGGAGACGTGAAGCAAAAATTCTTCATAGCCTGGGAAGCTTAAGACAGGATAGTCCAAAGGTACGCCAGGAAGAAAATAAAGAGTACTACAGGACCTACAAAGGTCCTAAAAGTCTTCAAGAATCTGTCGCCTGAGGTGATGAGCTTCTTAAGATTTGTGAATCGCTCAGCATTAGGCTTAAGAAATCCTGCGTGTCCACTTGCGGTGATAATAGGCGTAACTACATTATTGTCGAACCTGTCCACGAAGACGTGAAGGATGATAATGACGAAGAGGAAGCTGGTGCAGAAGAAGAACCAGATGTCGATCAGCTTCACGTAGGCTGTCTGAGGCAAGGACGTTGACGTTTGGTTGAAGAATGTGTACAACACCAGTAATGTTGTCAGTGCCACAACGAGGCGGACCTTGAGAAAGTATATGATGAGAAATTGATGCCGTGCTCTCTCATTGTTTTTATTGCAAGTTATGTTTTTTATTACTCTCATTATTGCTGATAGTATTAACCCTTGTATTTCTGTCAAAAAACCTTATACCAATAGAAGCTGTATTTCGCTTTATTCAATAAAAACCTTAGTAGACAATGAATTTTATGTTATTATTCCTTTTAGTTAATATATACTAACTCAAGGTTTGTATATTTTGACTGATATAGTTTTTCTTAGAGCTAATAATTTCGATAGTATTTTGAAGAGGGGATTAAAACAAGCCTTGCTTTTCTTATGTTCTAGTATTAGGAAAATGTTATTGTTATATTTTGGTTATGTGAATTAGATGAAATGCAGAATCAAAGTTCTCGATTGGGAAAACAGGAAATAATTTGAGCCACTTAATATTTCGCTATGGGCCTTTGTTTGTGTGGTAAGATGGGTGAAAGAAGAGAGGGGCTAACTATTTTAAAATCAATATTCATTTAATGGTTTGAAGGGGGGCCGGGTTAAAAAAAATATTAATCGTAAAATGTAAATTAGACCTTTATGTCCTGAGTAACATCCAAATTAATACTTTCTTGTGGTTCTTGCAGTATGGCAAGAATAAGGAAACCACTTTGGGAAATTAGTCTCCGGCGGTGTTTAGTTCAAATTGACTGCTATATAAAGAATTAGAGGCAAAGTTTTGTGTAGTTCCACCTTGTTTTAGGTTAATTTTGCTTAGAAGAAAGGAAATTTACGACATTGCATATTTTGCCCTTCGGCGTTAGTCAAGCACTACAATGACCCTATTGCCTTATGCCATTATCAGTGTTAGCTAATCCGGTAAAGAGTATAAATGATCATGATCAGAGTATTGGACTTCACCAGGAGGTGTGTAGCTCATTTCTAGTCCCTCTCATACTGGTTCTTGATCATAGGCTGGGGCAATTACATTGACTCCTTGGTGAAAGGAGAAGAGTGATAAGGGAAATAAAAGAAGATGGGTTGCCAAATTAATACAGGGTGGGTGGGGGTTTATATTAATGCACTGGAATCATGGAGTTTACGTAGGAATTCGAGTCGATGGATTACAGTGAAATGATAGAAATAGCATTTAGAGCTACGAACTTACTTCGAGCAGGTTGACTTGGACGTATAACGTAGAATAACCGATGGCGAGCAACATGAGAGAAGGCAGGTAAATTGACAGGACAATGAGCGTGTATCGTCTTGTTAGTTTGAAGCCCACCTGGGGATGAAATGATGTGTTAATGAGGATGTAATAGACGGCAAATGGTTAGTGTCTGTATGTGTGCATTATTATTATTATTGTTATTATTATTATTATTATTATTATTATTATTATTATTATTATTATTATTATTATTATTATTCAGAAGATGAATTCTTTACATGTGGAAAAAGCCCACAGGGGCCACTGACTTGAAATTCAAACTTCTAAAGAATATGGTGATCATTTGAAAGAAAGAACGGAGGATGATAGGAAATACAGAAAAAAAGAGAAACCAGAATATAAGAAATTGATACATTAATAAATAAAAAGATGAAAATATAAGTAAAGTATAAAATACAACGAGAATTGCTTTATGGTAGATAGTTTTATGTTTGCTGAGGTTTAACTCCTAGTTGTTAATGGCATGGCAGGCATAACGTTTTGTGAATATTCTTTAAGCCCATTATTTGTGTGTGAGGCATCTGCTAGTCGAATGCTATAGTCTTTGGAAACTAAGAGTGGCAGGATAGGGTTTTTTATTTCGTAGGTACTTCGAGAGAAAGTTATATACACGTCTAGTAGTTTATTCAAATTTGTTGAAGAAACTTATCTTCACAAGTATCTTACCATACAAACCTTAATAGCACTTCTGTTTCTTTTTATTTATCTTTGTTTAGCTAATATGCTTTATAATCTGTAAAAGAATTTGTTAAATCGTATTTTTTAAGTAAATGCTGCTGGGTGAATATTTTATGAAAAACATTTATTTGCTTTTGGCATCGAAAACCAAAGCTATAACGCCGGTCTACACAATTCGGCCAAATAGCCTAGCGTCAGTATTTGTATCTACTGTCCTTATGTGTTTTGAGATCGTTAATTGTTCATCAAGAGTACAGGGCGATCCACGTAGTATATTACAGCATTTGTTACGATAGCCAGACGTTTTTCAGCCAGAAAAGTCAAACCTGTTGAAACCACAGTTTATCATGATGTCTAAATGTATATATCTTTATTTTTATCAAATGTATTTTTTGGCAAACCATGGTTTGTAGGTATTGGCTAACTTTAAGTCTTCATTTGCATTTTTTTTACAACCTATTGTAAGATACAATTATCTTGTGTTAGAGTAACGAAAAAATCGGTTTCGTATTATTAACGCTTATTGTGCACACGGACCAAAAGCAATATGGAGCTTCCTTCAAAATTAGTGTAACTTTTTTTCTGCGTAAGTAGCATCAAGCTATGGTACACATATTTTGGATGGAAATATTTAATAGTTTAATATGATGGTAAAGAAATTGATATATCGCTATTAAATTACTTATGCTATGTTTTTCTGGAAAACCAAAGAAATGTTTTTATTGGTTGGCTTCAACTGCTTATTTGGAATTTAATATTTGTTCACCCTTGTTGGAATCCCTGTCTTTCTGTGAACACTTAAAAATCTTTTAAACCTGTAAAAGTGTTGTCTTCCTTTCGCTTTACTACGCTGTAAGGCCTTTATTGAAAGAAATAAATTATCGTAAAATGTATGATTTAAGAAAACTTACATATCTGTTTCTTTAATTTTGGGAAGTATCTTTTCACGGAAACGGTTAGAATTTTGTATAAAACCCCAATTTCATCTTGTGAGCTGAAAACGTTTTGTTTCCCCTGTTTTAAAGTGAGTACGATAAAGAAAAATCAATGAAGCTTTAAAAAGACATTGAAATCATTATCGAATAATGAACAATAACTTTGCATTTGATAAAAAAAATGTTAAGAAAAAACATTTTCGATGGGATTGAAACTTTTTAGGGCTAATAATTCACTCAATTTCTAACATTTTATGTAGTATGAAATTCCTGAAAAATACTCCAACATAAGAATTTGAATTCAGGATTTCAGGGCTCCAGTAGTGCATTGAAAAAGAGTAACTTATTTTTGATTGTGCACCTTATATTCCTCCCCCAAAAAAGTCTTATTTCTGTTGAAGTAATATGTTATTTTAACATTTCTAGTTATTTTCCAAAAATTTCTATCGACAATTTTTTTTTAAAGCCTCGTCCCTCCTTCGCTTACCTGAATCATGCTCAGTCGAGTCTTGTTGCTTGGAACTTTGGTGAAGAAGTCGCTGACAAGATATATTGGGAGCTCACTGCTTTGTTCATACCTTGTGGCTGAGCCTTCTGTTGTGTAGGCAACCAGCTCTTGACTGACTGATGAGAACTGAACGAGGATGCTGCACTGCTGCTCATCGAAAGGGTAGTAGAAAACGTTGAAAGTGCACACAAAACTGCCACTGTAATGTTGCTGCTGCACAATCATGGCTGCGTCGCCACCGTAGACTTCATCTGCCAAATCACATGAAAGGAATCTGGTTACTCGTGGGAGTTTGTGACGTTTGTTTTTTCAAATGAACTTTAGAAGAATTGCAGGCTACAGGCCTTCGTCAAAGAGTTTTGAACATTGGTTATGTTCATAATATGTCCGTAGACAATTTGGAAACTGGTATACATATATGAAGAGATCGTTGCTATATGAATATATTCCAATATAAAAGTTTATTGAAGCATTGTTTAACTAATGATTATGTCAGAAAACAACCCAAATGCTTATTTGAAATTTCTGTACATTTTCTATAACTAGTGGCCTAAGATTTTAGCGGTGAAATTAATATAGTGGTATACTGACAAACAAAGATTGATTCACTGTGTATAGTGCATTTATAAATGTGCATTTTTACTAATACCAATACGAACTATGTATAATTTGATACTGATGCTTGTGAATTCTGGTGTTGTCATATCGTGTATGCGTATTGCATTTTTTTTGTAGGGTGTTTTTTGTGCAATAAAGAAAACCATTACTTATGTAGTAAGTCTAAGTCTATGTCTTGCTGTTATAGAAATGTACTGAATAGTTGTGTCTTAGAGGTCTAATTTTGAGAAACTATTTGTTTCTTTGTTGAAAATTATGAGATTTTTAGTGCAATGAAGGAATTTGTAAGCATTATCCTGTTAGTTAAGTTTTTGACAACTTTGTTAGATTCTTCTCTTATAACTTACCCATATTTACTGTATTAAAGTCAGCAGGTAAAGAACTTTTAATCTTCAAAATATAAACATTTTCACCAAGAAGTTTCAGTGCGCCATCCTTAATATTAGGGAAATTTATACTGGGACGCCATATTTCTTGTATTTCTCCGCCATCTAGTTGATTTGCAAGTGTATCGTCACGAAGATTCATGTACTTAATTCGTGAATCAGGCCAACTAAGTTGAATCATGAATTCAATATGAATACTTTCTTTAACATCCTCAATGCTGAGGAATCTAAGAAACTCAACCATCAGCAGTGGCTGTAGAGGAAGAGAGGCATTCTCTAGATTCTTTGGAGGTTTGAAGCTGCGGTAATCCTGAGGTATCCTGAGTATTGCACAGTCATCCTCATCTGTTTCATCAGTGCAGTCATCCTTGGCATCACACCGAGCTTTCAGTTCTGTGCATTCACCATTATTACACATGTACTGGTTTTCCTGGCATGCTGATATGCTTAAATCCCTCTGACTTCCAATGGGATTTTCGCAGATGCTGTCTGTTAGCGTCCAAGAATGTCTACCAATTGGGTATAAGCTACTTGACGACATGTTCAAGTAAGCCTCCTGTTTGTCAGTCACAGTATTAAACAAAGACCATTGCCAAGGGCTGGTTTTGTAGATAAGCCGACCGTAGTACCCATGAAAGTATGGTTTTCCATTTTTGTCATAGCCAATAATTTCAACCATAGTTTCAGTCTTCATACCAACACAGATGCCCCTGATGTAGAGTGGGCTTAGATTTTCCTCACAAGGGGCACATGCCAAGTTTGCATCATCACACTGATAATCTGCCCATTCATTAACTCCACCTGCCATTGCTAGACAATTTTCTGTTGTAATGTTGTCTGGTTGTCCCGGTTTGAATTTCATTTGGGTCATGACTTGCTTGTCACTGAACCTTTTCCAGATTCCCTCTTCTTTCTTATCTGACGCGCCAAGCCATAGGTTGATGCTCCCCTTGCAAGTGTTGTACTGTATTAATGTCTCAAAGAGTTCGTCATTTTTTGAGAGGGACATAGGTGCATACAGGCTCGACCCTAGCAACTCACAGAAGGCAAACGCATCCGAAAAGAAACGCGTTTCGGGAAATATGATAAAATGTTCTTCCTTGCCGCAGAATTCTTTGAGGGGACTCATGCTTACGTTAACGTTGATTAGATCAATGTCATCCCTATCGGAAGAAAGCACATTTCCCAGTATGTTGCTGTGACACGTTGCTATGTCTTTAATACTTTGGGAATCCAGACCATAACTCCACATGTTGAACTGTGTGACGTAACCCTTAAGGATTTGAAGTCTGTTATACCTCCTGTCAAGACCATCTTGTTCTTGGCCCACAACAAAAGTTCCATTTAAGGGCAACTCGCGATTGTCGACTACAACAGTACTCGATACCATTGTTTCACCATCCACGTATACTGTATATGTCTCGCCCTCTATCACATGGCAATAATGTCGCCATGTTTTCAGGACCGGGGGAATTTGCATCGTTTGTATAATTGGCTGAGGCTTGTTGTTGTAACGAAAGAAATGCTCTCCATCTCGAATGTCTGTTGATAGATGTTGAAAATTAATGTGGGCCTTAGAGAGTACTGAAGCCTACCAGAGATATCTACTAGTGGAATTATGTCTTTCTTATGAATTATGGGACGACCAATAATCTATGAATGTCAATGATTTTATTGTATATTTTTGTACTAATATGGAAACTGCTACCTTCAATAAGATAATCACTAGTCACTTACACATCATAATGGCGTTGTCATAGACATCAGCTGAAGCATAGGAAAGAAGAACCTGGATGTTGGTAAATGAAGTCAAGTACACTCGCAAGCAGATAGTGAACTCTGTGACGCTGGAGGCGACATTCTGATTGGTCATGTTGTATCTGAGGTAGACATCATCTCTTGGGGTTTCCCAGATGTCAGGTTGAAGGGCGAAAACATTAACTCTTTGTCCTGTTGGGTACAAATAACATGTTATGGATTATGTAAATGCTTTTATCTGATAATAAACTGCAAGTCCAAGTACTAGGGATTCTCAGGCGAGTTACAGTGCCATGTCTATCAACATTGCTAGTGATTTTCACAGAATACTGAATAGGATAAAATCATTTGTATTGTCAGTACAAGTTTTTCTTTGAATGTCCATTCTGTCCTTAGAGCCATTATGGAATGGTGGAATAAAAAAGATATGAAAAAGTAAGCCATACCAATTAAACAGGATATTGCTGTGTCTAGACTTATGATTAGCAACTGTTCAGTACTAAACGGAATAGTCCAGTTAATACGCTAAATATAACAGATGCTGAAATGAATGCAAACCATCTTTCCTGTCTAACTTGTCCCTCACCTTTAATTCTTTAGTGTGTGTTTATTTAATAACAGAATATAATTTTACAATAACACAATTCATTAATTAATAGAAAAACAGCTATATAACGTTTGAGTGCTATCTTACTGACATTTTCGGACAGCGTTACTCGGCTTATCACCTCTACATTTGCTGCTGCCATACATTGTTTAAAAAACACATTTTGATTGTAGATTTCTGTGGTTTCTTTAGTGAGGAATGATATGAAATTTAATGTATTACATTAGAAGTGGATGGGTTACAGGTATTTACAGCCATGCTCAAATATGATGCAACATGATTCTTTTTGTAGTGTTCAAAACTTCAGATGCATTATAAAATTTTATATGATTCCCAAGTAGTGTTAAACTATTTTTTATTTCAGTATCATATATTTCCCTATGGAAATAGGGAAATAATATTAGCCGTGAATTCACTTACTTCCTTGGTATCATTTTCAATCAATGTAAAATTAATTGTAGTATGTGTAATTTTTTTTTTTTTTTTGCACTGCTTAGATCAAAGCATGGTGTTGTGGTAAGGCTAGTGCTGCTAAAAAGTCAAGACGCACAACTTGCTACGGGAAGTGGTCATCGTAACTACCTGTGCAGTAAGTTCCAGAAGTGAAGCGACAAATTTCAGAATTGATGTACTTCTTTAGAAACTCGTGGGGTTGCCAGTTAGTATATTTTATTCCAATTATTGTCATCCTCTGTCTGATGATACATATAAGTGATTAATTGTAGAAGCACAGAAAGTATTTTCCCAGTGAATGATCAATGTTAGTTCAATAATTGTTTATTAAAAGAAAAAAAAAAAAAAGAATTTCGCCATAGAAACATCTGCGACTCTCAATGTGTGATATCAAGTGTTCTGTTCACTGTTCACCAATGAGTGGCAGCAGGAACCGAGTGCATAAGCATTGGCCTAATATGATTTGTAAATTAACTTTCTACTTTTATAGCGTTATATCGAAAGTTATTATGATTTCTTTTGATAAAGCACAAAAAAATTTAGCATCTGATTAAATTGAATATAGTTAAGGCAAGTTGGTGTAAAAAAAAAAAAAAAAAATCCAAGTTATATGCGCGTTTAGCATTTGCTACATGGTAAGACCTATTCAAGAATCAAGGAAATATATTTTCCAGCGTGTTAGTTAATTTCATCGAATTCCTCTATCGTGCAAATTTTTGCATGTGGAATTGCGTTCAGGGTCGCATCACACAATTATTTTCGTAGGTTTCCAACTTTTTTTTTTTTTAGTGCATAAGTGAGACTATTCTTGTCCATACGATCCGGAGTGTGAATATGCTTGGCGAGCATTATTTTAATTCGAGTATCTCCTGTTATGCTCTCTCTCTCTCTCTCTCTCTCTCTCTCTCTCTCTCTCTCTCTCTCTCTCTCTCTCTCTCAGGACCTTTTTTATCTAGTCAGGAATAACCAGAGGCCCGATTAAAGAATCGAGCACTAGGCCTATTGGCCTATATATCTATATATATATATATATATATATATATATATATATATATAATTATATATATATAAAGGCCAATAGGCCTAGTGCTCGATTCTTTAATCGGGCCTCTGGTTATTCCTGACTAGATAAAAAAGGTCCTGAGAGAGAGAGGCGGAGATGAGAGAGGGGGGTACGCCGGATGGAAATCGATCCGGAGAAGACGACGAGAGAGAGAGGAGAATGAAGAGATGAGAGAGAGAGAGAGCATAACAGGAGATACTCGAATTAAAATAATGCTCGCCAAGCATATTCACACTCCGGATCGTATGGACAAGAATAGTCTCACTTATGCACTAAAAAAAAAAAAAAGTTGGAAAACCTAACGACAAATAATTGTGTGATGCGACCCTGAACGCAATTCCACATGCAAAAATTTGCACGATAGAGGAATATATATATTATATATTATATATATATATATATTATAATATATATATACATATAAATATATATATAAAAATCCGCAAAAAATCATAAATTTCTGTTATACAATAATGCTTGACTGGATCGAATTGATTAGGTACTGGTTGCCCGTGGAAATATAAATTTGGGTGATATCACTCCCTTATGACACGCCCACTTACGCACATTCAGTCTTAAATTTCATGGTTGGAATGATTAGAAGATTTGAGGTAAAAGGTTGAAGTGAAAAAGGTGGAGTTAGGCTTGTGGGGATAGGTAGAGGTAGAGGGGGAGGAGGGGTGGTTGGGGTCTGTCGTCTCCCTACCTAACCAGGTGGTGATTTTACGGGTGTTCTGGTTGCTTGCGACCGTCTTTCTTATTTTTTATTCAGCGAGTCTGTTTCCCAGGTGCAAGGACAGGTCTTGGTGTCGGTCCTAATGGTTCTACTTTTCCCTAAATAACAAGACAGTGGACCTGCATTGTAAGCCTTGCTATGCCCTTAGCTAGGCCTAGTCACTTGAAGGTAGCAGCAGCAGTTAGAGCCTTTCTCGAAGATGGTGTTTTATGCTCGGTCCTAGAAGATAAAATCAGAACTACCAACCACAACCAACTTCTCTGTTGAATCTAAGTGCATTCATGGTTATGTTTGCTGTTGCGGAGATTTTCCCTTTACATTCTATTGATACTTGCATGGTACTAGGCATCTTCGCTAAAATAATTGATAATACACTATTATATTAAATATTTGTTTCCACATTGCTCGAAATATACATTGGTAATGTTGGTGATAATGTGTTGAACGAAAATTTCAAATTGTTTCGTTTCTGTAGTTTGAAGTAATTACTATACTTTAAAATAATTACTATTACCGTAAGTTTTTCTCATGATCGTTATAAATATCATAGATTTGATATTTGTGCCTCATATGTTAGCTTTATTTTGCTTGATAGAGCTTTCATGGCAGAAAAAAAAAGTTTTTCCACTGTACAACATATAGCAAAATTTTCGAAATAGAAATATGAATTGGATATAACTTCCTGTGAAATTTGGAGTTTTAGGCGCAGTTTCAACTGCCCATATGTTGCACCAATGATGTATAGCATAACATAAAAATCTAATCTAAGGCTTCTCAGATAGAATGTAGTTTATTAAAGGATTTATCATTAAGACTACCTGGTTGTGAATAATAAAAGATTATGATTCGTTAGATTATATCCAAAAGATAAGTATTTATTTAAAGGTATTAGTATTAACGTCAAGGCTTATGCAAACATAGTTTTTAAATTAATGAAGAATGTTATTTTCTTGAAAATCCCTGCTTGGGTTTGGTATATAATTGATTCATAAAGAAACCTGAGGTGCGATAATAGTAGATAACTCCAAATGCTTTCCCGCCACAAACCGTCAGTTTAGAGGTGCGAATGTTAAGAGAAATGTGTTTTCAGCAAGTAAAGAAAACTAACAATCCTAGGTCTAGGAACAAAACTTGGCGTTAACAGAAGTGTAATTATGAAATACAAATATTCCTATAACTAACAATCCCGTGGGGGCTAGTGTCGTCAGTTCACCTCATTCGGTGCGACGTAGGCATTACTTAAGGTTCTTTGCAGCGTCCCTTCGGCTCCTAACTGCAGCTACTTTCATTCCTTTTACTGTACCTCCGTTCATGTTCTCTTTCATCCATCATACTGACCACCCTCTCCTAACAATTGATTCATAGTGCAACTGCGAGGTTTTCCTCCTATTACATCTTTCAAACCTTTTACTGTCAATTTCCGTTGCAGCGCTGAATGGCCTTAGTTGCCCCAGTGCTTGGCATAATGCCAAAAATCTATATAAATCAAATAAAGAAAAATAATAAATATGGGATACCTATTTTCAAGACCATTTTGTCATTAATAATGTTGTGAAAATCGTTACATTTTCATGTTCTCATTTCATGGATGAATGCCTCTGTTTACTCTCGTTGTTTTGTTGTTTTTGATTTAGCTGACCTTGTGTCAGCATGGGCTCTTGCTCACAGAGCAGCCCGTAAGTTTACTCTCTCTTTTCCTCTTGCGTAGATATTGTCCTCCAAGTGATGACAAGGTAATATTCTATAATAAAATATGATTATTATAATATAATTTTTGTATAGCAGTAAATATATAATATATTAAAGATTTACGATAGCCTAAGCTCAAGTAGGGAATATGTTTGGGTAGTGTGACGATTTAGAAAGCATTATCGCAATATGTCTCTGATAATCAGTCACACAAACACAAACACACACACACACACACACACACACACACACACACACACACACACACACACACCTAAAGATTTCATGAAATTTTTATGATTTTATGTTTATATACCAAAATGTAGTACAAAACGCCATCCAGTTGCTTGTATGCAAGTAACAGACAAACGCACACTCGCGCAAATGCAGCGCCTATGGTACTTATTCATGAATTATTATTCCTAACTATACTGTTGCTTACATATGTGCCCTTCAAAACTTGAAATGAAATAAGGCTAAATGACAGGAGGCAAGCGCGAATAAGACTTTCTCAAGCAGTTGCTACTCTGGCTCTTGAATGTCGTAGCATCCAGTTACTGCTGGGTCTTGGTTCGTAGTTATTGAAGGATATTCGTTACTTATTGCGAAGCCACACCATATTTATTTCCCCCCCCCCCCCCCCCCATCCCGCTTCCCAACTGTCCTTAAAGATAAGGTAAGGGCATGCTGATTAATTCAATATATGTAGGATTTGAATTTAAGGTAGAGCTATAGTTTACAGTCAAAGGAACACATTTTAGGCGCCATTGTACTATTTTGTGAATGTTTTACTATGGTCAGTTAAACCTGGTGAAGACGTGCAAGATGCATTGTTCAGTCATATATGTTTTGTTTAATATTTTCCTTAGACAAAAGTTTGAATATAGCCTTTCGGTGTTTTATTATTATTATTATTATTATTATTATTATTATTATTATTATTATTATTATTATTATTATTATTATTATGAGGACTTTTAACTAAATCGAGGTTTTTTTGGAATACCTTCAAGAAACCTTTCCGTCAGCGGGAATGAAACAACCTATTTGCTTCATTATACACTGAATTCTATGTAAGGATCGTTTCCTCAGGGGTCAGCTGCAACAACAAAGTCTCCAGGAGGAATTTCCTCCTCTCATCTTTGAATTCCTTTTCTGTCCTTGATGAAAGAATACTAAGGTGACCAATAACATCCTCTCCTCCATGGCTTGGGTGTTGTCATGGATCACAGCAACGTTACGTAGTCTCTAAGTTTGTCTCCTCGGCAGTGACTAATGGTCGACAGATAAAATGATTGTTAAATTTTTTTCTGGCAATATATAATTGTCAGGTACCTCTCTAATGGTAAATGAAAATAATGGGCAGAGCTCAGTCGGCATTAATTCTCCTGTTCAGCCACCCGGTGTGTAGGTGACATTTTCGCCTCTAGTAACGATCCTGCTGCTTGTTGCCATTAGCAACCTCACCTCAATAAAATCTTAATATTTTATTCGGCTTTATGGCATCATCCCCAGCAGCGTTTTGCGAAGAACGATGCAGTGTTTATTGCAGCAAAGGCCATGTTTTCAACCTGAAAAAAACTGCACCAGTTTCTGTGCGTAGCTACATTTTTAACTATTTTTATGTATATATATATATATATATATATATATATATATATAGTATAGCTATATATATATATATATATATATATACAATAACACGAGAACATAAAAAGAGTCAAAAATGTAGCTACGCACAGAAACTGTGCAATTTTTTTTCAGGTTGAAAACATGGCCTTTGCTGCAACTAAACACTGCATCGTTCTTCGCAAAACGCTGCTGGGGATGGATGCCCATAAAGCCGAATAAAATATTAAAGATTTTATTTACCGAATAAAATATTAAGATATCTATATATATATATATATATATATTATAATATTAATAATATATATAATTATATAATATATATATATATAATATATATATAGATATATATTAATATATATATCTTATATAGATAAAGATATATCTATATCTATATATATATATTATATGTAGTTAAATATACAGAACTTGCGAATAAATTTGTATAACTCATTAACAAAAAGTTTCATTTAATTTCTTTGAGGCAGACTTGCCATTATTACTCTAATATTGTAAATCTATTCTTCAGCTGGAAATAACACAGACATACAATATATATATATATTATTATATATATATATATATATATATATATATATATATATAATATATATATATATATATATATATATATATATATTATATGTCTGTGTATTTCCAGCTGAAGAATAGATTTACAATATTAGAGAAATAATGGCAAGTCTGCCTTAAAGAAATTAAATGAAACTTTTTGTTAATGAGTTATACAAATTTATTCGCAAGTTCTGTATATTTACTACATATATATGTATGTGTGTGTATTTCCAACTGAAGAATAGATATATAATTTTAGAGAAATAATGTCAAGTCTGCCCTAAAGAAATTAAATGAAACGTTTTGTTAATGAGTTATAAAAATTTATTCACAAGTTCTGTATATTCATTTCTACAAAGACATGTGAACGTTAACGTCTGAGAGCACCTGATAAAATTGTGAAGTTAAACATATTAACGTACACCGAATCCGGGGTAAAGTGTCACAGGTCATTTCTTCTCTTACTATCCCATTGTGTTGATAATTATCGAGTGAAAGGAATTATGTGACTCTCGGGACTTGACGTTTTCAACCCTCGTTTTCATACAGCAGAATTGCCATTAGCATTTGAACCCATTTATGTAAGACTTCGTGGAAGAATTGGTCATAAATGAAGGGCTACCCTTGACTTTTAGGTCGATTTAATACGAGTCCGGGAAACCCGACATCTAATTGAAGTTCTCTTTCCCGTGAATCCGGTATCTGAATTGTTTAGAATTGGATTCGTGTTACTATTAAGTCGTGATGGGTTCGTAATGACACAGCACCATTCACTCTAGAATATTTTCAGAAGTCAATGAGTTACTAACATGGCGTTGGTTTATCAAGTGATATCTGTGAGTTCCAGAAGTGGGACTACTTAAGCTTTCTTTAAATTGTCATTTTCAATCATTAGCATACTTCTTGCATAAGTATATATGAAGTATTTATCAATGTTTTATTTTCAAATGGTTGTATGTTTAATTTGGATTTTCTCAGTCGAATGGATCCATTTTCCTGCGTTGCAGTCGCATTTCGAGGTTGGAGGAGATTCCTGAGATTAGTTTTCAGGATTCCAAAATTGAACGATACGTCAATATTTCATTTGTGGTTAGCATGGGAATAAACAAACGCGCAACGTCAAAGCTTGCAATGACATAATGCTGCTTATACTAGTTATTTCTGTAAATGTGGAAGCTCTTCCGCGTTTTTGAAAGAACCATCGAGAGGCGCGTCTTATGACGTTGCATCTTTGCTGGTGTTCTACTCGTTTGAGAGAGTTTCAAGAGATCCCCTTTTCATGAACAAGTTGTTTGATTTGACACCTAACCTGAAACGAGAAGTGTTCAGATGACTTGTTTATAATATAGCCATGCCTTTGAATACTTAGAGTCCGTCTAGTGTCGCATCTTTTTCTTTAGATTTTAGTTTCCAGATCTCATATAATGGTGATATCCATCACTAGAGAATTTTGTAACAAGATTATACAATTTTGAATATATATTAAATAAAACACACACACGCGCGCGCACGCGTCTCTTTAATGGGATTGCTCCCGAAGAAGTCATCACTGCACCATTCATACTTTTTACAGCTGTATCGTGGATGAACCCTTTGCGCTGGAAACTAACTTCTTCAGTAGTGTATGTGATAATAACCTGAATGTATTTTGTATCCGCAGAGTTCCTCTTGGCTAAATTCTAATGGAATAAATAAACCATTCACCCTCGGCCCTTCATTATAAAGCGATGATCTACTCTCACCTTTACAGAGGCATAGCAGAAGGAGAAAAAGTAAGACCACTATCAGTGGTCGCAGTGAAGGAGATGCACCGGTATACTTCATCGTCAGGTCCCTTTGGTAGCTGCCGTGACACTGACAGCGCTTTCATTACCCTGCATCTTTCTTGCTCTCGTCGGTTCTATGGTTGGTCATCAATTATGAGGAAAAGTCAACCCCATCTGGTTTTTGATGAAGTTTTCACGCAATTGATTTCATGTTCTTGTATCGGTTTACTTCCTCGAGAATGGTTGCGGAGCTATAGGTACAGCATAACCAGGTGCTTCAAGAAGTATGAAATGATAGTAAGAGCCTATTGGAAGAAGGTAGGATGAAACAGACTACGTGAAAATAAACCTGACTAGGATGACATCTTGAACAAAAATGGAACTATACTCTTAGGCGATAGGTTTGGATTTGTAACTCGGGATTGGACAAGAATAAGGTTATTTAATTATACATCACTTGGGAGAGTTTACTCTTTAATTTTGCACATTAACGCCCTGTCCTTCCATTCTTTAGAATTGAGAAATTTTATAAGATGACATCTACATTCTACTGTGAAGTCATCCAATTGTATGTTTGTTTGTATATTGAATATGTTATAAACACGTGGGTATAAGTGACAACATTTCATATTCCTTATATCCTGTGCATATGTGCTTTTATAAAGCGAGTACGGATTTTCCCTTGTTTACATCTGGAATTTTTTTATTGTTGAAGTAACATCATATGAGAGAGAGAGAGAGAGAGAGAGAGAGAGAGAGAGAGAGAGAGAGAGAGAGAGAGAGAGAGACTTCATTGAAGTGAGCTAAAATAAGTGAAAAACTCTCTCTTCAGAGGAAGTAAATAGATCGTACAACTGTTAGATGAAGTGAATCTTCAGTATGCTTTAGACAAGGCTCATCGAACAATTTTCCTTATTTAGTCGATGAAAGTTGAATTAGGCAGTATATGTCGAGGAGCAAATACATGAAAGTGTTTATTAATTGTTATGCACGTTGAATATAATTGCAAGTATGATTATAAAACACTCAATTCATCCTGTAGATATATTTCCATTTGTGTAAGCTCATTACAATACTAGGAAAGTCGGTTTTCCGAACGGTTTTTGTGGCTTTCAGTTCAGGGCAGGCTCTCTGCTTACCTCGTTTTCTTTATGGTGTACTTTGTCATATGATTTTATTTTGCCTTCATTTTCTTGCGGTGTAAATCCAATGCTTCCATCATTGGAGTTTCATGACATTATTTTTTTTATATATGCATAGCATCTCAACGGATTTGAATTGATTAAATTTGCTCCTGATAATGATACAAAGTGCACCGTACGTGGTGTACTGTAGGCTTTACTAAAGGCTGTTTGCAGCGTCCTTTCAGCCCCTAGGTAAAAATCAATGTTTATTCTTGCTCTTTACTTCCATTTCCATTTCCTTCCTTCAGTCTTGATGTAAACCTCTCGAACTATGACTTCCTCTGGGCAACCGTAGGGTTTCTCTCAGTTCCACCTTCATAACCTCGTACTCCATCCCCTTTATTTTCCGGATCTCATTATCTTGCTGTCCAACAGCTCCAACTACCTGTTTTCACTGCCTTAGTTGCTAACTGGCTTAAAGTGCCCCAGTGCTTAGCTTGATAGCCCGCAAATCATAAAATCAATTAAAACCATCTGTTTTAAAGTTTAATTTTGGTATTCCTGGCGATATATAGAATGCTGATACCTTTGTTATCTTACTTTGGGTGCATCAACAGTTTAGCAAAATATGTCATAAACACATGTTGTGCAACTTTTGCACAGATCACAGACAGTTTGAATACAAGTCTGCGATTTATTATTAGTTCTAACCAGTACTCCATAGAATATTTCACCATGTGCTAAAGGTTTGTTTCCAAATATAGTCTTTGACTTGTTTTTAAACTGTGATGACATGGATGCATAAAGTTACTGACAGTTGCTCATATATTTTACTATGGTGTGGCTCCGCCCATAAATTCCTTGGCAAGATTAAAGTTCTGATAATGTGTCATGTGACACAAAGCAGTTCTTGTGCTGTAGTGGGGATTTAATTGTCATTTGAGAAAACATGTTATGCGAGCCTTGAACTTCTTGGGAAAGATGTTTATTATTCATTTGTTGGCTTTCAGAGAAAATTTGAAATTTTCTCGTAGCTTTATAGTAAGATAATTAAAATCTGTGTGTTACACCATTAAAATCTTTAACGATGGTGATGTTACTAGAGTAAAGAGATTCTGCAGTTAGCTGGTGATGGTGTGATTGAATGATTGACTAAGGTATGTGAGGTATCTTTGGATGCGGGAGAGATTCTGAAGGAACGAGAAAAAGAATAATTATTCCGTTGTATAAAATGAAAGGCGATACAGGTGCCAGTAAGATTTGTTTCTTAGTATACCAGGGAGGTTGTATGGAAGGATTTTGATGAAGAAAGTAAGACAGATGGAAGAGGGGTTTATAGGGAAAGAACAGTGTGATTTAGAAGAGGAACACCCTGTGTAAATCAATTATTTACAATTAAACGGTTATTCGATCATTTTGGAAGTGAAGAAAAAACGGTACTCGGTATCCATGAACCCTGAAAAAGCTCATGAGAAAATCAAGAGAGTCAATACAGATAGTGCTGATGTAAGTTTAGAAAATAAAGTTGTAAACGGCTATTAAAAGCTTTTATGATATGAAGAAAAGTATGTTTAATGATATGTCGAAGGAAGAATGCATTATATGTATAAAAAGATTGCTTGATTTTAGTGTAAAAGTTGGATGGGGCTGAGATTGAGGTATATCATTTCTCCATGTCTGGTTGATGTATTTATTGATGGAGCAGTGTTAGAAGCTGGAGAAAGGATGTAAAGGCAATATTGTCGAATAAGAATATTAATAGTGAATGAATCGTGGACTGGGTGATGTTTGCATATGGCACGGTAATATTTTAGGATAGTAGAAAACTTCAGAAACTAGTAAGAGTTTATAACCGTGCGCTATAGAACGTTGAATGTATGTGATTCGAGTAAGAGTAAGGATATTAGGATAAAGATGGAAACTGAAAGAATGGAACATTGGTGCTAGAAGAATGAAAGAGGTTGACTTGGGTAGGTTCTCGACTCAAAATGTAATAGGTGACGATGGGATGACAGAAGCGAATCACAGATCATACGGAACAAGGAAGGTAGTGTAGATTAGGAACAGTGAGTGTCTATGTAAGGGAAGTGTAGATGTTGAAAGTGAATTAAGGAAAAATGTGGAAGCTGTTGAGACAAACATTTTTGTAATAAATATGCAACAGGAAGAACTGAAAGGTTGTTATTTATATACAAGTAATAAAAAGGTTAGTATAAGTTATAGTGTTGTTTGCCGTCTTTTGAGATTATTTGACCCTACAGAATAAATGGAGGACAATAGGTTTGGGAAAAGAAGTTGTAGAACAGAGGAGATATGTGGCATGAACAGATATCGGAATGGAAGGGTACTGAATTCTGTAAAACACAAGATTAGAAGTGCATGTCAGATATTATAGTAGGTGAATGGCCCACGGTGGTTGGGTTGTTTGATGGTCTGTTAAAGAGCCTTTTGTGCATGTGCATAAAGTGGTTAATTAAGTTTGTTGGAGGTTTTCTGCAAAGGAGTGTCATTCACAATTCAGCAGTTAAATTATGAATGTGGCAGGGACTATTGTTGCTTTTTTCTCTGGAGATGCTCTCTATGATGTCCATAAAAGTTAATTATATTCTGTATTGAAAATATGACCTTTTTTTTTCACCAACAATTTAAATTTTCAGGAAAATAACTTATCTCATGTTGAAGTTGAGTTTTCATTTATCACCATCTCGTTTTCAGGGACACTTGGTGTTCATTACAGTTACAGACATGAGTACGTTACATTACTCATACTATGTAGTGTATTTGAAACAATGCCAGTGACAGCAATGGAAATTGTCTTCGTTATGCTTCATACTCATCGGTTTAACGGTCTTGACAAGAATGTCAATCGAGCGATTTTATTTTTCTCTCCTCTGAACGTTACTAAAATAATTAGATGTCACTTTCAATTGGCGCTCGAGTACCTTTTAATCACTATTGGATATTCTTTCAGATATGAACAATAGAATATGTTCTTAACAACCAGTAAGTAAATATCTTGTCACATAAGTAAATGACTGATTTTCAAGTATAAATTTGGTCAAGTTCAGGCTCACATTTTATAAAAGTCTAATTATATGGGTTATAATAGGAGAATTAGTACAAAACTAATTCCTGCTTAAATTTTGACCCCTTATTGAGTAAATCTGTGCAGAGGCAAAATTAATATTTTATACTCAACCCAGAATGGAATAGTTATAGGTTTAGATAAGTGGAAGTTATTAAACTGAACTTTATAATAGGCAACATCCTAGTCTGTGTAGCATTTAAGTGAAAGAATTTTCCGATAAAGGCAAGCTTAACGAGGCCTACGATAAAATTGTGAAAATGAAAGAAGGGTTCAACAACCACTCGGGATACTGTAGCCAAAAATAAAAATAAAAAAATTTCAGGAGTTAATACAGTGCTATGGTACTGCGACTTTTTATTAATTTTGAAAAATTTGAACGCCAAGATCCTATATATCTAGCATAAACCGAGATTAGTAATAATGGTTTATTTGTATTTTAAGGCAGATATTTCTTTGTCAATATTTTATCAGTTTATCATTATCACTTATAAAAGGATCCATATGTGTTACATTTAAAAATATGTATTCCATATATAAATAAGCCGATGACCCAAGGGGTCACTGTTGAGATAGCAAGGAGTGTGATAGGGATTGATAAACAGAATGCAAGCTAAGCCTTGGCGTGTTGTATCAGCGGCGCCCTGGTTTGCATTTGCCTGTGATAATCAAATCCATTGTTGTGTCAAACAGGTCATAGTGCTTTCGCCTGAGAACCTGCTGACCTATAACCCACAGACGACTATGTGACTTCCTCTCATATGTTCGTCTGTCTGTATGTTAGTATGCTGAGCTAAGCTTTGCTCCCCTATGATTTTGTAAATGCATTGTAACTCAGAACTCTACTTCCCCTCCTAGAATCAAGTTCTCTTAACCGCCTTCTTGCCTCTACTCAAGAGATGTAGTTTCGCAAATATATTGTTAAGTTTATCACCATGAGTTTGAAACATCTTCGCCTTTATACCCAAAGAAGATACTGACTTAGAAATTATCGTCGCAATCTCCGACGAGGATGGGAAGTATACAAACAGATACTTGCGTATAACATCGCAGGTCTTAATAACCTTACAGGGCGCCTCATTATACAAGGCCCAGCACTACATTGGTGGCAGCTCGGACTATTCCACATCAACCGAAGACTAACAAAATGTAACATATCAGAAGTCAACGAAGGCAAGAGAATTTTCAAGCAACTTAGTGTTTCTTATAGCAACGTAAGAAATGGCTTTCATTAAGGATCATTCAATAGGTTGTATCATCATTTATTGGGCGTCTTCAACACCACATATCCTCAAGAAACAAACCGGACGTGTCTGCAGCATCGGATCTTCATTGACCAAGCAACGGGAAACGAATCATTCAACAAACAAACAACGCACGATCAGAACGCAAGCTGAGAATTCAGGTCACCTGCGGAGCAGCGACATCGAAGCCAAGGCCGTGACATCACCTAAACAGCAAGATCTTCCTCTTATATACCGGAGCTAAGTACAATTCTTTATTCATTTTGGTGTGTGACTTTGAGTGTTCTCCATACACAGATCGATCGTCCATTATTCCTGGGGGTGAGTTATACGTTATTCTTAATCTTCCTTTCTTGCTGGAATCTATCTTCAACTTCGAATTCTCGCCCTGCTGGCTTTTTTATCTTTGTTGCTAATTTTTTTTTCTTCCAGAAGTTCTCCGGAAATATCCTTATCATATTATCTGTTTTTAATCTTATCATTTTGGGGGACACTGTTATTATCTGTAACACATTTTTTCTTATCTCATATTGCATATGTGTTTACGCAGTGGACGAGTGTATTCATATAGATATTTCGATAGGATCGCTAGGAATCGTAGTGATAAGAAAAAAACAAAAGTCACGATGGCCACCTCTGCACCCAACAACCCAGTAGTAACCTTAGTCAGTGCTAGGTCTGCAATTGCTCCCTTTCAAGGCCGGGTCAACGGGTTCTTGCCTCAAGTCGTCGAATCTTGGATCTCGTCAGTGGATGCTCATTTAAAAGCAAAATGCATCACTGACCCATCCTTACAAATACAGGAAGCTAAAAGTTTCATTGACTTTGCTAAAGGAGATGCAGGTTCGTACCTGAGAGGAGTCTCTTTCCAAGAGGCAGATACATGGGATGAATTTAAAATTATATTACGGGCCATATATGGCGGTGAAGAAGCCTTGGATGTAGTTTTAGTTTTGAGGAACATCATTAATCTGGTCTCTATGACTCAACTTAACGTTGTAGAGAGGGCGGCACTAATTGCTGACTGGCTGAATGAATATCAGGATAGTTTGCTTACTTCCTCTTGGGTTACGGGAAGGAACATGGCTGTGAAAGATTTTATCAGGCTCACATATTTAACCTGCTTGACAGTTATGTTGCCGGAAGCCTTGGTACGCTGTTTTAACAAGAAGCTATCGCAGGACAGTATGGAGCTAGACATATATAAACAAATTAAGAAACATATGTCTAAGTGCACAGATCTGGACCCCTTGCTTACTCAAGTTTTTGCAAAGAATGAAAGTAAACCACAGCAAGTAAAGGGGTAAAGTGTTTTAATTGTAAGTGCGAAGGGCATATGATTGGAGACTGCCGAACACGTTATTGTTCAATTTATAACAGCTCCAGTCATTCTTACAATCGTTGCTTCTCACGTAACCAACAGCAACATAATGCTAAAAACACACAAAATGTTGCCAATGATAATAAGAGGAAGAATCCTCATTACTATAAAAAGAAACAGGTAAACAGTAACTCTGCTCAAAATCAGGAACAAACAAATCGTGCTTCAGGAAATTCTGCTCCCGGGCCGTCTAACCAAAACTCACAGAGTCAGTGAAATTTTCTGAGTGTGCAAAGCAAACCAAATACCACGTAATTAACTCTAGCGGGGGATAGAGTGGTGTTGGGTCATTCATATCAACATCTTTTGAATCAAATAACAAATTTAATCACCTACAAGATCTATGCGAGACCCAGAATTTTCCTATGAACCACACGACTGAATCCAAAAAATCAGTGCAGGTTCCCGTAGACTTTCATCGTATACACGCTATTATCAGTAAAGATGAATTACGTCCTACCTTGCATGCTGTAAATTTAGAGCACCGACCCTTCACACTGGTTTTTGATTCCGGTAGTCCACGTAATATCATGGATTTGCGGACTCATCACATGTTGTTTTCAAACTTCGCTATTGAGAAGTCCGGAGTACGACTTTCGGGTATTGGTATTAATGAATTAAGTGTAGTAGGCGTAACTCAGATTCAGTAATTCTGAAAATTAACGGACTGTCTGTAACACAAGCACTATACACTGTTGATTCACAGCAACAAGTTAACATTGAAGTCTGTAACCATTTGAATACCAATCTAGTGATCCACAAAAATTAACACATCGTGGATATGGAAGTTTATAAGTATCGCATTCTTACTGTTGCTGAAATTAATCACGCTCAACCTGTTGTGGACGAATCCCTCTTACAATCTATCAAAAGTAAAATCAATAAAGACATTCAAGAAGAGGAGATTCCGCAGAAATTTTTTGATCTTTTAACTAAATATCATGATGTTTTCTCCACTACCGAGGGATCTCTGGGAAAAACGGATGTCATTGAACACCAAATACGGCTAAAAGACAAGCATAAAGTTATTTATGTACCTTCGTACCGACACCCTATGAAATTCCAGAATGAGATCAATGATGAAGTAGGTAAAATGTTAGAAGTAGGAGTCATTAGGTTCAACAGGTTTTGAAAGGGGGGGCCTGGGCATGCCAGACCACCTTCACTTCTCATTACCATTGGGATATTGCCCACAGGTCTTTGGACACATTTTTCTTGCAAAAAGTGGTGGCTGCTCAACAAGTGTAGCTTACCCAGCTCCTCTAACTGGACAAAGTTGCATCTCGCCTCATTGTACAGTATGAATGAGTGTCTGTTGAGTGACTGGCTGTACTTTCATCTCTTTCATCGTACTCTTTCCCTCCAGGTACAGGTAAGACACTCCTTAGAGTAACCTGTGTATTTTCTTTAATTAGTTAATAGAAGCAAATATCCGCCACTTCCCTTACGAAAGTGGGCCTTGACATAAGACAAACCCATAACTTGTATTTGCCTTATAGTCCCTTAACATATGGTTCTTTGCTTTCCCATAAGGGGGATTCATATTTCTCCTTTATGAGGAAAGCCCAGAGGACTGACTGATCTTTTAGTTCCATAACTCAAATCAGATGCCAGTGGCTGGATCCTCTTCCTCGCTCCGATGACCAGGAAGAGAATCCCAGTCTTTAGTATGCTGTCCAGCAATGACCTGTCGAAGAGACTGTTGATGGCAACAGATTGATGGTGCCTGGCTTCCATATAGGACAGATTTTCCAGCAGTACCGGAAACTTGTTGAAAACTGATTAAGTGTAGATGTAAGAAGGATTGCCGTAGCTGGTGCAAGTGCTACAACTCTGGACTTTGCTGCACAGCCCTCCACCTCCACACTCGCTAAAAATTGTTGCCATATTGGAAAGATGGGTTCAATTTATGCTAAAAATGGTGGCCATGTTGGAAAGAAGGGTCAGTTTATATCTTAATGGAAGTAAGAATATCAAAATGTGGATTTACAATCAGTATATGGACAGCATGCAATTTTTGCATGCTCAAGGAATGGAAGTATTTGAAATATGTATAGAGCCAAATTTGGAAAAGTGTGAGCCATTTGGAAATAGCCATATATTGAGGTGGCCGGAGGTTGATTTTGATTTATGACGATAATGAGAGTTCTCATGCCAAATCATGTTGTTTGTATCACTATTTGCATTTTTTCCACCATCCCGCTCTGCTATTTCTCTCTCTCTCTTCTTACTTAGAAATGATTTTTGTTGTTGTTTATTTCACTGTGGATAAGGCGTTTACCACGGTTGAGTTTTGCTTCCTATTCTCTCTCCTCTCTTCTCTTTTACTTAGAAATGATTTTTGTTGTTTATTTCACGGTTGAGTTTTGCTTCCTATTCTCTCTGGTGCAGACCTTAATCAATCAAACCGATTTTCTATTTTTTTTTTTTTTACTCTCTGTTTATTACTCCTTTTATCTTACACTAATATCACTCGTTATTAGATGTTTCTTTCTCTTACAAGATTTTAGTTTTATTGTTATTAGTTACTTTTATCTTTAGGACCCCACTAACTTAAGTGTGTTTCTTATCTAAGACCCTTACTCTACTCTGTCAGCAATACTTTTAAATAACTCTTTGTAGACACTCAAATCACTATTTTGCCTTAACTGTTTCAATTTTTTTTATTACTTAAACCAAAACATGTTACAAGTCTAAAATTTATTAGGAACATTACAGGTTACTGCTTCACTTATTTTTTATATCAATTTTCTTCTCTATTTTCATTTATTTATTAATTTGTTTTACTGTTACTGAGGTACTGCTATGTTTTTAACTTTAACACTCAGCACATCCCGGCTACCATAGTTCTTAACACTCACTGCTAGTATTGTGCATTGTCTCAATTTTTTTTTAAAATTAGATTTTAGGGTCACTCAGTCTCCCTTTATCTTATATTATCTTGCATTCCTTAAAGGCTAATACCTTCACTGTCGTCATCTTCAGCTCTACACATTGTATTTTTCCCCTTAAGTACATCCTACATATTTGCCCTGGCTTTTATTACACACCCAGCCATCTCTTGCTTCAAGTTCTTTATGCACTGATTTTTATTGGAAGCTTGTATGAACTTAGCTGCTATATTTTTCTTCTTCATTTCCAAAGTCATTTCATTCTGCTTATAATTTTCTTTTATATATCCTTTATATACTGTAAGTGAATACCACAGGAAAGTGATAGACAGGAATCTAAACGCTCTCGTCTTTACTAAGACATTGTCTTAGTAAAGACGAAAGCGCTTGGATTTCTGCCTATCATTTTCCTGTGGTATTCGCTTATTTAATGAAGTCACGTGCATCTACTGTGATTTTTTAAGCATCCTTTATATATATATATATTATATATATATATATATATATATATATATATATATATATATATATATATATATATATATATATATATATATATATATATATATATATCATATTTCCTTATTTTTGCTGCTTGCTTTAATATCTTATCATTGTAATGGTTATCGGTCACGTTTTTTGTATCAATTGTTGGTTGCCTCTTATTTGTCTAAGTGGTTAACTGTCACATTTATTAATTTTGATTGTGTAATCGTCAGACTGTTCGTCAGGTTAACAGCTTTAGCGCAGATAAATTATTGTGTTCGTGTTGAGCTAAGGATTTTGTTTATCCTTGCCTCCTCGCAAGAATTTGTTGTTGTTCTTTAATATGAAGTTCAAATTTGGTGTCCCCATGAAACCATCATGATTACTCGTACGCTGTCTTGGTGTGGAAGATATGATTTTTATGAACTTAAGATAGTTGTCAACAAGTCTGAGATTTAGTCAACTTGTAATTCCCACTTACTTGGTTTTGGCTTAGTAATTGAAAGTTATTCGTACTTTTGTTGTGACCCCTCCTTTATTCATATTCTTTCTCGCACCACGTGGCTCCTTCGAAACATCGCAGATTTCTTTGACTAATCTCGCCCTTCTCTCTCTCTAAATTGAACAAGCCTCGAGCCTCAGGAAGTAAATGTAGTTGAGGGAGGGACGGGCCCTCCCGATTGTGGCACACAGATGAGTTTACTGGCAAATATCTGAAGTCTGTAGAAGAAGCTAAATGAAAGAAACAATTTTTCAAATTGTTTTTTTATTTTTTTTCCCCGATTACATTCACGGCCCGATGATTTTAATTTTTAGTAATAATTTTTGCATCATTTTCGTACCTCGATCTGTTTCTCCTCTTCCTCCTTCGCTAGAACTAAGTAAGTATGCTTCCTCTTTCGTTAGAACTAAGTAAGTCTGCTTCCCCTTCGCTAGAACTAAGTAAGTCTACTTCCTCTTTCGTTAGAACTAAGTGTGCTTCCCCTTCGCTAGAACTAAGTAAGTCTACTTCCTCTTTCGCTAGAACTAAGTAAGTCTACTTCCTCTTTCGTTAGAACTAAGTAAGTGTGCTTCCCCTTCGCTAGAACTAAGTAAGTCTGCTTCCCCCTTCGTTAGAACTAAGTAAGTCTGCTTCCTCTTCGCTAGAACTAAGAAAGTCTTCTTCCCCTTCGCTAGAACTATGTAAGTCTGCTTCCCCCTTCGCTAGAACTAAGTAAGTCCGCCTCCCCTTTTGCTAGAACATAAATTAAGACCTTATTGGCCAAGTATACCATCAGTTTGTTAAACTCGACACATCCTGGGAATGTCTTAAGGCTTGGGGAAAACATTTGGGATGTGTTGATATTTGGCTGCTCATCGCTCATGCTCATCATTCACAAGGACAATGAGACATACATCAGAGTGGTGTGAGATCACCATATTTGCAGATCTTATCAAGGTAGTCACTCCAGTGATATTGTGAACCATCCCGTTTCTTGGCCTCATGGTCTTCGGATGATGGGGTAGCTAACTGCCAAATCAGCCCCATGTCTACAAATTTAATGTGGTTATGTGGCTTTTCTGAAACCGGGTCTAGCGTAAATTCCTGTAATATCTTGCTCTGACAAGTTTTGTGCATTGAACCATCGACGCTGAAGACTGACAGGCACTCATCAGTAACTTTCCATTCAAGTTTGATTAAGTTTGATTAAGTCTGATCTGTTTGCAACGTCTATCAAGGTAGCCAATCCAGCCTCCTCCATCTTAGCCACTTTCACAGCTGCACCAGCAGGAGCACAGATTCGATTTTTTACAAAGTCCATCATGAAGTGCAATTGTGACGTATTTGATGAGCTGTGGAGAAGCAACCAGGCCTGACTGAAGCGAACGTAGTGCTGGTTTCGATTCATCATGGGTCTGCCTCAAATTTCATCAATCATGCTTGAATATTCTGAATTGCCTGTTCATCCTTCTTCATTCCAGCCGGCTGAAATTCCACGTTTCCTAGTCCAACGCTTGCACTTTAGAGTCTCATCAACCACAGCCTTCACCCTGCCACATTGTTTGCATTTCTTGTCATCATGAACAGTTGCTTCTCATTGTGCGGAAGCTGAAGCCATCCTGATTTCAACTTTGAGTTCAGATTCATTGTCGTTTCTATCCAAAGGTCCATCGCCTGACAAGGATAGGGTAACCCAGCCATAGACTGGGCAAAATGAGTACCAAGGAATTCCATCTGTTCAGCCGGCAGTGTTGTGAATTTGGCCCAGTAGTCATTTAACCAGTGTCCATAATTGCAATTGTCATTGACCATTAGTCCAGACAGCATGTGATAGGTAGACGACAAATATTGCTGACTATTACGAGAGTGGCATGCATCAATACATTGAAGATCAGTCATTTATAAGAACGAGAGCCAGAAGTCACCCATATCTGTTTCAGCCTTCTCATGTAACTATTGTATTAGCCCTTTGACCTCCTCATTGTCCTCAAGATCATTGTGCATCTTTTGAAGAACCTCGTGTGACTCTGTGAGTGACTTGCGAAGAATTTTCTAGATTAGCTTTGGTTTCTTCTGATAGTTCTCCATGGTCCAAGATGTCCCCAAGTCGTTTATGTACGAGAGTCTCTCTCATTAGCATAATGATTCAGATGAAGTGCAGTGGAACCAATGGCATGCAAAAAAGTACACCTGAAAAAAGAAAAACACGTTTCAGTTATTAGGTAACCGAGACTGGCAGATGGTAGCCATCTTGAGTAACCTAGCCATAACAAGGTCTGATCATAAAATCGATGCCAAATAGGAATTCCTTGACCCCGAATACCGCAAAAAGCATATGTTGATCAACACTGTAGCCCAAATCATAGAAAAAGTAATTTTTAAGATGGTCCCCAGTGGCCATTTTGGATTTTGGCCCCTTGCAAAGTTAGACCAAACTTTCGTGATGTTCACCCTCACTAGTTTTTCAAAGTAACCCTCAAAGATGACAAATCCATAGAGAAACCTTTGTTTGGACTCCATGGTCACGGAAGTGCCAGAAATGACCCAACTAGTCTGCATTCCCTCCACTAGAACTAAGCAAGTCTGCTTCCCCCTTCGCTAGAACTAAGCAAGTCTGCTTCCCCCTTCGCTAGAACTAAATAGTGTCGTACATAGCTCCTGTGGCGGATCTAGAAATCTTTCATCGGAGTCACTTAGAATTATCATATTTATATGTAACACACATACAGTACATATATATCATATATATGCATACATGTATTAGTAGTTGTTGTTGTTGTTGAAATAATCATTAACTAAGCACATTTTTTTTCTACTTTTAATGATTTATTATAGAAAGAAAGCAATTTGCTGTTATTCATATCCAAGGGGGGACTGGACCAGGCCCCCCCCCCCCTTTAAATCCGCCACTGGATAGCTTAGATTAATACTTAAAAACACCTTGGTTACATTTCATCCTTCAGAGAAAATTGTTTTGAGATAGCTTGTCGTTATCAGTATTGAAACATTTTGAATAAAATGATTTAAAATACAATAGGATAAATTTTTCCATAACAGGGATCTAAATACTGTGGCAAGATTTGCCAGTTAAAAAAAATGTGCAAGAATGGTGCATGTTCTTTATACATTAACTCTTTACATAAGTTTGTCCTACTAGAATGCTGTTTTCAGTATTTTCGAAGAAGTATTGCGCCTCTCTTCTTTACGAAAAGATTTCTAGTCATTGATAACTTTTTTCAATACGTTCCCAGACCCCTGAAGATCTCTGAATATACGAGACCGGCTAGGCTCTTCTATGTAATTTTTTCTCATTCACACACACACACACACACACACACACACACACACACACAACACACACACACACATATTTTATATATATATATATATATATATATATATATATATATATATATTAATGTGTATGTAGGTCTTTTATAATCATTAGATTGTGACCAGAATTAGTGATAACAAGAGACACAATGATTTAGTCTTACAAGTCAATTAGAACGCTCATTCCTCATGTCTGTAGAACACTGAGACATTTCCACCAAAAACAACTTCACTTTCAGAACACGACGAGGTATATACCGTATATGTTGCATTTAGGGAATGCAATGTAATCTATTATCCTTTGCTGGAAAGAGGAATAAGAGTTCTTGTCCTTTTATTATATCCTTTTGAGGATTTTGTCAAACGCTTGCAATATACACTACTTCGTAGCACGAACGTCTTTAGAGAGAGAGAGAGAGAGAGAGAGAGAGAGAGAGAGAGAGAGAGAGAGAGAAAACAAGGAAAGTTACATAAAGATTGTAACTGGTAATGAATTCTGTTTGAAGAAAACCATAGACATGAATTTTTAACCCTAATATTTCCAAGGACTGTCAAGGAGTTTTATTCATATCTGTCATTTCGAAAGTGAGAGCTAGAAGTGGAATGTCTTTGAGGTTGATTTTTTCCTGTTCTCTCCTTCGATCATCGGTCTAGTTTAAATCGATTCTGAGGATATCGGAACTCCATTTCATTCCTGTCATTTCACATCTGATATCAGGTATGATTTAGAAAAAAGGTAATCTACCTTTCATCGAATGAATCCGGAATATCGCCATATCATATTTTGAAGAAAACTGTCATTTGATTGATTAAAGACTTGAAGTTTCGAAGATGGCTTTGGAATTACTGGGGGAAGGGAGGTAACGCTTTCAGATGTATTCGCTCGTTCTTAAGTTTGAGACAAAATATTCTCTCTCTCTCTCTCTCTCTCTCTCTCTGGCTTTTATCTATAAAATAATCTCTTGTAAGACGACATATTCTTCTTCTTATTGGTAAGGATAAAAGCAGTTGCCAGAACATTTTGGGCCGTCTCAGTTTCCCTATGAAAGCTGATGAAAACAACGAAAATTAGAGGCGACTCTGAAATATAAAAAAAATGTTTGTGATACTGTTAAACAAAAGTTCTGTCGCAGGGTGAACGTAGGTGACTTACCAATGTCGTCTGATGATTGATTCGCTGAAATAACCGACTGGCGGCCAGCAGGGAACGATTTCAACATGATTGTTTACAGGAAAACAGAATCCTTTTGTGGTGGCTAGCAGCATCATTAAATGCATGGCCAACCATTTAATTCTCTCTCTCTCTCTCTCTCTCTCTCTCTCTCTCTCTCTCTCTCTCTCTCTCTCTCTCTCTCTCTCTCTCTCTCTCTCTCTCTCATTTTCTTCGATGTTTTTATCAGAATTTGATTTAAAGCTATATCATATATTCAGTAACTGCTGGTTTTGTAGACTATGTATAGAAGATTTGTGCCCGATTTTTACTCCCTTTTTTATCAGTTAAGAGTGAACAAATTTTATTATCATAAGATGCTGATCATTAGTGAGAAACCGTAGTATAGTATGTTAGTACCGAAGATGTTAATTGTTATTATTCTTATATTGTTATGGACGCGATATTTTTTTTTTTTACAAGTAAAAAAATATTTATTACTAGAATATTTAGTGTTCATGGTGTTTGGAGAGATTTAAAGAGGAAAAAATAATCTAACAAAGAATGAAATAAGGTGTGATCCGACCTCCAGCTTACTTGAGGCACGTGCTAAAATCTACTGTCAAATAGTATACCGTTTCACCAACGAAAATTAAAATAAATACGCTATATTTCATTAAAAATAATTGTTTTGTACTGTTTTAACATGCACATTATTAATTTTTTGAATTTTCATTCCAATAAATAAATCATCAATATCCTATCCTAAAATTCCTGTATCTTTAACTCAACGCAAAACACTATTTTCAGATCTTTATAGGCTTTTCCATTGGGCTTTCCTAGCCCCCCAAAAGAACAACAACAGCAGCAGCAACAAGAACAACAACAAAGTAGTTTGTATGCTTACTCCCCTATCAAGTGAAAAGGATAAGACAGGTGGGTGATGTCGCCATGGGATCCCCCCTTGGCGTCCTATTT
>NC_087200.1:167468887-167486387 GCF_015104395.2 Macrobrachium nipponense
ATTTTCTTGGTGTGACAGTCCATAAAAATGATGAAAATTTCACCTTTGCAGTCTTTCGAAAATCAACTAATATTGCCTCTTTTGTTCATTATTATTCCAATCACCATCAAAATGTTAAAATCTCCGTTTTTTTCTGGAATGTTCTTAAGGGTTTTATGTGTCTGTTGCCCGCAGTTTATTGACGCTGAGGTTAAAACTATTTATGATATTTCCTTGAAACTTAAATACCCAAGGACTTTTGTAGAAGTAGCATGGAAAAGAGCTAGAAAAATATTTTATTTAACTAATGATAAACTTGAATTTAGTAAACATAACATTCTCAAATTGTCGTATGATAAAAGGTTTTTAGAGTTTTCAAGAATTTGGAAGTTTTTCAACATAAATGTTGTTTTCTGTAATATTAATGTTGAGAGTTTAGTAATAAAAACGTCTCCTGAAATTGTTTCTGGCTGCATATATGAAATTCCTTGTAAAAAGTGTTATAGAATATATTACGGGCAAACGGGAAAATCACTCTCTTAACGGATCAAACAACACCACTATTCAGTGAGAACTGGTTAGATGTTGAATGCATCACTCGTACATATAAGACATTTAGATCAACCTATTCACTGGAGTCAGGCAAGATCCTTAATGCCGTGCAGCGACACAGTTCAAAGGAATATCATTGAATCTTGTTTCATCAAATCAAGTAATGGAAGTGTTCTAAATTTTAAGTCGTGGTTTGTTTAAACTCGATGGCTTCATAACTAAAAATGTTGTAGGTAAATATAAGCAACAAAATTAATATATTCAGTTGTATAAATGTTTTTGGACTTTGTATGGCCAAGCTTCCGTTTCTCTTATGGTTAAGTCTGTTTTAGTTTGTGACCGTGTGCTCTCCGATTATCCTGGATTATCTCTGAGTATTTCCTTTTTGACAATTAAGCATCTGGTATTCTTCATCTTTCTTTTTATTATTTATTTATTTATTTTTTACCTTGTATCGTTCTTTTCAACTGCATCTCTTGTGACTCGACAATGTCTTATTAAAGGACAGAAGCGTTCGACTACGAATTTCTGCCTATTATTTTTCCTGTGGTATTCGCTAAATCATGAAGCCCACGTGCATCGACTTTATGTATATATATATATATATATTATATATATATATATATAATATATATATAGACAACAAAATGTTAGTTTATATTTTGTTTGTTTTGGTCATTTAACTTTGTTTTGTTGACCTCGGTAATTTCCTACTCAAAGGTACAGTTACTAAATAAGATTAGAGTTCATTAAGGATTCAGAAAATTTGAAGATAATTGGAAATTTCTAATACGACAAACGATTTTGTTAGCAAACTGTAACTTTAACTGAAGAAGGTTTGCTGTAAAATGAACGTAACTTTGAGCCATCAAGGGTTTTAGTTTTGACATGGAGCCAATTTTTCGTTCTTGTAAATATTTCATATAAAATTTACCACGTTAAGTATAAATTCATTCATATATTTTTATATATACATTTGTATTTATGTGCACGTGAGAGCATTCAAGTATCGGGACACTTGTGCGATTATATGTTAGCCCTTTGTGAACCCTTTTTTGATTTTGTATCACAGTTTTTGTTTAATTTTCCTCTTTATGTTACCACCTTATATGAATTTGGTTATGAAAATAGTCCTTCTTTATTTTCAGTTGCTTAACTAAAGTAAAATCCTATTTAATATTTTAATTCCTCTCTTATTGGAAAGAAGCAGAAAAAGGAAAGGAGGAGTAAGATTCTCGAGGATGACCATAAGATAAGAAGTTTCTTGGCTGGCTTCCTAAGCTGTCCTGAGGTTAGATGGAGATGGATTAACCCAACAACGAGAGAGAGAGAGAGAGAGAGAGAGAGAGAGAGAGAGAGAGAGAGAGAGAGAGAGATTTGGGAAAATCTTATGGGGGAAATTTTTATGAGAAACCCACTCGCTCCTTGTGTATAGCAGCTGGAGATATACTAATAGAGAACTGGCACTAGATTTATACAGTAAATTTTTTTTTTCTAGATTAATCATACTGTTTTAATGCGGGTCTCTCTCTCTCTCTCTCTCTCTCTCTTCTCTCTCTCTCTCTCTCTCTCTCTCTCTAAGTTGCCTCTCTTATCCTTCTTTTTGTCTGTGGTTACATGTGTGTGTGTGTGTGTGTGTCTGTGTGTGTGTGTGTAGAATCTACTGGTCATTTTTACCAGATAAATTTAATAGCCACAATGCCCTCTTAACTTATCAAATTCTTTGCTCTTTTTGGATACGCTTGTGACTACAAAGACTTGAGCTCCAACTTCAAAGATTTTTTAGAAATTTATTTATTTATTCATTTTTTTAGTTGGAGCTCAGGCTTTGTAGTGAAAAGCGTATCCATTAAAGAGCAAAGAATTTGAGAAGTTAAAAGGGCATTGTGGCTAAGCAAATACCACAGAAAATGATAGGCAGAAATCCGTACGAGTGCTTTCGCATTATTGAGGCATGTGCCTTGACAGTGCCGGCATAAAACGTTGAAAGCACTCAGTCCTTATTTCTGCTTATGGTTTTCGTGTGGTGTTTGCCTATATCTTGAAGTCAGTCACGTGCATCTGCTGTGATTTTTTAAAGAATATATATATATATATATATATATTTATATATATATATATATATATATATATATATATATATATATATATATATATGAAATTGTAATAGCCACAATGCCCTCTTACCTTCCTGAGCTCTTTGATCTTTTTTGGATACGCTGAATTAGAGATTGGGATTTAGGGTATAAGCAACTGCTGCCCTTTTGTATGACCTCTATTTTGATAAAGCCTAGATCTATTTCCAAAAATGGTGGCTTCGCTCGGGATGAGCACCAGAAATTATTGGCATCTTGAAAATGGATAGGGTATAGGTGGTGAGTGTTTTGTCTCCTTGGTTTCAACTCAGGGTGCCAAGCAGATGACTGTGGTTAAATATAATTTAAAATGGCCTATGGAAGGTTCATAAGTCATGGTATACTAGGATCTGTGAGGTACAAGGAACTGGCTATCGTTTAAGTATGTGGCTTCTGCCTTGACTGATAGATGCAGTTTAGAAAGGGCTCTAAATGCTGGACATGTGGAATGATAATAATCTTTTGGTTTAAGAGTAGTAAGGATGAATTTAGAATACAAAATTAAAAAGTAAAGAGCATGATTCAGGTTGAAAAGATGGAAATGTGGAAAATTAATGAAAAAGGTATGGGCTGGATACATTAGTTTTTTTCTAATTATGGTGGAAAGATGTTGGAAATGAGTTTAGATGAGGGTAATATTTTTTTCAGCCAGGAAGTGCAGATGGAATTGGTAGAAAGGGATTAGGCAAGATCATAATACAAAATGCAGAAAAGGCAGTGGCTGACTGGAGAACAGGGAGCAGCAGAATACTGCTTGTAAAATTTAAGCAAAGCAGCTATCTGAGTTTTATAGTGGGCTCTGTTCCAAAGAATAGAGTGGTAAAATTATAGGGTAAATTTGATATGGAAATAATACTTTTAGAAATTGAATATTGAGAGGCTTTTCTAAGTAGAATTGTAGCTTTAGAAACCATTCCAAGGAGCAGACAATCAGTAAGGACTTCCCTAACCGAAATAATGTATTCCAGCCTGTTGGAAAGGAACCACATGAACAAGGAGCAACAAGACAAAATATAATGTAGAACAGAAATAAGTAAAAGGTCCTTGCAGAAAAATTAAAGTGAGGACATGGAGGACTGAAAGATAATAAGTACTCTCAAGAGTAGAGAATGAAGTTTAGTGACACTGACGAATAGATTTAAGAGAATACGTGGACAAATAGGCTAATGATAATGAACTAAATCCTGGTCCACAGAATTGATCATAGAAATATTGTATTTTATATTGCATTGGCCATGTGGTTATATGATCATGAAAAGGACTTGGATGTTAATGGTGTCAATTTTGATATCCTCTTTTGTTCTGAAACTCATGCATCTGATTTGTGACATATTACAGATATTGATTTCAGGGTTTAAGAAGCTCATTTTATTCATCTGTATTGCCGTTCCAAGGGGCTGTGGAATGGCTCTTTATTTAGTGTTTCTCCACGTCTCGTATGCTTGTGTGTGCGTATGGATGTCTGGAAACATAGGTGGTTAAAGTCTGTGGAGGACTAATAAATATACATGTGTTGCTAGCTATAGGAGCCTGTTTTTGGATAACATTTTATGGCCGCTTGTTTACCAAAAGTGGCAGCAGTTCAGGAAGCTGACTACAAGGCTTGTTTAATTTTCATCATTGATTACGTGTTCATCACACCAAATGGCTGAGCTCGGTCTGCCACAGATAATTATGGTTAGCTGCTTTAGATTTTTCACTATTTTGGATGTGAGGAATTAATAAATGATACTCATATACCAATCTGGAAGTCGTCTTGACCTTTTATTTCCATATTTTACAGGGATTGTAGCTTGTGGAGTAGAGTTGCTAATGAGCTCATTTGATCATAGCTAATTTAGAGATGGGTCAAGTATACTGGAAATACTAGGTCAATTGGAATGGTATTCACAGTGTTCTTATAGCGCTCAGAGTGATATTTGTAGAAGTCATAAGTTGTTGACTGTTGAAATGGTCATCTGATTACTATTATCCTCAAGTTTCATTTCACAGAGAAGCCATGGCTTAATATGTCTTGTAACCAGGCCTGCCATGAAAAACAAGGAGCTTAACACTTACGGAGGAACAATTGATAAGACTTTTGTGGAGTAATTTCATTGAGCTTAGAAGTCAGGCTCAAGTATTTAAGAAGAGAGTTGGAGAGCGTATAATGATAGTATGAAGATTTTGCTCTGCAGTGGTGACAAGTTAAGTAGTGGATTACCTTAAGTCATCACACGTTGGAGTTTATTCTAGCATGCCTCACCTTGCAGGAGCTGATGGAACTGCTGTATATTACCGGAAAAAAGAAGGGAGAACTCCAGGCTCATTTTTTCTGAGCAAACTGAGAATGAGTTCTTGGTGTTGCTTCAGTCATGTATTCCAGAGCCTAGTTGTGTTCAGTGTCCTTCAAATCTTGAGAAATTAAAAATTTGGCATAGACCCTAACAGGTCTTTTCCATTTTTTATTTTTTTTAAGCCTGCTAATTTAATTGCTCTTAAGAAGTTTTCCTTCTATTCAGAAGAAAGGAAACATGCTGAATTATTTAATGAATATGGGCTGATTTTAATTACACCTATATTATCTAACGTTTTAGAGGTCTACTGGGTGGTCTTGAATAGAGTGCAGAGGCAGGTATAGTGGGTATAGATTTTAGTGCAGCCTTTGACAATGTGAATCATGACGTATCTACAATCTATGATACTGGAATTTAGTGGATCTTTTATTAGTAGTTTAAAAGAATTTTGAATGGCAAAACCCTGTCATTTCAGGTTCTCTGCACATTAGGTCTGTGGTTGTGGAATCCTTAAATAGAGGTCTGGCACATATTCCTGTGGGCAGTGGAGTTTGAGGCATAAAGTTGAACCCTTCGAAAACTCAAAGTATTATATTTAGTTAATTCAGAACACTTTTGCCTTTGCATCCTGATTTAAGTTTAAATTGTATGATTTTGAATGTCGGTGACTTTTAAGATTCTTAATGTAAATTTTGATAAGACATTGACTTTAGAGAGCCATATTTTAAATGTTAGTGACATTTAAGATTCTGGGTGTAAATTTTAAAGACTCATTGACTTTTGAGAGCCATATACATAATACTGGTTCCTATGTTTATGAAGATAATATATATGATTGTTTTAACTTTTTCTTCCTTGTTTAGAGTACTGTTCTCCAGTGTGGTCATTGGGTGCTGATTCTCATCTGACTCTTGGATAGAATTACGAAATCAGTCAAATTTATTTTATCAATTTTTAATGTTGACTTGTGTCCGACAAAGTGAGTGCATTATGTTTGTTTGCAACAAAACTTCCTCTGCACGCTTCCTTACCTGGCCTAGTTGTATTTACTTGCAACATAGGTATCCTTCTGCTGTAACAGTGTATCGTTATCTTGTATCCGATTTAGTACAACTCTGCTTACTAGGAGTTTAATTTTGGCTAAAACTAGAATATGGAATAGTTTGCTATTTGAATTCTTCTGAACTCCATATGTTGGAGCGAGGAACAAATTCATTTATGCTTTCTGCTGACATTTCCTGAAATCAGGTGATTGGTTTTATTTAATAGACCCCTAAATCAATTTATCAACTTTTCCTATTACATGTCTCTCTTTCCAGTCTGATTTCCATTTGGAGCCCCCATGGGCTTGTAGTCTGTTGACTTTCCATAAGAGTTCTCATCTGAAGATTTAAAGAAAGAAAAAGAAATGATGATAAGCCTTGTATGCGGGGAATGACGTCGGTGTTAGGGTACCCCACAGACTTACTGATGGGATTCTTGTACGTGAAAAGAAAAAGAGGAAAGTAAATGTCAAAAAGTAAAACCATCAGAAGACTTAAATGTATATATGAATGAAATCACAGTTTTTTAAAAGTTGGAGTGAACAATAAAGTATGAGATGAAATACGCTTAAACTGGTAGAATCACTGAATGTGAAATGTGGAATAAAAATCTGATGATTGTTGGGAGTTATAGTAAAGATGCCAAAGAAAGGTGATCTGACTTAATGTGGTATATTTTGAGACATTGCACTTGCATAAGATGTAATGAATGTATTCACCGTACTTTTTCTTGGTAGCGTGGGCATAAAAATTGTTAAAATGCTTAGAGTACAAGCTCGTTTCATAAAAGGCGAAAGAGTTGTGCGGATGAAATGTATAAACTTTTGTACATGATCCAAGAAAAATGGAAGTAATGAGGACAGCGTATGCATAAATGGATGAAGTAATGGCAAATGGAGAAAGGATTAATGAGCTCAAGTTCATCAAATATTTGAGAGCAATAGTACCCAGTACAGGTTCTCTTGAGTTAGAACTTAGTGAAACTAAAAAGGGCATATCAAACAGTGGGTTGGTTGAATAAGATTTAGAAATCAAACAACCGAAGTTGAGTATGAAAGTAGAGTTTGTGTAAATCGTCCAAGATCCATATTGCTACATCAATATGTTCAAGGTATACGGTATGCCTATATTTATAAGTTTTCCAATTTGAGAGAAAGTTTTAAGGAGGATGTCAGGAGTTATGTGGCAGAATAGAGTTAGGTATATTAAAAAAAAAGAAGCCACAGAATTTCCATATGTAGATGAGGAAGGGATGATGTAGATAGCGTGGATATGCCCTTCACACAACCACTGAGAGAATAGTTCATGATGTTGTCAATTTGGCTGACGTATGCACCAGAATATATGTAGGATCCGTTCCTACTTGGACGTCGATTGTGAGATCGGAGGTTGGAGATGAGTGGGAATTGTGGAGATGAAACAAAGGTATGATTAGCAAAATTTTATAGAGGACCGTTTGCATCTTATGGCAAGGATGATAATTGAACAGAGTGTAGGAATACATGAAAAGAATGTTTAGCAAGTTCTCCTTTATGGAACTGAAATGAGATCGTAATTATTAATAATAAAAAAAGGCTGCAGCTGTTAAGATGAATTGTTTCTTTAGTATGTGTGGGATAAAGGGAGAACTGATATTGTTCGAAAAGTTGAGATATGTAATAAACAACGGTAAATAGTGCAGTGTAGGGTGATTTAAAATGCGGCCCCAGAATATTTTGGTTATGTGGAATTAGTGGAGAACGTTAGGTTAGTGGAAAAACAAGTCTTGTAAAGTCGAGTGAAAAAGGAGAGGAAGGCTTAGAATTATTATAAGGAGATGCCCTAAGTTTCAAGAAGTGAACGAGTCCTCTCAAAAGATAGGTGAATGGTTTACTGGGTGTAGGGGTGTTCAAAATGCTACTGATGAGCCATCTGTGGTGAAGCAGCTAATATTTTGAAGTTATTGTAAGTGTTAAGATGACGTGTCTTCCGTGCCGCGGTAGGTTTTTTGCTCCAGGGTCTAACTGCGATTCAGGTCATAAGTATGTATTTGGGAGTGACATTTGTGTTTTTTTATGCGCTTTTATTTACCTTGATTTTTTCCTTGTTTGTTTGTCTTGGTCAAGTCTTGTAACTCAATTTTTGACCAGTTCCCTTGAAATTTTGCATGGTTACTCAATCGCCGATGACAATACAACTTTACATGATCAGTAGGTCAGCAGTGGCCTCTAGCGACCCTACAGTGACCTCACCCAGTATCTCAGGATTTGTAATGAAAACCGGATTTTTTTAACTCTTAAGTTGACGCTGTAAATAACACTACGGATTTTTCAAACCTTCTTAAGTTTGCAGGATATTAATTTCGTTAGTTGCAATTGTAAATCGGTTACGATTTCTGTCGAAACTAAAAAGTATAGAATGAAGAAAGAATAAAAGAAGTTTTTTAAAACACGCTTTTTTATTGAATGAAATAAACAGTGAAAAATAAGTTTATTGAGACAAGCCAGGATTTTCTTACAATTAGTCATGTCTACAAAAATACAAGTGGGGGCGCCAAACATGGAAGGAAATGCTACAAGAGATAAGAAAATATTGTTTCTGTTCTTGTAGCATTTCCTTCCATGTTTGGCGCCCACACTTTTATTTATGTAGGACACCGATTTAATTGTAAGAATATCCTGGTGTGTCTCAAAAACGTATTTGTTACTTTTGTAGTGCATTTTGATAAAAGTGTACTTTAAAAAAACTTTTTTTTTATTTTTTTTCTTTCTATACTTTTTAGTTTCGAAGGAAACACACACACACACACACACACACACACACACACACACACACATATATATATGTATATATATATATATATAATATATAAATATATAAAATATTATATATAAAGGGTTCACGTTTTATATACTTCGTGATTAAGTTATTCATATATATATATATATATATATATACATATATATATAAGTCTTATCACATTTCCGTGATTCATATACATATATCGAGCTACAATGTCCTTTAATATCTAATTCGCTCTACCTCGGAATTAATATATATGCTTAACCGAAGGGGAATTTTTCTCGATAATAGACTTGCCTGGACCAGGGCGCGAACCCATGGATCCTTTCAAATCCAGGAATGTCAGTGAAGCTTTTACCATCTCGCGGTGGTGTAGTAGGTAAAAGCTTCACTGACGTTCCTGGATTGAAAGGATCCATGGGTTCACGCCCTGGTCCAGGCAAGTCTATTATCGAGAAAAATTCCCCTTCGGTTAAGCATATATGAGAATATATGAATTCCGAGGTAGAGCGAATTAGATATTAAAGGACATTGTAGCTCGAAATATATAATTATATATATATATATATATATATATATATATATAGATATATATATAAATTATAAATTATATCTATATATATATATATATATATATATATATATAATATGATCAGAATAGCAATCTTGATTATAAGCTTGTAAAAAATTTGCACCAAAAGAAAGTAAAAGTAATCGCCCAGTGATCTTATGTCAAGTTGTTTAAGGGAAGAATGGTAGGCATTTTCCATTACCGTATGCTGCATAATCTGGATCGTCTGTTCGTTTGATAACTTGGTGGACTGCTTCGCTTCCGTCTCGCGAGATCGGCGACGTCGTCTGTGTTTTTTTATTTTTTTTATGTTAGTAACTGCCCTGTTTCACTTAAGCAGGGATTTCCTTTGATGAGTTCTGGGTATTTTGTGTGTATGTGTGTGTGTGTGTGTGTACTAAAAGATATGTTGGATTTATTGCTGTATTTCATATTTTCTCTTACCCTTCATTATTTTTTTTATTAAATGAAAGTAAATTGGTTATTTGTCTCATTTCTAAAATTAATATATGATGTTCATTTACTACAAATTGAATCCAATCTCTTGTGTAAATTCTTTGTTTAATTCCCTATTTCAATTTATTATATATACATATATATATATTTAGATATATATATATATATACAACATATATATATATAGGATATCTATATATATATATATATATATATCTATAATATACTTACTTTACAGGTGATCATTAAAGTAAGAGGGTCAATTAGGCAAATAATTCAAATAGAGAGGTAAATTAAGAACAGGCACCTCTTTGAGAAATAAAGGCAGAGGAAAGGTTGCTGAGCAAATTGATTCTCTGAATAATAGTGGGAAATGATGGAGATGCCGTTAGAGGTGAATGCAGTTTTGTGTCAGTGGTGTGAGTGTTTCCAAGATGCATCTCTTGCTAATGATAGTATAGCATCAGAGATGAATAACCCGAGAGTAGATAGCGTCAGTATGTTTTTGAGAGTGGTTTATTGGAATTGATTGTTAAAGATGAGCTTTACTGGGATTACAGGTGAGATAGTGTGAACAAATATATCACATAGGATTAATGGTAGAATTTTGATAGAGGAAGTAAAAGGACGATACGGAAATTAGTTGTTATATAGTCAGACCAGACATATTTTGGCAAATATGGGTTTGATTTGTGTTCCTAGAGCATCTTATAACAATAGGGGAAGACTATACAGTATGGGTTCAGGCAAGGAAAGGTATGGTGATCTAGTGTTAGAAATAGGTTTATGAAAATTATGATAGTAAAAAAAGTGTCTGTTGCATACATGGCACTAGAACAAACTTAAGAAGTTACCAAACCAGCGGGTAAGGGAGTGCCGACGCTGTATATTATAGAAGAAAATTTGCTTTGATTAAAAAAAAATAAAAAAAAAAAAAATGAATGAATAAATAAATAAATTATGATGGAAATGAGGCTCGTAATATTTATGGAAATGAAATGCTTGATTGGTTTACGACTGGCGGTCTGAGGGTACAAAGTCTGGATTGAATATGTCCTTGCCTGTTTAGTACCTTTATGAGTGGAATGATACAAGAAGCCAGAGAAGGGCCATTCGAAGTAGGTCCAGAGTTGTAGGTCTTGTAAATGGGGTCAGGAATGGTGTGGAATGATTCATGATTACCGATCCGACTAAATCGATTTTAAGGATAATGAAGAGAAACTATAGAAATGAATAAAAGACTTAGGGAATCTCTGACAAGAGAAGAGAATTGCAGCAGCTGTGAGCAAGACTGAGGTTTTGAGTGGAAATGGAATATTAGAATATGGGCCTATGAACATTCATGGTAGAAGACTGGAAGCCGCTCGATTTGCATAGGTATTTGAAAGTAAATTTAATAGATAATGGTAAAATGAAACAGGAGGTAAGTAACAGAGTAGATACAGCAAAGGAAGTAGCAATGTGTTTGAAAAGATTTGTAAGAGAATTAGAGGGTCTGTGGAAGAGGGAGTTTGAATTAAAGCTGATTGGTACAGTGTTTGTGTTGTGCGGGTTTAGTACACTGTTAATAGTCTTCTTTGGGATATGAAGCAGGTATCATCGTTCCATGTGTTTTCATCCATGATTCAACTAATAAATTTAGCTAAGTGTGGTTCCCATTATTTTTCCTCTGAGGAGTCATCTCTCTCTCTCTCTCTCTCTCTCTCTCTCTCTCTCTCTCTCTCTCTCTCTTGTTCTTCTCCCCATATATAGTCTATATGTATAATATATATATATATATATATATCAGTATATATATATATATATATATATATATATCATATATATATATATAACATATATATATATATGCGTGTGTGTGTGTATGTGCAGCTTTTCTTTGAATTATATATGTCTACCTATCTATCTATCTATCTATATATTATATATATATATATATATATATATATATATATATTATATATATATATATATATATAATGTACAAAACGCCAACAAGTGCAAAAGAAGGAAGGATAAATTGCCCTATCTGCTTTGAATGCTTCTGTATTGGACTGATGTTATAAATGAAGGTATATCAAGACTACCAATTACGAGGAAGCATCTCTGCCGGAGGTTCTCCATGGGAGCGCTGACGGCATCCAATTCCTGCAAGAGAAATGGCTATTAGAATTAATGTCTCGATTGTTCCCTAGCCCTCACGTCTTGTGGCTGCGTCTTGCTTAAATGGGATCTCGCGTCTCAGTTTGTGTGTGTGTGTATATATATGCGTGTGTGTGTAGTATATGTGTATTTATACTTTATATACATTATATATATATATATATATATATATATATATACATATATATATATACACGTACATACATACATACCTTTTTAATTCAATTTTACATGAAAATATGCGACTTCGTAGAGAAGTAAAATCATTGTTATTACTCTATTTTCTCCCTCTCTGACAAACGATTCAAAGATTTAATTTCTGGCAAAAAGTTTCCAGGTCTTCAAAGTCATACCAGAAACAAGTCGGTTCTCTTTCAAATAGTATACTATCTTATTCTGTGATATTCATTGTGATTTTTCCATATTCTGACATTCTTCCAGTATGTAAAGTTAATCCATTAGATACTTTGAATTAAAGTCTTTTGATCTTCCAACATGGTGTATACATACGCGATTTTTACTGGTATATTTTCTGTCCTTTTGCTATCAACTATGCCAACTGCTTTTTTACAACTGTCACACCGTGTATTTTTTTTCCAATCGTGAAACTACTTTTTGCCCAGCCCGGCCATTTCATTGTTTCCTCTAACGTGCCTAGCATTTAATTCTAAATCTGGATAGTAGTGCCTACATCGCTTCTTCCGTCTATTGATAAGACTTTAGTCTGTCTCTAGATTCTTTTCTTAAATGGCAATTGCTGCCACATGCTTTCACGCTTCCACGTGTCTGCTTGTGAACAAATCAGGTTAATTTGCAAGCATTTGCTTTTCTGTCCTTCGTGCATTTTTCCTTTTACTCAGGACTTCATACATACATTGATTATGGTACTGTTTCGTCTCGTCAGCCTCTGCTCACATTATTCACGCGAATATACATACTATATATATATATATATATATATATATATATATATATATATATATATATATATATATATAAATTATTCGAGCTACAAATGTCCTTTATTATCTTATTCGCTCTACCTCGGAATTGATGGTAGAGGGTGTTGGATATCGATTCTAATTATGAATAAACGAGTTCGACGGTGATTTGCAAGGTCGGAATCGGTATAAACTTATGACCTCACTTGTTAGCCGAATCGATAACATCACTGGCGTCCTGAATTCGTCTCTGTCTGCTGGACGGTGGTTCGAACCGCGAGAGGACGAAATTATTATAAACAAACTAAAAAATTCCCCTTTGATTTCCATATATGAAAATATATAAATTCCGAGGTAGACCGGAATTAGATAGTAAAGGACATTTATAGCTCGAATATATATGAATCACGGTGATGTGATAATTATGTATATATATATATATATATATACATATACTATATATATATAGATATATATATCTATATATATTATATATATAATAATATATATATATATATATATATATATTATATATAGATATAGATTTGTAAGTGGGATGCAACGTATTCGGCATTCTGATCATACTAGCAATGTGAGCTTTTTCGGAAGGAAACTTAGACTGCATTCATTTAGTCCGTAATGGAACCATTCGCTCCATGTAGTAATGGAATTTATAACTTGACGGTCTCCCTAAACCCTCTGGAAATGAGGTGGTTCAAGAGATGCTGAATGAGTAGTCTTCATTGAAGGATTTGTGAAAGGAGGAAGGAATGGACTAAGGCCTGGAACGCGGTTGGGGCTGATGTGTGTGTCAGAGAATGCGTCACGAGCACGTCACGCCCAGCATGAGCTACATTAATTTGCGCTGAAGGGACCACCACGCCATTGTTAATTAACTGGTGTGTCGGGAGTTGTCGTTGGCTGTCTTCTCATAAGGTTTTTGATTTCTCGTTTGAAATATTGTGTTGTGCTCTTGGATACTCGAAAAAGAATAAAGCATTCGTAGGTAATCAAATGTTTAATTGCGACAACGTTTTTAACAAAATGTGAATGAACTCTGTCGTCACTTATTTCTCTCCCGAATGAACGATGATTAAAACTTCTCTCTCAGATACAATTTCCTCTGGTGTCCTATGTAGAAATTCAGAGTAAATATTGTTGTCTCCATCGCTGCAATAACAGTTGCAGTTACTGCTGTTTTCCAGTACGCTTTTGATCCAAATGTTAAGACCAGTTTACCATTGCTCTAACCGCACAAATTAATTAGTTAATTCATTTTTTTACAAGTTTTTGTACTGTTTTTATCATGTCTTCGCCGTTTTTATTGACAAGATTTACTTTAATGACATGTTTCTCTTGGCATGTTCGAGACATGGACTACTCTATCATTCCTTTCTAATCAATTAGGTGTTTGACCCAAAGGGGCTGAGCCGATTTATTCATAATCCTCTTAATTGAGATTTAATTCCAGTTCTATAATTGTGCAAATACAAGAATTCTAGTTTTTATATGATCGCATCATTATAGTATAAATAAAGATTGCTAATGATAATTTTCATGAATTATCAGGTCGACTCTGTATTTGTTTCTGGACTGAATACTATCACAGAGAGTAGGGGAAGCAGTCGGAGACGAAGCTATCGCAAATATGTGGGGCGATCACTTCAGCAATATCCTGAATTGCATAAATGATCAAGATTCCGAAGGGATGTAGATAACCTCCGTACTGACAACATTCAATTTCATTTTGTAGACCGTATTACGCCAGGTAACATCAGTGATGCCACAAACAGCCTACCTAATAATAAATCGCCCGGCTGTGATGGTCTTCCTGCAGAGGCTTTCAAATTCTGCTATCCGATAATTTACATTTTGCTAGCTGCCCTATTCAATGCGTGCATAATTCACCAGTTTCTTCCAGACTCCCTACTCTTAGTTCACTTAATACCATTAATCAAAAACAAGCTAAAGGATGCAGCTGACCCTGGCAACTACCGACCGATTACAAATACAACGATCGCATCGAAGATACTTGAGTCGCTTCTTCACTTAGCGAGACTTCTCCCCTTTCTACACACCACTGACAACCAGTTCGGGTTTAAAGCAAACCACTCAACCGACACCTGCATCTACATACATATCATCAGCCTCTCCTGTTTTCCTTTGTTTTGGATATGTGAGAAAAGCATTTGACAGAATAAACTACCTGAAGCTCTTCCTGAAGCTGCATAAAATGGGCACACCCCTATATCTAATTGGCATTTTACATTGCTGGTTCTCCACACAGCAATTCTGTGTCAAATGGGGTAACATATTATCGTACACCTTCGGCTCCCTAAACGGGCTTCGGCAAGGGGGCATTCTCTCTCCATACCTGTTTAATACGTACACAGATGCCTTTATTGTCAAACTGAACTCACTTCCAATCGGATGCACCGTCAATGAAACAACTATAAACAACCTCTGTTACGCCGACGACATGGTTCTGATTCCCCCATCAGTGCAAGGTCTCCAACGACTCATCGACACTTGCTGCCAATATGCAGAGGAATTTGATATAATCTACAACGAAACCAAGACCCAGTGCATGTCGTTGCTTCCGAGATCGCTTAAGCATATTGCAGAACCACAAATTTTCCTCTGAAACCATCGGCTGGAATTTGTGCACGAATTTCCGCATTTGGGTCACATTATCGCCGACGACCTAAAAGATACGGCAGACATTGAACAAAGGCGTCGTAAACTATGTGCAACTGGCAACATGATTGCAAGGAGGTTTTCCTTCTGCCACCGAGACGTGAAACTGCTGCTCTTTCGCTCGTACTGCTACAGTATCTATGGGTGTTCCCTCTGGGCGAACTATACCCGAGAGACCATGAGACGTATCACTGTTGTGCACAATGACATTCTGAGACGCCTCACAAACACTCCCCGCTACCACTCCGCCACACAGATGTTCATAGAAAACTACCTGGACAATTTAAAAATCATTGTTAGGCGAACAATGTCCAGTATGGTAATCCGAGTGAAAAACAGCAGTAACTCGCTCATACAAAGCATCCTAAGGAGTGAAGCAAGAAGAAGATCTAAATTGTGGGAAAGGTGGGAAAATTAGGCCTTTGTCCCCTAAAGGACTTAATCTCTGTATTGGCAAGATGTCATCTGCAGATGTTGTCATTATTACATTTATTGCTTATATTTTAATTTTTCATTATTACTGTGATTACTATCAAGTTAAAGTTTTTTTTTTTTACATTCAATTTTCGTAATTAGCCCTCTGGACCTGACTACTGTAACTACCTAAGGTCTCTAGTTGAAATTTAAGTTATATATATTACTCTCAATGCATATTTTTTTTCTCACCAATATTATTACTGTTATTACCGGTATTATGATTACTATCTTTCATGCTACCTCAGCTATTTTGTGGATAAGTGCCGATTATTATTTTTTTTTTATCATGTCTCATGTATCTAGATTGTGTATGTTACCGTCTGTATTTTGTATATTCCATGTATATGGCCCTGAGCTGAAATAAAGGATATTAGTTATTATTATTATTATTAATTATTATTATTATTCATTATTATTATTATTATTATTCATTACCTCACCTCGAAAGACAAAGTATACTTATTTGTATGATGATTTCCTTGAACAGAAAATATTACGCAGATTTTATGATGACACGGTTTGCATAAAGCATTAACACCAGCATTTCACCAAAGAAACTCACACTAAAGCTTTCATTTATATCAAAATTAAGATAATGTATGGAATTCCCAATATCATCATATATTAGAAAGTATATGCGTATTTGTTTTACTCCAAAACTACTCTCTCTCTCTCTCTCTCTCTCTCTCTCTCGCTCTACTCTCTCTCTTCTCTTCTCTCTCTCTATCTCTCTCTCTCTCTCTCTCTCTCTCTCTCCTCTCTCTCTCTCTCTCTCTCTCTCTCTCTCTCAGCGATGTTCAGTAACTCAATTTCTCGGCCCTAAAGCGTCTATGCTGCCTCACTAATGCTATTACGACCCCTGCTTTGTCAACAGGAAAACAAAGTCAGGGCGGTTCACTGGGAAAGCATAGGAAAAATTCTCTCTCTCTCTCTCTCTCTCTCTCTCTCTCTCTCTCTCTCTCTCTCTCTCTCTCTCTTCTTACGTTCGTCTCCTCTATAGTTTCTGCACTTTAGCAGCATAACTCATGAAGGTTGACATCAGAGTGGCGTTTAGTAAACATCATATTTATATTTAAATATGCTCATATTTAAAAGAAAAATTGTGAAGTCTTTTCTTTTGACCCTATACTTGTTAGTGAAGCCAAATAGATTGTGGGAGGGATGTAGGCGTTTCTTTCGTACGACTTTATATGAGCATATTCAAATCGTTGCTTTAGGCTTAATGTATGTTTCAGGTAATTAGACAGATGCAATCATTTGATCGCAAGCCAACTTAGCACATTCTTTTGGACCTTGCTCTTTAAATCACCTTTTCTGTTTGCCTAGGTCGCTTGCACGAACCCTGGTCCTAAGTCTCAGCTATGTAGAGTGATGTCACAACTAAGGATTTACAGTTTTTCAAGGTTTCTTACCTCCTGAGCTTATTTAT
>NC_087200.1:167488887-167496387 GCF_015104395.2 Macrobrachium nipponense
GGAGATCGAGGGCGTGCTCTGGCACTAGCAATAGGCAGGCACAGGACCAGGAGTTAAATTGGGGAATGGCTCAACATCCGTGACAGATGGAGTACTGCCCTGGTCAGTACTTTCAATTGGCACTGACAATATCTGAGTGGCAGGGTTGGAAAAATCATACACTTCTGACAGAGACTGAGAGGGACTTGGATCATCTGAAGGGAGATTGGAAGAGGTTTCAGGCTGTGGGTCTGTAGCAGGCCCAGGTCTTGGCACTGGCTCTTTGTCCATTCAAAGCATACTGATACAGCTGAAATCTGGCTGTTCTAACTCTGGCACTGGTGTTTTATCAGGACAACTTTTACTGTCCCAGCTGGAAGCTATTCCATAAAGCTGTAAGGCAGGTGCTGACTTTGGCACTATCTATGTCTAGGGTATCATTCAGGGGATCAGGAGTGGGGCTCAGGTTGTACTAAGGGAAGAGGCGTGACTTCACGTTTACTTTGGTTAAAGCTCATTCACGCTAGTGCTACTTCTCTCTCTTCCCTAGCATCATCGATCTGGCCTTGAAACCAAGTTGTCAGAGGTGTCGCCCTCAGTCCCAGAAGTTACCCTACCTCTATGATGGCCTTGATTTTCTCAGCGGCAGATATATTGCTGATGCATAGAGTGAGGCCTGATCTTCGCCAGAAATGCTTAAATCTTAAGATGGCTACACCACCATTGTGTGGGATGGAAATGGCAGTCTGAACTAGGCAGAATATAGCGCCAACAAATTAATAAAGGGGCCCAGTGTAAGGCCTCCAACTACAATAAGTGTCCCTATGGTAAGGAAGACTTCAATAAGATGAACAGAAGTGTGAGTAACACAATGCATCGGTCAAAGCCTACAAATGTCAAGGTATAATTATTGTAACATGCTGCACAGGTCAGAGCCTACCAATGCAAAGGTATTTGGAGTCAAGGCACAGGTCAAACCGTACAAATTCAGGGGCATGATTACTCCAACGCAAAGCACGGGTTGAAACCTCCAAATACAAAGGTATAATTAAATTAACATAATGCGTGGGTCAAATCCTAGGTAACAGGAGCAGAGGTGTTATTATTTTACCCAAAATGAAATGGTATGTATTGTAAAAATCTGACATTCACTACATATCCTAGAAACTGAAAACAATTACCCACCTAGTGTCTAGTTTGGGTTGCAGAGTAACATGTATGTGCAATTCTAGTACAGCTTCCAAGATACCCTAGCTTCAAATGGTATCTGGCTATAGGTCATCAGATCACAATCCACTTATGGGTTTGAAATACGGAGTGCGTAACCTGCCCCTCGACTCTGTGATTAAACGTGGAGCAAAGGTGGAACACACAAAAAAATAAGAAATTGGCACAGTAAGCGAATTGTATTGCTTGATCTACTGTAGTTCATGGGGATGAATGATATATGGCTAATTTATATGACTTTGCTTCTGTATTGACCACAAAGTTTATAGCAATAGTTAAAACTTTGAAACTAGTTGTGAAAAGCGAAGGATAGGCGCTGTTGTATGCATTTGATCCTTTGAAAGCTTATATTAGTTTCTACCCCCTAAACCCAAATTAGGCCGTGCAGCATTTTAGAAGAAGGGTTAGAAAGGTGGTTGTTCTCCCTGATTGTCAGTAATATTAAATTCAGAAGCATTAGGATAATAGTAGTAGTCTCTGTCGTACACACTTTAAAAGGAACCAAAAAACTGAAGAAGTTCGGATCGGCTGAGGATCGGACGTACTTAGGTCACACATAACTATATTTTATATGGCAGCATTGCGCCAGTGTGTGCTCATTGTGACGGGTTACTTTTGATTATGCATATCCTTTTACGTTGCTCCCATTTATATGCAGTAGGCGAAAGTATGACTTCCGCCTAAAGTCTTTTGCTGAAATTTTGGGGGGATGTTTAACTTGGCCTCCGAATGGCTTTTTGTAAATAGTATTTTAATAATTTTCTTTTAGTATTTTTATATCTTAAGTGTATGAGTGTTCACGATTGATGGGCATAATTTTTTTTGCTTTAGTATGTACTTGTGTGAGTTGGTTTAAATAAATTTAAATGAAGCGTAATTTATCTGCATTGCTATGATGGCGCTGAATGGCCTCCTCGGCACTAGTGCCTGACTATATAGGCCAGATTTCATGCATTCATAACCCACATAGAGCATAAATTCAAATGAATGTGTCTAATTCCTTATATGATCGATCGCGTATGGAAACAGAAACCTTTAGGGTTACAATGCATTTTGACTGGATACGTCAGCGAATACATTTGCAAATACCTGACATTCGCATAAGGTTGAACAAGGATCACATGAGATAACAGGATTAGTAGAAGTTTCGTCTATTGTATGTATCATTTCATTTATGTAAATATTACTAAGTAATTTGAAAGACATAAGAGAGGATTTCAATAATTTTACTTTTGGTTTACGAAAAAATAGCTGATACTATCTTGTCAACTTTTCCGACCTTATGAAAGTTGGTTGTGATAATGACAATGTGAGAGTAAGGAATGAACTGTCTTCGTCTCTGAATGGTTGCCAATGTGAGTGTCAAGTATGGCGTATTTTGACCTTGGTATAATGTGAATTAAGGGGATGGATATTTTGACACTTGAGTGGTAGCAATAATAAGTTTGTGACTAAGAGAATTAGACTTGTAAGACCCCTGAATAGTTGCCACAACAGTATAAGGTAAGGGTGAGAAAAGGAGTATTTTTACTACAATGTTTGTGACAATAATGGGAATTAGAAAGTACCAGAAGTGAAAGAAGGGTAACGGAGATTGAAGTATTGAAGCTAAGGCCCAATTTCAAGGGGCCCTCTCTTCTATACAATGACTGTGAACAGTTGTCAAGATTTCCTAAATTTACATCGCTGACATTTCTTTTTTAATGTTTTGGAAATAAAATTATTCAAATAAGTTTCATCCCATAAGCCACGGGAAATATAACATTGCCGTCAATTTTCGCTCCCAACACAAAATCAGCATTTGCTGTTGCCATGCAGTCAGTAAGCCAAGAATGGAAGCTGTGACGAGAGCGCCCTAGTGTATTCGTGGTGTGTTACAGTTTCGTTTTACTCTAGCTAAAGACTTGGCAAGAAAGTTTTGTTCTTTTGGGAGCCAAATAAAAATGAATAAAATTCAAAGTAAGGTGCTGTCTTCCCCAAAACAAGTAATAATATAACGAGTGCATTGTTTCGATAAATTAATATTTAGCATGCACGATCAGTACTTATGTAAAAGAACTGGTAGCAGAGAAAAAATTGAGTAGGATGACATGAGTCTGGCTTCATAGTTTATTTGTTATTTATTTTATTTATTTTCCTTTTTTATCCGCCTTATCTGTTTTTGTATTGTTTCATTTTCATAATTTCCCCTTACTCGGGGAGTAAGCCTACAAACTACTTTGTTCTTGTTCTTGTTCTTTATTTTGGGGTAGGAAAGTCCTATGTTTTGTGTCTATTTAAAGATACAGGAATTTTATGATAGGATATTTGTGATTTATTTACTGGAGTGAAAATGTTTAGGATATTTGTGATTTATTTACTGGAGTGAAAATGTAAAAAATAAATAATATGCATGTTAAACATACAGAAAAAATGATTATTTCTAATAAAATATAGCGTATTTTAATTTTAGTTGGTGAAACTAGGCTCTATTTGACCGTAGATTTTAGCACGTTCTAAATAATTTTGTGTACTGAATTTAGGCTATTTTTCTGTTCGATTATTATGTGTTTCCATTTACAACTGAGTGTATATGAACATGTTTAATTTGTATCCTTTTTATTGGATCCCTGTTGTTAGTTTAGATAATACTAAGTGCGAGTATTCATTACGAAGACCACTTCACATCATGTTAGGAATATAATGTTTACAACTTATGGTAAGGGGAAAATCTTGCACGCGTCCCGAGTAAGCTAGAAGTCGCAGTACGCCTTGTTTTTATATTGCTCGGTTTCCTCTGTATTGGGTTGTTTTCCCTATAGAGGCCCGTAGGCAGTAGTTCTCTGATTTTCCCAGAATATCACAATGGATTGCGGAGACCATGATAAGTTCATTCTTTAGAGAGAATATTCTCTTCTCAGAAAGTAGCAGACAGAATATGTATTTGATGAAGATTTTACCTGTCTCCAAATTTCCAAGAGAATAAAAGCAGTTCTTGTCTAGTCTTAAGAGTAAATATTGTTTGGAGGCTTCCGTGTCGCGTCCGCTTTATATCATCGGCCCCTTTGCAGAGGGAAATGAGATTCTCTCTCTCTCTCTCTCTCTCTCTCTCTCTCTCTCTCTCTCTCTCTCACACACACACACACACACACACACACACACACACACACACACACACAGTGAAAGCCATTCGATTATTTTTACCAGACCAGATGAAGAAATAGACCGGCGGTGTGAATGGCGTTGTTAAATTGTCTTGTATATACGTGTTTTCTTTGATCGGGTTGCTTGATACAGTAAAGACTGCGGAGAAGATCCCTAAAAGTTTATTTTCGGTAAAAAGTAGCTTCCAGTGAGAGGGGTTGACATCAAATTAATCTAAATCTGCAGTCAATGTCTATGACTGTCCCATAGCTGTAAATTGAATGACAACTTGTTTATTAACAGGATTTCCTCGTATGCGTATTGTTTTATTTAATTTTTTTTAACTTAACAACAGGGTTCTTGATGTTGTATAGGATTTCGTAAGAAGGCTGTTGGGTTTCCAGATTCCCTTCCAGGCGTAATTTCCAGACCACAAAATGGGAGCCTCCTAAAACCCTCCTTTTTCATTCCTTCGTCCAATAGCCTTTTGTGTTTTCCTTCAAAGAGCTCAGTCGGTTGAAGCCAGTTCCGTCTTCCATTTGCATATAGTAAACGACGTCATCTATTTTTCGATGTTGCTGTTCTTTCAGTTTGGATTGTTTAAAATATTGTGTGCACGCGACTGTGAGTTCTTTTGTAGCATAATTAATATATCTTGTCCAATATAGTCTTAATAGTAATTGTCTTCATATATAAGAGTATAATTATGGTTTGAAAACAACTTCATTGTACATTTGGTAGTTTTACTGTTCGTATATTTTTCGGATTTATTATTAACCTTGATAATACTTACCAGTAAAAGACATTCAGCCTTTATTGTGCCGATCAGAATCGTCAATGAATTGCTCTTATATGAAATATAGTATGAAAATTGTAGGTGAAAGTCGTATCTCTCTCTCTCTCTCCACAATATATTTTTTGGGTAATCGGTTCAATCCTCATTTGGTTCATGATTTATCACTCCATTCCTTACCGACTTCGATTATGCAAATTCTCGTCTATTTTCACTTAAATAATTATTTTGTTTATTTCTCTACAGCTGTGTTTGAGCATTCTCCAACTGTAGTATACCGACATTTTACGTTTGTTTCAAAAATATTTTTTTTAACAGTGTTCTGACTCTGAACCAGCCTTTGCACAAACACATTCAAACATTTTGTAAATGCTCGGTAGGATTATGTAACCCTATACCAACTTAAGTCCCGTAGCAGGTTAGTGCTGTCAGTGCATCTCATGCGGTGCACTGTAGGTAATACTTAAAGTTCTTAGCAGCTTCTCTAAGGCCGCTAGTTGCAACTCCTTTCATTCCTTTTACTGTACTTTTGCTCCTATTTTCTTTCTTTCATTTTAGTTTCCACCCTCCCTTAATAATTAATTCATTGTGCAACTGCGACATTTTCCTCCTGTTTCATCTTTCAGACCTTTTCACTCTTCATGATTCCATTTCAGCGCTTAATGACCCCATAGGTCCCATTGCTGGCCTTTGGCTTAAATTCTATATTCTATTCTATAACAGCTATAGCTGCAGTAATTATTTGTGGGGTCATTCCTTGATTTAATATTGTCTAGGGATGCACTGAAACTTGCATATTAAGTTCCTGCCATTGTAGTGCTTCCAATTTACTTTTCGTAGCGAATGAAAGCATATTGTTCAGTGCAGTTCACGACTCTCCTTTCAGTTCAACATTTCTGGAACATTTTTGCACACGCGTTACCATTGGTTGATGAACTGATTGACTTGGTGATGTTTGTTCTTGAAGTATAACCACAGAATATTGTTAACCATTGCATATTAACCAGCACGATAAATGTCTAGCTGCAAAATAAAAAAAGTTATTGTTACGTTGGTTTAGACCGGATCCGGATCTTGAAAGAAATTTAAGTTCCGGTGCCCCTGTAGTAATTAGGAGAAATGAAGTTCCGGTGCCCTGTAGTAAATGTTCATTTGCAAATTGGTGGCTTCCCCTGTACTCCCGAGCATGGAGTTCCCATGCATTAATAGTATCTTTATCAAAACGAGACTGTGCTAGTATATTGAGTTAAGAGGTGATTTACAGTGATGTCAGGTTATGATAGTAGATTACTGGTATTTTCTATATTTTTGTATAGATTTATTTACTGATGTATGCAATTTATATCGAAAGGGAATATTTTCATCTCTAAGCAACTTGGAAAGTTATTGAGTGATCTGTTTATTGATTCCCAAGGCACATCAGAATGAAACGATGCGGGTCGTCTTACTTAGGCAAACTATTCACACTAACATGAAAATTGTGGGTCATCACACAGTCTAAGCTAAAGTTTAATAGATATGATATTTATGGCAAGGGAAGGGAAATAAATTATGTTTATAAGAGGCCGTAGTGAATTTAGATAACCAGTGTGAAGAGGGTGAAGTTAGACTAGGGTAGTATATAACTGAAAATTGGGTCTCTCTCTCTCTCTCTCTCTCTCTCTCTCTCTCTCTCTCTCTCTCTCTCACACACACACACACACACACACACACACACACACACACACAAGGAACTGTAGCGGATAGCAAAAGGTCCGAGGCATCATTTATTTTAAAGGGGCCGGAACAGGAGGGGCCTGTAGGAAAGGGGAGGGGATAGTTCGAGAGAGGGAACTGAGGATAAAGCATCCCTGTTGAATACAGCATCCCAGATGGAAAAAGTGAGACTGGGGGTTTGTAATGGACCCCATCTCTTTCCGTTCCTTTTGGTCGCCGAGCAATTCGTGAGATCATTCCTAGTATGGACAACACCCCCTCCCCCCATCCCTCCCCAAACCCATTCATTCTCTAAACCTATTCTGTTTGCTTGTTTGTTTTTTGAACATTGTTGCTTAAGGATAAGAGAAGTCTTGTTTAACGTAAATACGTGGAATACATCGATCGTGACATCATTCTATATTAAATTTAAAGTGGAGTACCTTTCACTCTAGTGAGACTAGAATACGCGAGATCGAATCATACTGGCATACAGACGAAAAACTGTGCAGTTTCCTTCTGTCTAAAGGTTTTGTGGTGATTGAAGGCATTACTGGTGTGCGCTTTTACCTTGGAACTCTTTTTGAATAGATATGTATAGCTGCACGTCTGTTCATTAATGTTATGTTGATTAAAAGATAGAAATGGAGGGAGACTGTGGTATCCTAAAGTATCCGTCCATG
>NC_087200.1:167501387-167536387 GCF_015104395.2 Macrobrachium nipponense
GTACCCATAAAGGATGTATTAACTTTTCTCAAAAATAAACTTGAGCCATTTGCTGACCACTTCCCCATAGAATTGAATAAAATAATGCAACTTGTAGAGCTCTATGTTACTAATAAGATCTTTTCCTTTGGTGATACCTTTTACCGTCAAACATTCTGTTGCAGTATGGAGAGTCTGCTCAGTTCTGTGTTAGCAAACATATATGGAGTATTTTGAAACAGTAATTATAAACCCTATCAAACCTGCAGATATGAATTGGCTTTGTTATGTAGACGACATCTTAACATACTGGAAATGCGAGTAGGGCGAATTTGATGTCTTTCTACAAAAATTAATTTCCTTGGTCCCGACATTAAATTTAAAGTAGAATGGGAAAACAATAACCAGATCCTTTTTATAGATGTCTTAATCATCAGAACTAGTAACTACAAATTCACTGTCTTCAGGAAAGGGACATTCTCACAGTCATACATAAATTTTTACAGCTGTCATGACATTTCAATTAAATTCAGCACAACTTATCTTGTTAAAATGCTCCAAGCACGTAATAGAAAAAGCCATACATAAAGCAAAGAGCATTTTTTACATATGAGACATTCATGACAGTCTCCTCTCCCATTACTTGTGACTAAGAAAAGAAAGAAAAGGAAAAATACACTAACAAAATTATAATCCCTCACGTGGATAATTCACACGAGATCACACAAACGTTAGGCCACCCCAACCCTTTCATCTTCACTTATCCAAATACATTGGAGAAATCCATTATTAATGGTAAGCAGAAACCAGTTTCTAAAGCCACAGGAGTTTATGATATCCCCTGTAGGGATTGTGATAAGTCATACTATGGATTTACAGGAAAATCTCTCTCGGAAAGATTAACTTAACATGAACGCTCAGTTAGACAACATAGTTCAGCGATTTTTCATTGTATAAATAACATGACCTATACCATGGATTGAAAATCATCCCAAATTTTATACAAAAGCAGCCATCTATACAAATGTCAGATGGTAGAATCTTCCCTACTAAAACAACAAGATAATAGGATCAACCTTTCCAATAGAGCCTGGGATTCTGACCATATAGACAGTATCTCCCTTAAGGCAACAATGTCGCAGATTAAGACAATTAACTGAACCAATGTCATTTTAGCGGTAACCCCAGGCATCACCTAAGGCCATCTCCCACTGTGTATTTCGCCATTGTAACTTCTTCTGTCCCTCACTAATTGATAAGGGTGACAGTCAGTCCATTGAAATATAGTCCTTAGCTTTAAACCAAAGTGTTTCAATGGGCCTTTTATACTTGAGACGTATCCTGTTTCAACAGAAGAATTTACACACACACACACACACACACACACACACACACACACACACATATATATATATATATATATATATATATATATATATAATATATATTATAAACCTGTATTCATATTATAAGTAATGAATCGTGGATGAACCCCATAAAACTTCCACAATATGAGATGCTTTATGCTCTTTAAAAAGAACATTCATCAGCTTGATGTCAGATCCCCTACATGCATATACTGGGTTTTCCTCTCCTCCTTCCCTCTCATAACACTTCGAATTATTTACTTCTCAAAATCCCTCGTACATCCTTCCACCGACACTTACATTTTTTACCAATGATATGTATTTCTACCTTTTTTCCCCCTTTCAGTTCTTATGTCATATCATATATGTAAACAAATATAATCAATCGATGTAACATAGGAAGTGGCCGTGGCCTGGGATTTCAGTGAAAAGTTTCAGCACCTTAGGTGAGACAATTGTTATGTTTATGGTAGTTAAATGTTACTACCTTTCATTTCTTACTGTGATTACCTGTTTGGGTGAAATGATTAGTTCTTAGTATCCATTTCATCCTTGTTTTCGAACATACTAGTGATATATACAATATTCTGCTGCTGTTTATCTGGTAATGTACATTGTAGCGAGAGACATGAAGAAGAGAAATGCAATGTATACTAGCGTATAAATGATACAGTGCAAAATAGATGAGCCTCGTAGTGAAGCATACAATAATGAATCACATGAGGTAGAACTTATTGGATCGAAGTCTGTGAGGTAGTTCATGTAGGATCCAAAACTAAACATGAGAATTACATTGTTGTACATATACATTGCAGTATTGTGCAGTACCTATGGATTGAACATGTTCACCATACATTGCAGTATTGTGCAGTACCTATGAACTGAACATGTTAACTATACATTGCAGTTTTGTGCAGTACCTATGGACTGAATACGTTCACCATACATTGCAGTATTGTGCAGTACCTATGAAGTGAACATGTTCACCGTACAAGAATTCCCCACGCTGGGGTATCTTGAACCTGTGGCTGTATGTAAACATATGCAGTTACATATGAGACATTCATGACAGTCTCCTCCCCCTTTACTTGTGACTAAGAAACATACATAACAAATACCTTCCTTTATACTTGATACTGAACAGTTGTTTCGCAACACTTGCAAATCTAATCTTGCAGGAAGTTTTCCTCTAGGTGGTATTTTCTGAGATGATGCAAGAGTTTGCTCTTAATTTACAGTTGGAGGTTGAACGTCTTGGTGAGCAGTTTGAACATTCTTCTACATTAACTCAGAGGTATTTGAATCTTGTACTTCCATATGATTTGTACTGAATGACTGTAACTGACCAACATAACGTTTTATAGTCTTTCCACCAATACTAACAACATAGCATAAATGACTTATCTTGCAGACGATTATTCCTTGTACCCATTTCTCCAAGGTATTGTATGACGTTACCATGATCTGACTTTACCGTGGGTAATGTCTTATCTTAAGAAGGTTTTCACCTTTATCATAACCTTTCTGTTCTAACTGACTCTGCAATCTGCTATACAGAAAAATTAATTTATTCTTAATCTTCCTCCCATAATTAAATTTGATGGTGTTATTCTTAATCTTCCTCCCCATAATTAAATTTGATGGTGTTACGCTGGTAGCACTATGTATGGTTTTTCTATAGGATTCAGTATGAGGGACTATCTAACCAGATCAGCTTGTCAACACTTCATATTAATTATGAAAGTTTGAATAAATCTTTCTGCTGTTCCATTTGTTGCTGGATGATATATTGTTGACAATGTATGTTGTATACCATTACATTCAGAATTTCTTTAAACTCTTGTGAAGTGAAGTGGGAACCATTGCCTGTCACTATTCGTTCTGGCAAACTATGTGATACGAAAATTTACTTAAGTGCCTTATAGTTACTATTAATAAAGGTTGCATTGGTATAACTTCTGGCAATTTATTGTATGCATCTACTACTATCAGACATGAATATCTCAAAAAAGGGCCTGCAAAATTAATGTGTACAGGTTGCCATGAATATCTTGGTAATTCCCATAGGTCTATTCTTGCTGGTTTTGAATTATATTGTTTCAATGCACTATTCATACACTATACATAACCAGATTTCCAGTGTCCTATCAACACCTGGCCATCAAACAAATTCTAGCACCTGACTTGGATCTAACTATACCTTGGTGGTCTGCATGTATTTCCAATAGCAGTCTTCATCACTACTCTTGATCCTCTTAGTATACAAATGTCTTTGTAGGGTTTACCTCATTTGCACACTTATCTCTGCCTGTAATTAAACTCTCATACCTTTGAGAGTACTTGGTTTTTCTTCATACCTTATGCTATTTCCCTTGCTGTAATGAGTAAGTTGCATGTAGAAATGAAAAGACTACTATCATGTTCTTGTTTTGCTTTGTCTACAGGTAATTGTAACAATGCATCAGCATTACCCATCTTTGATGTTGGTCTACACTCTCTGTTATAATCATATGCTGCTAACATAATAGCCCAACGTTATATTTCGTGCTGCTACTAACATAGGACCTAAAATTGCGAACAATGGTTTGTGGTCTGTAACTAATGTGAACTTGTTCCTACCATAGATATCCATATGGAACTTCTTTACTCCATAAACTAGCGCTAATGATTCCTTTTAAATCGGCGTGTAGTTTCTCTCTGCCTTGTTTAATACTTTGGAGGTAAATGCAGTAGGCTTTTCTGTACCTTCTGGCTTTACGTATGCTGTTACTGCTCCTAAACCTATGTTTGAAGCCTCACAAACCAACTTATTGGGTAAATCCATTTGTTAGTGTGCTAGGAATTTGGTTGAGGTTACTTCTGCTTTGATTCTTTCAAAGGAATTTTGACATTCCTTTGTCCAATTCCATATAACTTCCTTGTTCAGAAAATTATATAATGGGTGTGCAATTGTTGCTATGTATTGAATAAAATTTCAATAAAATGTTATTAAGCCTAACATTTCAATAAAATTTTATTGAACCTAAAAATGCTTGCAAATCCTTGACATTTTCTAGTACTTATGCTGACTGTACTGCCTGTACTTTGTCTTTTGTCTTGTGAATGCCATCACCATTGATGATAAAGCCCAAATTTTCTACTGAGTTAACTTCTAAAATATATTTACTCATGTTGACTTTGATAATGTGCCTTCACATTATCTCTTTCTTGTTATTGCCTGCAACTAATATGTCATTCATAAAGATGAATACTCCCGGATACGTGCAAATATTTTGTCCATTGTTTGCTGCCATATTTCTGGTTTGCTGCCATCTATGCCATATGGAAGCATTTTTGGAGGATTTAGCCCGCATTGTGTGTTGACAGTGACAAATTTCTGGGAGTTTTCAGTCATGGAGAGCTGTTAAAATGCTTGTCTAAGATACAATTTTGAAAATAGAGCACATCTTACAAAGTTGCCAAGACATCTTTGGGATTAGATAATGAATGTTGAGCTACTTGCAGTTGTGGATTCATGGATTCATTGTTACCTTGTAGTCTCCTTACAACCTAACCTAAATGTTTTCCTTAACGATCGAACTAATGGTCATTTTCTAACCTTCTAATTTCAGTTTTTACAGCCGTTTTCAATGCCCATTGAACTGGTCTTGGAGCAAAAAATCTTTGAGATCTGCTAAAAGGTTAGTGACTGAAATTCCTTCTGTTGGTTCCTGTTTTGTACCTGTAATCCGTAGAATACTAGGCCAGTCTAATTTTATACACCTAAACCAGTCTAGACCCAATAAGGTTTGTCCCTCACTTTTGACTACTGTCAATGGAAACCTGCCTATCTCCGGATCATTATAGTGTACGTCCACTTGTTTGAACCTACAAGTTCTATGTCTGTGCCATTGTAACTCTAAAGTACCAAGTCAGTTATCGTTTTTGCAACTTTTTCTGAAATTATTGTCACAATCTGCAGCTGTGCCCATCTGTATGGTTGTCATCCATTTATTTCTATTTGAATCATAAGACGTTCCTTTGCATCTTTGTTCACAGAATTTACATGAAATGCATGTTCTTCAACTTCTGTTGCCTTAAGTGAATTTTCTTCAAATATGGTTTGGCCGACATCTTTTAAGGTTTCAAGATTACATGCTGATTCCTCAATGGCATCAATTCGAGCAGCAAGATATGTCTCCAGTCAGTCTTTTCAGCATGTTGTGGACTTCCTTGTTCACTTTTGCCAAGATAAGCTCGTTAGTCTCGGGCTTAAGGCTTTCACTCAGCCATAAGCCACGTTTCAGATTGAAGAGCTTGGATTTCCCTGTCAGTTGGTAGAGCTGTAGGTGCATGATGAGTTTTTGAAGTCTTGTTTCTCACTCGGTAGTTTCATTCTACTGAGTACGATGTGGCCCTGTCCTTCAGAATGTAGCCTAATTCTTCGATGAAGCCTTGGACTAAGAGCTCGGTCTCAAGACCATCGCTTAGCTTAGTCTTTCTAATTTGACTCAGGATTCTTGCGTTCCAATTTCTGATTTCTTATTTTCAATTTATCCATATTATTTATAAACCAGGAAATTTGTAGCACCCTCATATGCTTGTGCTGATAGCCAGTGTCTATAGCGCACAATTCTGAAATTCTTAAGGCCATTGACCCTGTTGTTGCCTTTTTATCCACAAGCCATCCAGAGTTGAAGTTGAAGAAGGAGATAAAGCTATGAATTCCTTAACTGTATTCATTATGCCACTGCAAATGATTTCTGGTGCTTCTCCTGAGCAAGACCACAATTTTTTCAGTTTTTCCTGGCAAGTGCCCGTGCTGTATCCCAGTTTCAAATCATATGAACACCTCATAAAGGGTGGCAGCCAGGTTTGAACTCCTTGTGATTTTCAATTAAAAAAAAAAGAAGTTTCCAAATAATCATGCATGATGGTTCAGTTCCATACTATCCATAGTGATATTGGAAACAAATGTAGATTGAATATGTGTGGTCGTGGTTCATTAAAGAAAGACTATCTGATAGTTGTTTGTTTAACAGGGTAAGGAAATAAAACTTGATGCTTGGGACAAAAGTGGAAACGTGGTATGTGTAGGAATGGAGTGTGCCTGCCGTAGATATAGGGAGGGAGGGAGGGAGGGATAACACTGGTCGTGTTAGGAAGATTTAAATCTGTTAGTTAAATTAGCAAAACTGTGAGTAAAATTGAGTATGGAAGGAGGAAAGTTGTTGTTAGTAAGAGTGTGTAAGGACTTGGACAGGAAAAGAATGGAGGAAAGTGAAATGTAGGAAGAGTAAATAATTGCCTGGTCGAAATATTTGGGTTAAAAGTTCTTGAGTTCCTTCCATTAATAAGCCTGATAACAGTAATTAACTCTCTCTCTCTCTCTCTCTCTCTCTCTCTCTCTCTCTCCTCTCTCTCTCTCTCTCTCTCCTTTTTTGTTATAAATGTTAGGTAAAGCTGACTCGGTGACCGAAGACTTTTTATGTTTACTCATGTAGGTACAGGTGACTTAGTAACTGATGTCACTTTATACTTATATAAATTATTCGTTCTTTATGGCTTTCCTTCTTTTCTTGTATGAAGCTTTATTTTATAGTATATGAATAGTTTGTAATAACGTGGAAAGAATGAAACAAAAATGGAATTGTTTATTAAATCTATTTTGTCCAACGAAAAATAAAATAACACTAAACCATAATATATGAGAGACAAATAAATATCTGTCATTATTTCGACTATAACTATGTATAGTGCACATTATTCTGGCATATGGCTAAGAAGCTTGTCAGAACAGGATGTTTAAGGAAAACGAACTTTAATTTTTCAGGTGTAGATATATTGTTGCCCATCACTGCTGCATTGTGATCATTTCTGTTTAGTTCAGTTGCTTTATAATAAAAACCACGCATAGTGCAGTTGCTAGGTTTTCCTCTTGCTACACCTTTCAAACCTTTTACTTGTCAGTCAATTTCCTTCTCAACTCTAAATGACCTCAGGTCCCAGTGCCTTTGGTCTACGTTCTATATTCAATTCAATTAGTTCAACGACGCCTGAGGGAACGTATAGAAAATCTTAAATATAACAAAAAGTGTGTACCGGATTAAAATAATTTAAAGCTTTAAAACTGCGTAATTGTGCACCGATTTACCTAAAACACTGCATAATTGTGCACTGATTTTCAAACTTTGGTGCATTATGTGCAAAAAATAAAATATTTCAAATGTTCTAACTTACTCTCATAAGTAATGATTCATTTCATTCATTTCTTGCTTTTTTGAAAATATTCATCCTGTGCTTAACGCACGCTAAACGGAACAAACAGTTTGTAAGGTTTTATGGGGGACAATTCATCTCATCGCTGCCATCCATGCAGTCCCTATTTCCATCACACTGTTCAAAGTCGTAGATGCAGGCACCGTCTCGGCACTTGAAAGACTTCGGTGACGGGCACTTCCAACTGTTGCACAAGGCCTCGTCGCTCCCATCCCAGCAGTGCCTCACATAGTCACACACCAGCTCATTCCAGATGCACTCGCCACTCTTGCACCGGAACTGGCAATCATGAGGACAAGAAACGTCTCCACAGTCATCTTCATCACTCCTGTCTTTACACTGGAAGATACCATCGCACCGCATGTCTTTTGATAGACAGTGGCCACTGTCGCAACGGAATGGTCTTGAAAGAGGACATGAGATGCTGTTGCACTCCATTTCATCACTGCTATCAAGGCATTCTATGATGCCATTGCATCGGGCGTCAGAGTTTTCGATACACTGCCCAGAAGCACACTGAAAAGGTCGTTGTACTGGACACTTTATTTCTAAACACAGTGACTCGTCTGCAAAATTGTCACAATCATAAACACCATTACACATCTGCTTTTCATCAATACATTCGCCTGTCGGACATTGCAAATTTTTACCTTTAGTGCATTTTGTAGACATGCCCAAAGTTATTTCATCACTTCCATCCGCGCAGTCTTCTCGTCCATTAAATTTATGAATATCATCTATACATTCACCAGAACTGCAGTGAAAACTGTGGTTTGCACACAGGAAATTGATACAGTTTTCCTCATCAGACCCATCAGGGCAGTCGTCCTCTCCATTGCATCTTACAGCAATCTCATAACAGTGTCCTGTGTTACAGTGAAACCCTATACATTTTTTGCAGAATTCATTAGATTCATCAGATCTGTCCTCGCAGTCAGGAACAGTATCGCAAACCTGTTTGTCATAGATGCAATGACCTGATTCACATTGCCAGTATGGATAAGGGCAGGAGTGACTGCGGCAGAGAACAACGCTTTCGTCAGAACCGTCGTTGCAGTCTATTTCTCCATTGCATACTAGTTGCTTGTATATACACATGCCACTAGTGCACTGATACTCATATGATTCACACGTATGATTTTTACACATGAGGGGATTTTCGTCGCTTCCATCAGTACATTCGGTGTTTCCATTGCAAATGTTATGTTGCGGAATGCACTCCCCAGACTTACACTTGAACCCTGTGCAGTTACAGAACAGTTCATCAGATCCATTTGTGCAGTCTGTAATGCCATCACATCTTTGACTGGGATGAATACAGTCGCCTGAGCCACAATAATCACTGCGAGGGGAAGGACAGTCCTTAATACCCTGGCAAAATTCGTCACTTCCGTCTGTGCAGTCTTTCTTCCCATCACAGATGAACAATTCCCCGATGCACTGACCGCTTCTACAACGGAACTCCTTTACGTCACATTTCCCTGGAATGTTAATGTTGTTCATGATATTTTGCATTATTGATTAAGATCATTAATAGGAAGTCTGTCATCCTTTTTGTAAAGTGTGCGTTTGATGGATAGCTAGCTAGAGGTGGAAAAGTTTAAGATATAGTTTACATAAAGATAAGGAAAAACTAATAATAAGAAGAGTAAATGCCGAGTTGTTTGGTGGACAAATTAAATCGTTGTTAGTGTGATCCTGGAATTAAATATTTAGACGAACGAAATTCTAGATTAATTAGCACCTAAGTCCATTCTCATATGCATTAGAATGTCCAGTTAGATAAAGTAATTGCCACTTTTAATCAAACTGTAGAAGTTAATCTCGGAAAAGCGCAAGTCCATAAATATGTTGTCGAGCGTTTCACTGGGAATGTACTTGGAAAGTAAGCTATGTATGGATGCAGTGATTGCATGTAACTAAACTACCCTTTTCTTTGAGTAAATAATAACTAGTCTGATGGGAACCCGAATGCAAGTTGATTATTACTACTACTACTACTGCTACTACTACTACCACTACTACTACTAATAATATTTAATAATAATAATAATAATAATAATAATAATAATAATAATAATATTATTATTATTATTATTATTATTATTATTATTATTATTATTACTACTACTTCTACTATACTACTACTACTACTACTACTACTACTACCACCATCCACACTACAACTACTGTTGGAAAAACCGAGGGATCTAAAAGGGAAAGGAGCCGAATAAGCAAAAGGAAATACAGAGATAAAGCAGGAATTATAAAAGAGAACCAACAGAGAAAACCAAATAAGGTAAAACAAATCATTAAACATAATAAAACTACTCCCGTCTAGTCTGAGCGGTCAGTGCACCTCATGCGTTGCACGGTAGGCATTACTTAAGTTTCTTTGCAGCGTGCCTTCGACCCCTAGCTGCAACCCTTTTCGTTCCTTTTACTGTACCACCTTTCATATACTCTTTCTCCCATCTGACTTTCCACCCTCCGCTAACAGTTGATTCATAGTGCAACTGCTTTGAGGTTTTCCTTTTGTTACACCTTTCAAACATTTAATTAGTGTCATTTTCCTTTCAGCGCTGAATGACCTCATAGGTCCCAGTGCTTGGCCTTTGGCCTAAATTCTATATTTAGTTCAATTCAGTTCGATGAGTAAAAGAAAAGATTAAATGCGGACCTGTTAATTTTTGGTAATGCGTCACACATGGGAAACCGAAACCAGTCTGTTTTAACTTACGCTCAGAGCACATTTGCGGATCTTCATCCTCTCCGTGAATGCAGTGGGATATTCCATCACAAAGTAGCTCTCCAAATACACACATACCAATATAACCACTGCAGTGTAAGAGTCCAGGTGGGCAGCATCCTAGAACACAGTTATATGACAGGAATATATGAAATTAAGAAAAGCTATTGCCTAATAGTGTAGTAATGAGCTCTTTGAACTATATACGTATTGTTTAAATTTAGAACTCCCTTGGAAACGTTTTGGATGGCATCCCACAATGTATTGGATTTTGAAACGGTAGGATCACCCGAACACAAAATCCGTGACTTTTTTGGGCCTGCCAGAATAACTGAATTTTAGGCAGGATTTTTGACATTTTTATCTATTTTCTGATCCGACGTTAAATTAACGTAGTAAACAAATAGTCAACTTGTTATAGCAGTGTGAAAAACGAGTTTAGTGCTGGGCGCACATCATAGTTATCTTTGTTGTAATGCGTGCGTATGAGGATGTTTTTGTGTAAGTTACTACCCTACTTGATTTAATGATGCAGACATCTGTCCTGTTTAGTATATAATGTGTATATAATTTTGCTCAAGTCATTACACAGCATTGTTAGCAATGTGTACTTATGTGAAACTATAAGATATGGAGTAGTCTTAATTTCCAGAGAATCAGAATTATTAGACAAATTGCCAAGTTTTTGTGTTAAGGTGGAAGGCAGGAAATTGTGATTTTAGTAGAGGGGAAAAAAAGTAGCTGTTTTAGTGTTGTAAAATTGTAGGAAAAAATAACGTAAAATTTGAAATCATTAGGCATACCTGTGGCGAATGAAGTCTCCCTGTACAGCCACGGCGGAGTGAAATCGGGTACGTGATGCTGGTCTGTACGGATGTATGTTTTAGGTAGCTGGCTGGCTCGTGTTTGGGTATACCTGCTCTGTACTTTTGCCGTGGTTGCGTTTGTAAATTGAAACATGTCAGTTATAAATGCGACAGGCACTTTTTGTTGATGTCCTGTTAAGGGTTCCTTAGCAACCGTCTTCTGAATCCATGGATTCCCACTTTCTGACTTAACCCAGGTCAGGTTAATGGCGAATGGAAAACTCAGAGGATTTACAAGGCTTTCTTTATCGATAATGTTATTCCACACTTCTGTCTCGTACATATCATACATTGTTTTACTTGCGATACCAAAGCTCTTAACTATATCAGGTTGAGTACACTGAGGTAGCTGGCAGGTGCCGCTGACACAGCTAAGGTAGTCACATTCGTTACTACTTCTGCACTGTTTCCCCACCTCTGGAATAGAAAATAAAAACCTGGCATTACTTATTTGCGAACTGCTGTTTTATTGTCTCTGTGTCATTTTTATTGTGTTCATATCATCCTTTGTCTTTAATCTATGTGTGGATTAAAATTAGTTTCGTGAATTTGAAAGCTATTGAAAGTTTGAAGGACATTGTTCTGGAAAAAGCTAAGAAGCAGTACAAACTTTCTCCGCAAGCATTATAAGTAAGGTAGCTATTTCCGATCCATTGTAATGACACAAGTGGCTTGTGCACTGTAAATCATTTCTGTCAGACGGCCTAATTTCTGAAAATCATAGGAAAGTTAACTTACTTGCACATGAAGCGTCTCCATTGACATCATCCCCAGGGCATTTGCAAGACTCTGGGGGGTAAAAATGAAATATATTTGGTTATCCAAACCTTAATTCTTCTTTTCCTAATCGTATAGCTGTATATGTTGTTATTCTTCGGTACTATTTTTAGAAATTGTAAGGGAAAGTATTGTCTCGAACTATCATAATGTCCTCTGAATAAATCACACGCATACCTAATTCGAAAGGTTTATTTATGTATATGTTTGATGCTGTTATGATTGTGCAAGATTTGCAATTATTAAAGCAGTGGAAATGTTTTGTACTTATATACCAAGTAGACACCAAATGTTCATGATTCAAAACACCGCCGTTAGTTTGTCTGTTGCTGATTTTATAAAGAGGATAACTACATAATAGTTTTAAATTCCTGAATCGCACGTTCTGCAGATGTGTTAGTAGTGCAGCAGTGTTAAATATTAGCTTCAATAAAAGGCAGAAAATGTCAGGAGAATTACTGGATATATACAAATTAAAAAGCTCATTGTAAGATTTTTGTCGATAAAGTCATTGAAAAATACAGGAACGAGGCTTTCCACATACCTTGTATGATTCCTACTATATCATCTAAAATCCCGAAAAGTTGTGTATAATTAGGGATCTTGAACACGCAACCACTATGAAAGGCATCCAACGCGGACTGGTTCCCGCTGACACCATCAGTTCCCACCATCACAAGACAAATTGTTTGGAATATTTCCTTCAAATATAGGAGTTGTTGTAGATTTCCAATAATATCTTGATCTGATACAACCGCAACTGCAATATATATTTGAGGATGAGAAGAGATCACGTAAGATTGTCACGGCTTCATCTGAATTAAGATATTTAGTGTGAAGTGCAAGTTTAAATATCGTATCCTGATTGAAATATATCATTATTTTAACCGTGATAATTACTAAATTTACTGAAACCAACCCACAATTACTAACGGTATCTGTGTCCGTGCTAACATATAACGTACACTTTATTTGTCAGTGCGTTACTACTGTATATGTAACGGTTTGTAAGCACAAACAAACACATATACTGCATAATATTTACCGCTATTTCCCTATACAGGAGATTGCTCCAGAAGGTGAAAACGTTCTGTTGTTTAGCGTGTATTTTGGGGTGAGGTTGCCTGCCCATACCATCTTTATCCCGGCTATGAACCACTTAAAGCTGCCCTTTACTAGGTACATAGAGACATATTTTACTGCTTAGGTTGACAGAAACACGGTGGATATTAACAGAACGTGTTCATATCACTCCATCCGTACCAGAGAAATACATATCTTTTGTAAATGAGGCGACTATGTTGAAGATATTAAAGATTACGCGCGCGCGCGCACACACACACACACACACACATATATATATATATATATATATATATATATATAACATCTATATACACATATAGGTACATATATAACATATATACATGATATATATATCATATATATATATATATATATATATATATATATATATATATATATATATTTATATATCACAATCATGGCCTTATAATGATACTAACGTTATGTATAGTTAATTTCGGATGCATTTTTGGTTTATTTGATTTCCGAAGATAATTCAGTTTGCCATTTTTGATTTACCTTTTTCAAGTGCTCAGTAAATTCCAACTTACGAGAACCTACGTCGATTCCATTGTCCCTAGATTTTTTAACAGATTCAACTTCATAATTACTTTTTGTAATTAGTGCTATTTCGACATGTACGTTACTTCTCCCGTATTAATTCTGTTTTCTTTGGTATTGTTTTTGAGTTCCTACCCTTCTCCATCTGAAAAATTTCTTGATCTATATATATATATATATATATTATATATACATATATATATATAGCACGTACATATCTAAATATATTCAAATGTATACTATACATATATATATATATATTTATAATATATTATTTATCATATACGTACCATATCTAAATACATTCATGTATATATTCGTTTTAATATATATACATATATATATATATGGTTATATGCACACACACATATACCATACACACACACATATATATAAATATATAGTATATGTATATACACACACACACACACACACACACATATATATATATATATATATATATGTGTGTGTGTGTGTGTGTGTGTGTATCTTTTACAACTGAACCTTCCCATTCCACTTTAGGTTTGTGCTCAGTCAGTCAAGATTACATATAGTTGTGCCTTCTTAGAAACCCTGTACTTGATTCTTCGAAAGGCTGGAGTGGCTTGACTCCAAATAACCAATTGCAAAGAACCGACAGGTTATCTCCATCAGAGGTAATCTCCGCTAAGTGTGAAATATATACTAAATGCCACACGTATACACTCATAAACCACATACTGACAACACACATATACTATATATATATATATATATATATATATATATATATATATATATATATAACTGACAACACACATATATATATATATATATATATATATATATATATATATATATATATATATATATATATATGTTTGGGGCTGGGCCTTCGTCTAACAAGGTTATAAGGACCTGCGATATTATACGCAAAGGTCGGTTGGTGTAAGTCCTATCCTCATTGGGGTTTCATGGACTTCGATGATAATTCTATGTTTCATTCAGTCAATTCTTTCTGATGTAAGGATTGAGTCGTTTGAAACACAGAGTACAAAAATAAGATATATTCTTCTATCTTACTTCGTAAAGTGATTTAGAGACGATTTGATAGGTCTTCCAATGAAAAGTGCTAAAAGAAGTCTGACATACAATTCGGTTTACAAGATCATAGGTGAGCAAACACTAGCTCATCATACGAACATACATACAGATAAGACAAAAGTCACGTAGCACGGTTTTGTGGGTCAACATGGTTTCTCAGGTGAAAGCATTTGTTGACGATTCACACAACAATAGATTTGATGACTACAGTTCCCTACTAATTAGGAAGCTGATACAACACGTCAAGGCTTAGTCAACTTTATTTTATCACTGCCTATCACACTCCTGCAAGCTCATATGTGACCCCTTGGGTCATTGGTTTAATTTAATCATAGGTTTTAGTTTTTATATATGGAATGTCACATACATTCCTACATATATATGTAAACACTTACATAATTGCTCGGTCGGCTACAAAACCAAACGCTGAACATTACCCAAGGCATGAAGTTTGACTTGCATTTGACCCTTAGGAGTGTGATACAGAAATTAATGTGAATATATAGTAAAATCCTAATTACCAACAAGTGGTTAAGGAATGATATTCAATTGGTTATATGTAAAAAATCAGATATATAGAAAATACTTATAAGTAAAAAATAATTCATGGTGCACACAAATACAGATTCACGATTGAGGTGTAGGATATAAGGTATAAGTTATAAGGTATAAGATATAAGACATATGCATATGATAATAGTTGTAAGTAATAATAATCACATGATAAATAATGGTACAGTTTTATACTTCTACTCATGAGGACACATATACTACAGAAAATACTAATGTACTTCTGATTGTGATACTGATACAGATTCTGTTCTTTACTGATACTTTATATATGATACTGATACAGATTCTGATCCTTTACGGATACTTTATATATGGAATACATAGCCAAGGAGATACCTACTGCACATTTAACTAGCGTTTCGAACAACTTTTCACCCATTACACAGTTCCAGACAACCACCTAGAGTCAAATGAAATGGCCAATTCCAAATGGTTCTAAAAACAAGGGAAAATTGTCTGGGCAGGTCCGACGTCCTGTTGAGCATCCATACTTGTTCTCTGTATCCTATGCCATACAAATACGTTCGCGATGAATAAAATCATCCCCAGCACAAGGTCTGCGCCAGCAAACGTAGAGTTGAATACCCCCCTTGGTTGTAAGGGTTGGAAGTATGTTGCTTTGTAGTCAATTCCGACAGCTGCTGGACCACCTCCACATTAAAAACGAAATTAACGCTGGGATACGGGTGACGGTCCAGGAAATCCACGAAATAAGCCTGTTCACTTATGATGGTGCTTATTCCCTTAACATTGTAGGTGGTCGTTACTCCACTGCAGCCGTCCGCAGCAACGAACAGAGTGAAGTTGTAGACGATCCGTCCGGGCATGCGACGTGAAACTCTCAGACTGCGAGGTGTAACCAGTTTCCATTAATCAGCCTGTAAGCAAACTTATACTTGTCAAAAGGTAAAGTAAATTCAGACAACGTTCAAATATGTAAGGGAGAGAGCCGTTAAGGACTAGACCTAACCCACATGAAGTCGCTGATATGGTGGAATTCAAAAGAGTCAGCGGTACAAACTTTTTTACCCATGGCCTTAGAACAATGAGTGAACCTATCCAGGTCTCTGACGACCGTAAAAATATCCATATTATTGGATATTAATACGAATCCAGAAAAAAAATCTATATTACTGGTAGTAAGCTACTAGACATATAAGTGGGAAACGAAGCTGTTTGTAAGATTGCCAGGCAACATAAGAATCGAGGGGAATATTAATCATGATTCTGTAATTCTCTACGCTTACTGAAATTAAGCTGTGATAAAATTCGATCCTGTGTGCCCCTAACAAAGGTTCATATCCAAGTTTCTCGCGCGCATTGAATAAGGTTAATGTTAAAACTTTAATAGGCAAGAGATGCAACGAAAGAACTCGCTTTGTAAATGAATCCTATATAATCTTTGGATTTTTTCAAGAAAATATGACATTTTCCCATGAATATGATCTACTTCTGAATTGTAATATGCTAATGTTACAAATAAATATTGCATATCCATGACCTGATTTATATTACTAAAATGCATGTTTACCAATGCCATAAGCTGATTTATTGACTCTAATTGTCTGTGAAGTTCAGAGAAAATTAATTCATTTTGATGTTATAGAAATTCTATTTGCTTATTTTGTTCATTAAATTTAAAAAGATTTGCAATTCCCAAACTAATCTTGCATTGAGCACCGCGAATATGAATGGGTTACGACTTTTGTACGCTAACGACCTACAGTCCACATGAGAAGTTCACAAGCTAAGCATTCCACTCCAGCTGGCTTGTTTTGCAAAACACAAGACAACAACACAGCTACAGACAAAGCCTGTCCAAGCAGATTATCTGGGTTAAAAGGAAAATGATGCATGTGCCATTGATACAATGATTCAGCATCTCCTGGCAAGAAACTGCGCACAAGCCAACTTTAAGAGTTATGTTACTCGCTGTAATAAATACGTCCTTAGTACTTTCAATGATAGAGCCATGTGTAAATTGGATATTTTTTGTCTTAACACTCCACCCATATGAGAAGAATGTCTGCAAAAACAGTACCAAACTTGAACAATATAAGTTTCACCTTGGAAACCTGCAAAATAGTAAAATATATGTAATTACTTATGGTAAATTAGATATTTCTTATTCAAAACTAATGAAAAAATTTCCCATACAAATTTTATATATATTATTTACCCTGTAAGATTCATTATAGGTATACATTTTCACTTCTAGCCTTGCTAACTTTAATTAAAAAATTTTTTTTCATTGACTACGAATATAAACCATTGGTATATAAACCATCGTCAGTAGGTTTTGACATGTTTTGAACCTCTAGCCTATTTGTCGTTAATATCCCTAGAATACTGAACAGACTACTAAACTTATAGGCATTATTATAGTATTCATCTATACGTATATATATATATATATATATAATATATATATATATATATATATATAATATATATATATATATATATATATATATATATAGATATAGATATTTTATGAACACCTACTGCATATGGTCCTGTTTTGTTTAGCGATTTTATTGTGATTCCTTTTCATTATAATTTGTAACTCTTCCAACTTCTTACAAAGTATATTATATCGGCTTACACTTGTACCCATAATATCTTTTATATTTGATAAATTAGTGGTTGGCTCGAGTATGTGGAAAAGTGTTCTAGCGGGCGTGCCGTATAAGGCTACTTGTGGTATCATTTTTATAGATACATGATATGAATGATTAAGAGTACTTAAAACTGCGAGAGAACCGCTATAATCCAGTTCAGATCCATACCCCCGAGTGTAACTCGTAGGACATTAACACTTCCTTATTTACTCGTTCTACCAGACTGATTGACTCTGGGTGATAAAACATGGTATTGATTTTCTTATTGCAAAGGAATTCACACAACGAGTTAAGGAAATTATTATTGATTACACCACCCGAGTCAGAGATTATCATGTGTGGAACTCCATGTTTACAGATGTAGCACTCATAGAATTTCCTAGCACATTCAATTGCGGGCTTTGTTTTTTAGTGCTATTAATTCTGTATAACGTGTCAAGGTATCTATTAACACTAAGAGGTGTTTATTTCCTCTGTCAGACTCGTAAAACCCTGTTAATAAATCTGTGCGTACTCTTTCAATGGGTTGATTTGGCACAGGATAGGCCCCTAAACTGACAGGTGTCTTAGTGTGTCCCCCCCTTTTTTTTTCTTATATCTGTAAGCATTGTAGACCCGTAAAGTAATGATTTGGCTTTCTGTGACATAATAGAGAACCCTGGATGACCATGTAATGGATTGGAATGCAACCAGTTTAGGACAATTGGTATAAAAGAGGTTGGTACTACATACTACCTGGTCGTTAGTCACCTGCGGTGTGCTTCGGGTTTTCCTCGTCACGGACCTACATAGAATATTACCTTTGATTACATAATTCTGCTGCACATACTTTAAATATGCTTTTGCTTTAGGATTTCCGTTCAAAGCATTTATTGTTTTGCTTAACTGCTGACCCTTGCTTTGTTCAGTTTGTAACAGTTCGGCGCTCCAACCCAGGTCTTCAATGTTCACGTTCTCTTTGGTTAATGAATTTTCTTGTTCAGGTGCGGGTTTAACAATAGGCACGGATGTTTCTATATCTTTTAGTCCAACTAATGTTTCTTTACAGTATGGTGCGGGATTGCTGGATAATGCGTCAGCTGTGATACTTGCTTTCCCAGGTAGGTATCCTATCTTGGCTCCAAAGACCTGAATGATCATATGCCACCGAGTTCCTTTAAAACTGTGATTAAAGCCTTTGAAAAACCCGGTAAGGGGCTTATGGTCAGTAAGGACCTTAACTGGATAGCCGTAGATTATGAGCTTAAAATGTACTACTGAGTTAACGATACCTAGCCCTTCCTTGTCTATTACTGCATATTTACTTCCAGAGGGCTTTAGTTTACATGAATAAAAAGCTAAAGGAAAGAACTATTTATCATATTGCTGAAGTAGTACCCCTCCTACCCCTTGGTCTGAGGAGTCTGTTGCAATAAAAAAAATTCCTTATTAAAATCAGGGAATTTTAAGATAGGTGAACTGCATAATTCCACTTTAAAGATATTGAACGCCTGTTGATGCTTTTCAGACCATAATAAATCTACGCCCTTCTTCGTACGATCTGTTAAAGGAGCTGCTATAATTGAATAGTTACACATAAACTTACGATGGTAATACCCACTACAGCCCAAAAAGTGCTGTATCCCCTTTACGTTAATAGGTACTGGAAAGTTACGAATAGCTGACACCTTACCAGGGACCACCTTAAGACCTTGACTAGACACGTAAAACCTAAATAGACATGTTCGGTTTTAAAAAACTCACATTTAGATATTTTTTACTCTGAGATTATGTTGTCTTAGTCTCTGTAGCACTAGCTCTAGTTTATGCAAATGTACTTCTAAGGTATTATAAAAGATTACAAGACCAACCATATAGGCATGTAGGGTATCCCCTAACAAGTCTCCAAATGCTATATTAATCATTCCGGTGAATGTAATTGGGGCGCAACGTAGACCGGAAGGCATACGTAAAAATTGATAATGTCCCCTGAGTGTGCTGAAGGTATCTGGTGAAAGCCTTTAAGTAAGTCCAAGCTTGTGAAAGAAATTTTTTTCTGACCTAACAAAAATACGATAACGTCGGTACATGGCACTGGAAAACGATCGGGAATCATTTCCTCGTTAAGGTGATGGAAATCTACACAGATACACCAAGTCCGATATTTTTTAGGCATGACGTTTAAGGGAAAAAATTGTAAGGGCTATTTGATTTCTTAATGACTCCTATTACTAACTTCGTCATTTATCTCGTTTTGAAATTTCATTGGGAGTCTATACGAAGGTAGGTATATAGTTTTATGTTTGTCCTTTAACTGTATTTGGTGTTCAATGATATCTGTTTTCCCCTAGAGATCACTTGCTAGTGGAGAAAACATCATGATATTCAGATAAAAGATAAAAAAATTTCTGCTGAATCTCCTCCTCTTGAATGACTTTATTTTTTTCACTTTGGATAGATTGTAAGAGGGATTCGTCGGCAACAGGTTGAGTGTGATTAATTTTAGCAACAGTAAAATGCGATATTTGTAACTTCCATATCCATGATATATATAGATTTTGTTGATTACTAGATTGGTATTCAAATGGTTACAGACTTCCATATTAACTTGTTGCTGTGAGTCAACAGTGTATAGTGTCAGGAAGGATTAAAATTTCAGACCCCAGCAAAGTCTTTTTACACGCACTAAGATATTCGAGGGTGCATTCGTCTCATGATTTTGCATGCAAACTGCGATTGCGGGTGTGGGAGAATTCTGTTGGGCTCCTTGAACAATATCTGCATTTATGAGACAAGTGATTGGTTCCTCTATATAAGTTATTATTTGATTAACTGTCTCTTTTTGTCCAAAACGGATTTTAATGTGTTAGAAGATTTATAGAATTTTCCTTTGATGAACATGCCTTATTTGGCACGAGGTAAGATAATGTTTTGTATGCCCATACATGGATGTCCTACATTTACAACTAGTTACATATCAATGTTTTTTATAACTATAAAGGTATCTGTAAGCGTGCACTTACCCACCTGGAACTGAATCTGAGTTATGCCTACTACGCTTAATTCATTATTGCTAATTCCCGAAAGTTATACTCCGAACTTCTCAATAGGGAAGGCTGAAAACAACCAAGCAGAGCTATTATTGTTTCTTTTCGTGATAATGTGCATACTTCTTATTAACATTGGCAACGTTTTATATGTTTTAGCATTACTTAGCTTCTGATGGCGTAAAAACCTCGAACGTAAGAATGACTTGAGCTATTATGAATTGAGCGTTTACTATTAAAACAAGTTATCCCTGCTGCGTTATTATTCACTATATGTACATGCTGTGGTTTACTTTCATTCTTTGCAAAAATTTGATATAGTGAAGGATCCAGGTCAGTGCATTTAGACATATGTTTCTTAATTTGTTTATATAAACCTATTTCCGTGCTGTTGGGCAATAGCCTCTCAACAAAACAACGTACCAAGGCTTCTTGTAACATAACTGTTATGAATGTTAAGTATGTTAGCCTAATGAAATCTTTTACAGACATGTTATTCCTTGCAACCAGCCGTATTGTTTAAAGTTAAGTTGAGTCATAGAGATTAAATTTTAAGCATATAACGCAAAGAACTCAAGGCTAAAACTGCCTCCGGGACCTTGTAAAAGAGCAATTATTGTCCTGACCCAAAATAATGTTACCTCTAATTTATTCGGTGTACGGGTGTTCCACTTGTTTTTGTGTGTTTTCTTATCACTACGGTTCCTAGCGACCCTATCAATGTATCTGTATAAATACAAACGTCCAATGCGTAAACGCATATTCAATATTTAATATGATTTGTTATGTACAGAATTAATAGTGTCCCCCAAAATGATAAGATTAACACAGAAAATATGATTAAAATATTTCAGGAGAACTTCTGAAAAAACAAAGTTGACAGAAACTCAAAGATAAAAAACCTGCAGGAGCGAAGTCCCAATGATGTAGATAGTTTGCTGTAAGAGAGTAAGATTAAGAATGTCTCGTAACTCACCCACAGCGACAACGAATTCTACCTGCAAGGGAACACTCAAAGTTACACACTCCAAATGAATAAAAAAGTTGTACTTAGCTTGATATTTAGTGGAAGGTCTCGGTGTTATTATGACGACACGGCCTTGCTCTCCCGTCACTGCTTTGGCGGATGACTCGGTTTCTCAGTTTGCATTGAAATTGTGCATTGTTTGTTTGTTGAATGATTTGTTTCACGTTGCTGGGTCGGTGAAGTTCAGATGCGGAAGACACGTCCTGTTTGTTCCTCGAAGATATGCAATGTTGAAGACGCTCAATAAACGATGCTTGTGTTGCCGTCGGAGACACTAAGTTGCTTGCAGATTCTCGTGCCTCGCTAAGTTGCTTGCAGATTCTCATGCCTCGCTAAGTTGCTTGCAGATTCTCGTGCCTTGCTAAGTTGCTTGCAGATTCTCGTACCTCACTAAGTTGCTTGCAGATTCATGTGCCTCGCCGTCCTTGACTTCTGATATGTTACATGTTTCAGAGATTTGTAAGTCTTCAGATGATATGGGATCATCTTCTCTCTTCTATTGGCTATTCGCTGCCACCATTGTTGGGGCTGGGCCCTCGTCTATAAGGACCTGCGATATTATGCGCAAAGGTCGGTTGGTGTAAGTCCTATCCTCGTTGGGGTATCATGGACTTCGATGATAACTCTAAGTTTCATTCAGTCACTTCTTTCTGATGTGAGGATTGAGTCATTTAAAACACAGAGTACAAAAATAAGATATATTCTTCTATCTTACATCGTGAAGTTATCTAGAGAAGATTTGATAGGTCTTCCAATGAAGAGTGCTAAAAGACGTCTTGACGTACAATTCGGTTTACAAGATCATAGGTGAGCAAACACTAGCTCAACATACGAACATACAAACAGATAAAACAAAAGCCATGTAGCACGGTTTTGTGGGTTATAGGTCAACATGGTTTCTCAAGCGAAAGCATTTGTCGACGATTCACACAACAATAGATTTGATGACTACAGGTGCCTACTAATTAGGACGCTGATACAACACGTCAAGGCTTAGTCAACTTTACTTTATCACTGCCTATCACACTCCTGCAAGCTCATATGTGTGACCCCTTGGGTCATTGGTTTAATTTAATCATAGTTTTTAGTTTTTATATATGGAATGTCACATACATTCCTACATATATATGTAAACACTTATACACACACACACACACACACACACACACACATATATATATATATATATATATATATATATATATATATATATATATATAAAACTATACTTCGTTTATGTGTGTGAAGAGTAGGGTAATTGTTTTGCTTACATTGTGTATGGCAAAAGAACCATATTTTGGATACATAATACATAGGTAAATAGGCATACCAGTATGTATGCCCTGTGGTATGGGTGTGAGAATACTACCACCTTAGGTCCGGTGTGTCGTAAAGGGCGACTAAAAGGACAGCTGCTGCCTTGCAGTCTTACCTGTAAGTGAAAGGCTGAGCCCACCGCCAATAACTGTGGAAACTACTGCTTTGCAGGTAGACTTTTTAGTCATAGGTGAGGCCCACCGCCAATAACTAGTTGATGACAGCAAGGGCATGCGGTCGCAAAAACCTCTTTGCCAAACAATAAACAATGTCTGATGTTTTAAGGCCCATCAGGTAACCGAACCCTTAATGTAGGGATAACGGTGGGAAAGAAGAAGAGACATACCAGTATGCATGTACGTAATTATTTTGTGTTCAAAATCTATCCACTCTCATCTTTATTAATAACTTACCAAGCTTTCTGGATGGCTTATTGAAGGGGTCGAAGTATGGCACATTCGGCATGTTATGTACGGTCTTCAACATATCTAGAAAATCCTTGTACTGACAGCCATTTGAGAAGCGTGGTCCTCCTAAGCTCTTCTGCAATCCATCATACAATAGATGGATTTCTAGTGACGGTGAGACACTGAAATGAAGCGATTAAACAAGGTGGTATGTGTGTGGTATTTAGCCTTTCGTATTGCATTTATTTCAAGTCAAATTGGAATCAGATGGCTGCATTGTTGAATGGTGATGACTGAGACGTAATTTTTATGTCCTATTAGACAATTAATCATAAGTATTCATTAGCTTCCGTATGATTTGCATGACTGCATGAAATGATCTCGTAATTAGGTACCAGTAGAAATTGTCTTAATTTTCACTTTTGTCATATTTGCCTCTTTTTCAAATTATGTAACTGGGATCTCTGTTTTTGTCATTTATTGGAAGTTACAAGCAGAGGTGAATGAAAACTTTGGTGATTTGTGTATGTATATATATATATATATATATATATATATATATATATATATATATATATATATATATATATATATACCCCACCGACAACACAATTCACTAATCCACTCTATGTGACGATTGATAGTATAAAAAATAAGGGCAGCCACTTTCCTACACACACTAGTGTTACATCATTGGAATAATGAACATCTTGGTTTCCAGGTTCTCTTGTTTTTTTTTAGCTTGAAAATAAAACTTGTTTTGAAACGTGCAAATAGTCTCTCTCTCTCTCTCTCTCTCTCTCTCTCTCTCTCTCTCTCTCTCTCTCTCTCTCTCTCCTTATACATGCATTATTATATTAATTATATATATATATATATATTATATATATATATATATATATATATATAACATGATATATAATAGTAATAATATATATAAATTATATATAATGCATGTATAAGGAGAGAGAGAGAGAGAGAGAGAGAGAGAGAGAGAGAGAGAGAGAGAGAGAGACTATTTGCACGTTTCAAAACAAGTTTTATTTTCAAGCTAAAAAAAAACAAGAGAACCTGGAAACCAAGATGTTCATTATTCCAATGATGTAACACTAGTGTGTGTAGGAAAGTGGCTGCCCTTATTTTTTTATACTATCAATCGTCACATAGAGTGGATTAGTGAATTGTGTTGTCGGTGGGGTATGAGGTGAACTCCAGTTACAAGGAAACGCTATTAATTAACAGATCTTGTACAGATTAACTCCCTCCCTCCCTCAGATAGATGGGACTCTGCTGAATGACTCAAATGGATGGGACTCTGCTGAATGGCTTTTGACTCACATCTTGTTTTGGAGAAACGTCTAATGAAAGTGTCAACAGATGCAGCATGAAAGTTATGTATTTTGCGTAAGACCTCGTTTGTTACCGAGGTTCATTCTATGGCTTTATGAACACACTCACAAAAGCATTGCTTTTTAAGATTACGTAGTGACAGACTGAATTTTCACAAATTTTGAAACAGTTAATAATAATTTGGGTTCCTAGAGGAATTTTGCAAGGTTATTCATCAAAAGTCTGACAAGATCAAGGTACTTTCTTTATAAGTAATTGTTTTGTAATAGTTTTGTCTTGGATTAGAGCAGGAACACAAGGAATGTGAATTTGCATCCATTTTGGTTAACGTCTTCATCGTATTTTTCATGTTTGCACTTTGAATAGTGGTAACTCTTCCAGCTTTCACATATCACATAACCTTTACCTGCAATCTCTTCAGCCATAAGTTCTCCATCTTATGATTTATTATCATCAAGGTATTCTGTACCACTGCCATAAACTTCAGCTGTGGTCTAGTAATTTCAATACCACCGTGTCCTTTTAATTTTTGAGCCAAGTCCGTGACGATCACATGAACTGTAGTGAATTAGGTTTGTCCACAAAATGTCTTTGTCACTTCTGTTCTTCTGACAAGGGAAGACGTAGAATGTACGGAATAGGCAAATAGTTATATAACCATCAACAGCAATACGTTGAATGATGGCAAATATATAATGAACCTTAGGTCAGTAATAACAGTAATAAAACAGTCATGCTTATCTGAAATACCAATATATAAATACATTACACTCATCAGTGATTGAAGAAGACAGGTAATTTCATCCATCAACCCAATGACTGGGTTTTTAGTCATCTAACTTTTTGCTCAACTCGAAAGTAAAATGTGCCTGAGAATATTCTAGCGACAATCATCAAGTGTCATCCCAGTATTGCCCCCGTACCAACGATATACACGTTAGATCACAATGTTGTGGTAATCACAGAAATGTTTAGCAACGGAAGTTGTCTGAAAGTTAGGTTAAAATAGAGATGACTTATGAGAATTGTTATGAGTGCAATATTATCACAGAGAAGTAAGATGTTAGCCAGATGGTCATTATTTTGTTAATAAATGAAATGTTTTAGTGTGGAAGGTCTAAATGTTTAGGCTGCGTACCTCTTCAAACTGGGTGTGAGCTGCCTCTTCACCCAGTTCCCTTCTCTACCAACTTCGTATATTCAGATCCCTCATCACTTTCCCACGTCGACATTCAGTAAGAGAGCGGATGTCTTTTTCATCAGACTGGACTTTGAAAAATAATTAAATTTCATAAGATCATAATTACCGGTATTGTTCTAAAGTAATGAAAAATACATTGAAAACTTTAAGGTATTGTGAATGCAAAATTTTTGGCAAATAACTTTCATGAACATGGGCAGTTAATGGTGATGAGAATCCCTCAGTTGGTTTGTAACGTCAACAGAACCATAATCGTTTTAAATTTTCGGGGACATAAGACCGGACTTGAAAATACCAGTAGGTAAGCGGTAAGCAGAACCTATTTTAATAGGGTTCCATGGTGAACGGTCGTCCTCGGTTTGCAGGATGCAGAATTCTATGTTAGGCTCCTTGTGATTTTCAATAACAATTATGAATCATATATATTTTAACTTTTTCTCATACATTGTTGGCGCTATCACCCTGTTCTTTTCTATACCTAAAAACTCCCGGCTTCCCAGTTTGTTCCCCTGCAATTGCTAGAAGTAGGAATTTTCGACACAAAAAGTAATTTTCGTCGGCAGTGATATAAAAGACACACAGTTCGAGAAGAGTACATGATACAGTAGAACAGTTCCTATAATTGGTGAGAAGTTCATGTTTACATACGATTGCTTATGTTTATTTTAGCATTATTTTATTTTACTTGTTTCTTTAAGCATTGCCTACTGAACCTTTAACAATTTTCAGATAATCTATGGAAAGCATAGAAATACTATGAAGCAATAGATATTGCAGTTTAATAAGGAATACTAGTAAAATAACAGTCAGGTATAACGACCACGTGAGAATCGACAGTCGGGCATAACGTACCTTTGCATAATTGCGTGAAGAAGAAATTCGTTCAAATGCATGATCTCTTCTGCTGACATATTGACAAATCCAGGCATCTTGTCGGCAATGAAGGCCACTGAACAGCCACATGCTGCTTCTTCTAAAGAAAGGAGTAAGAAATCTGGTGTTATAATCTAATAAATGCATAATGTAATAAATTTGCATCTACTCAGTAATATTAGTGGTTTTCACTATTTCAGTCGAGTCTGTTTTTAAATTTTTTCCGTCTCCATATGATACGACATACAAATGAAGTCCTGACAAAATGTAAGAATTCATTCATACATAAGTTTTTCCTCTTCAAGATAATTAAAATTTTTGCACAAGGTTTTGTGCAAATATATATACATAAAAGCACTCTTATGTGTCTATAGGCATGTATGTATTTATGTGTCTGTGCTTATCGGTGTGCTTAGAATGCTTCGAAAACCAGCCGTATACAGGCTTACTCAGGTAGAAAAATATAACTATCTTCATTATGTTTGTGGAAGAGCAAATTACCCAGCATTCGAACGTTTCTAACCTACCGCAGTTCCTTCATTTAGGGAGAATGAATAGCAAAACCCAGAAAAGGACTTATTTTAGCAAAATCTGGGTAAAATTTCGGGTAGCTAATCAGCGACCCAGAATATGGAATATCGCGGATCTAATACCAGGTAGAACTGCTGATAGTCAGAAAGGAACAAGACACATATCCATGCTAGCCAGTGGGTGGAGAGGGAGCGTATAGGGAAGACTTCTAAGGCGTCTCGTTGATTCTTGGAGACATCTGATGATCTAGCAGATGTTTCCGTGTAGGTCATATAAATAATTTCTCATACTGTAGATTAACTTGGGGTTAGTTTCATAGTCATTTCAGTCCTTGCTAATACTAGATCCCTCGACAGACGAAAGCCATGTTTTGCCCGGTATTGCTGCTTTAGTGACACCATCCTGAAGGTGGCACTTCAGTCTCCTTGAAAGAAAAGTCCATGTCAGCTCAATATATGATTGTTTGTGAAGTCTACTTTCTTAATTGACAATTATGTGTACATAGTAGGTTAGTCTCCTGGGGATCGGCCAGTAGATTCTTTATAGACTGTCATCATCTCATTGCAGTAGATGAGGGTTACCTTGTCAGTGTTTTTACTATTATCTGTCAAAGAATCTTCATTTATCTGGTTCTCTTACCATTGGTTGATTCTCCTTTTAGTGATCCAGCAACCATGTTATTGTAGAAGCTGTTGTTCACGTGTTGTCGACGGCTCTCTCTCATTCCCCGTAGGTAGCAGCCCAACTGCTGCATTGGAAGAGGTCACTGCAAATCTGTGCACTGCCAGTTGACTGCAGGTATTGGATGGGGCACCCATTGGCACCTTGAGGTAGTGCCTTGAGTTGCGGTCTTAATGTATACCTCAGTGCCAATTTCGTTATTACAGAGTTTCAGAAGGACATCAAAGACTGGAACTGGTTGTTATCATTCCTCTCTATCAATAGTATGCTCGAGACTAGAGGGTATTCGTGTCGACAATCTTTGCATAAGTTTTATTGACATTTTGGCGATTTATCAGGGAATTTTCCATCTTACCAAGACTTGTTTGATGCACCTCACAAAGAATTTTGCCAAAAAAACACACCTAATATGGGAACCATTTTCATACTATTTACTTGTGGATACGATGTGCCCCTTGGGCATTTAAAATGTCATGGGTAATGAAGAAATGATTGTAGACTTTTGAGGAAGTGTTTCTATATATTTCTATATAAGTTATTGTGTCATGTAGATACCTCATTCATACAATATCTTTAGCCATAAGTGTTTATTGCTATACTTTCAAAGTAATGCATATAGAATACGTATAGCTAATTGGTATTTAGACTCCCCACGCTACACTCCATATACTTCTCAAGCTATTACCAAATTTTCATTTGATATAGAAATGACTTTAAACCTGTAGATATGTTTTAAAACGGTTTTTTTAGTGGCGAATTATAAATGGAAATACTGATTTCAGCATAGACTGTCAACTTAGTTCTGTTGTATCAAGTCTGTATATGCAGTACTTTGAAATTGTGGTGGCGAAATACATCTTGAAATACTGGAGATTTAGGTTCAATATAATCGTTACTAATTTAAATAGTTCTCCCAATTAGAGGTTGCCTTGTTGACGTCACATGGCTTCGATAGAATGTTATGTGCTCAAAAGCCACGTGACAAGAGAGAGATTTTTAACTAGGAGAAGAGATTCCCCCTGTTTATCACCAAATACCTCTCTTTATTCTTTTTCTCTCATTATAACTTCAATCTGTTTCACATCTTGTAAGCTCCCTTCCAATCTCCTGTCCAACTTTTATGACTACTACTTCCAAGTGCTGATATCAGGTAGGTACTTTTAGGTGTAAATAGTATGGACCTTTCCATATTTGTCACAATTTACTATTTTGATGAATGGGAGACGAAATTTGGTTGGATATGTATTTGCATTTAAAGGTAATTGCGAGAGTTGCAGGTGATAACAACTATCGTCAACGGTTGGTTCATTGCAAATCAGAATGAGCCAGCATTTGGGTTAAGGCTAGCATCTTTAGTCTGGAAGCTCATTAAATAAATGAAAAGGAGGATGATTCCACATTCCTAACAAAAGGGTTTAACTTACACCTGTCTCCTTTTCTGTTTTTGTGTTATCCTGTATTGTTGCGATATAGAGTGGACTTTTAGGGAAGTCGAGTCTCACTGTGCCAATTGTGAAGAATGTTTCCTGAACAGTGAATGATGCTCTCTTAATATTGTCATGTATTTATCGTTTTTATTGTTATATCTATATGAATCCATCCAAAAATAAACCCCCCTTTCATGGATACACTTACTTGCCCCTGATGTTGATGACCCCTTTGAGTTCCCTAACCTTGGTCAAAACCTAATCCCTAGTGTAGACTTACTTATTGATTTAACTTGGATCTCAAAGTGATAAAATATGAATGCATTATAGTGCACTTGTAACCCAAAAATAATGAGATTATGAAGCGTTGTTTAATAGTATAAAACTTATGGGTTAATTCAGTAGATTTAGCATTAACGTGCAAATACTCATAAATTATTTGAAACTCTCATTACTTTTTCTAACAGTACTGCTGCAAATCAAGCTTCTTTTCATGGCAAAGGAAAAGGGCATATGTTGAGTCTAATGTTAATAGTGATTTCATTAATATCCTAGATGTAGAGTAGGAATTTTTCAACTAAAACTAATGACTCCGTCTCACTCGTTTACCACATCAATACTCCAGTTTTTTCGTGGCATGATGATTTATATATATACATACATACATATAATGTATGTATGTATATATATAGATATAGATATAGATATAGATATATATATATATATATATATATATAATTTTTTTTTTTTAAACAGGATGCGTCTCAAGTATGAAAGGCCCATTAAAACATTCTGGTTTAAAGCTAAGGACTATATTTTGGTGGGCTGACTCCCTCCCTTATCAAGTAGTGAATGACAGAAGAAGTTACGTTTGTGAAATATATAATGGGAGATATGCCTTTAGGTGATGATAGGGGTCACCGCTAAGCCAACTTTGGTTCTGTCAATTGTCTCTATCCGCTTCATCATTACCTTAAGGAAGATATTGTCTATATGGTCAGAGCCCCAGGCTCTGTTGGATAGGTTGATCCTGTTATTTTGTTTTATCAATGAAGATTTCACAATCTGACATTTGTATAGTCAGCTGCTTTTGTATAAAATTTGGGATGAGTTCCAATCCATGGTATGGTAGGTGTTATTTATATGATGGAAAATTGCTGAACTATGCTTTCCAAATCTAACTGAGTTATCTTTCCAAGAGAGATTATCCTATGAATCCCTACAGGGGATTTCTTAGACACCTACGTCTGTAGAAGCTGGTTTTTGATGAAAATTAAATAAGGATTTTACCATTGTATTCAGATAAGTGAAGACAAAAGGGTTATAGTGGCTTAATGTTTGTGTTCTTTCATAAATTACCCATGTGAGGGATTATGATTTTGTTAGGGAATTTTTCCTTTAATTTGTTTTCTGTGGGTTTGCTTTATGTATGGCTTTTTATATTATGTGCTTGGGGTATTTTGACAAGTTAAGTCGATTTCAGATTGTTTCAAGTTCTTTGTTAAGAAGATTTGGGGAACAAATTCTCATGGCTCTAAGAAATATGTTACTTGCTATGCCAAGTTTAACTGAAATGTTATGATAGCTGTAAAATTGTGTATGAAAGTGAGAATGTCGCTTTCCTGAAGACATTGAATTTGTAGTTTTATTAGTTTTGATGGTTAATACATCTAAAAAGGGGATGTAGTTGTTGTTTTTCCATTCTACTTCAAATTTTGTGTTTGGGACCAAGGAATTTAATTTTTGTAGAAAGATATCAAAATTGCCCCGCTTGCTTTTCCAGTTTCTTAGGATGTTGTCTACATAACGAAGCCAAATCATATCTGCAGGTTTGATAGGGTTTAAAATTACACAAAGATTAGGCCACTCTAACCCTTTCGTCTTCACTTATTTGAATACACTGGGGATATCCTTAATTAGTGTTCGGCAGAACACTAATTAAGGTGTCTATGAAATCCCTTATAGGGATTGTGATGTCATACTATGGATTCACAGGCAAATCTCTCCCTGAAAGATGAACTCCACATAAGTACTCAGTTCGATATGGACAGCATAGTTTGGCAATTTTCCATCATATAAATAACACAAATCATACCATGGATTGGAACTCATCCCAAATTTTATACAAAAGCAGCTGTCGATACAAATGTTAGATGGTAGAATTTTCTCTGATAAAACAACAAGATAATAGGATCAACTTAATAGCATATCTACCGCAATATATTTTGCAAATGTAACTTCTTCTGTTATTCGCTACCTGATAAGGGTGAGAGTCAGTCCACCAAAATATAGTCCTTAGCCTTAACCCAGAGTGTTTTAATGGGCCTTTTATACTGGAGAGATATATATATATCCTTATGTATATATACTAGCTGTACCCAACCACATGTTGCTGTGGCCCAGTCTGGTTAAATGGAAAAGAAAGAAAAGAGAAAGCTCCTTTCTCTTACTCTCTCTTTCTCTCTCCAACCATCACTGTCTCTTTCCCTCTTCCCACTAATACCAACTCTCTCTCTCTCTCTCTCTCTCTCTCTCTCTCTCTCTCTCTCTCTCAATTTTGCCATTTTTCTCCTACCTAACACCCCCTCAGCTCTTTCTCTCTCCAACAATCACCGTCTCTTTTCCTCTTTCTTCTCACTAATACCAACTCTCTCTCTCTCTCTCTCTCTCTCTCTCTCTCTCTCTCTCTCTCTCTCTCTCTCTCTCTCTCTTTGTCAACCCCATTCTGAAACTCCACCCTCTTTGATGTCATTGATGTTTACCCTATAGTGTTCTTTTCCAAAGATATGTCCGTTTCAGGGAATCACTTCTCACCCCCACCCCCTTCGGAGGTAAGGAGGTAGGATGAGACCCTATTATAAAAATGCACGTATTCAAATGCAATGTTGTGTCAAAATTTCAAAGCAATCGGCGAAGAACTTTCGGAGCGTTGCTGTGGTTCAGTCTGGTTAAATGGAAAAGAAAGAAAAGATAAAGCTCCTTTCTCTTACTCTCTCTTTCTCTCTCCAACCATCACTGTCTCTTTCCCTCTTTCTTCCCACTAATACCAACTCTCTCTCTCTCTACTCCCAAACTAATCTTCCACTTCTCTTCTCTCTCTCCCACTAATCACCAACTCTCTCTCTCTCTCTCTCTCTCTCGCTCTCTCTTCTCACTAATCCAATCTCTCTCTCTCTCTCTCTCTCTCTCTCACAGAAGATAAGAGGCAATTCGAAAAGCTATTAGATATGCTACTAGAATACAACATTCAACAAATAAATCACCTGCCAACAAGAAAGGAAAATACTTTAGACCTAGTATTTGTGAACGAGGTGAATTATGTTAAAGAAATAATAGTTTATAATGCGAGTATTTCAGACCATAATGTTATAGAATCAACAGTCCATTCCGAAGCAAGTGAAAACAGAGATAAACAAGAAATGAAAAAGTTGGAAGGATATGGAAAATACAACTTCTACAGTAAAAATATAAAATGGTCAGAAATAAATGAAGAATTAAACAAAGATTGGGATAACATTTTCGTAAGTGATGATATAAAGGAAAATACGGAGATATTATATAAAATATTAGAGAAAATAGTGGATAAATATATACCGAAGAAGAAAAGTAAATATCAGTCATGCATACCAAGAGATAGAAGGATCTTGTTCCAGAAAATCAGAAAGTGGAAAAAAGGTCTTGCAAAAGAAAAAAAAATGCATGGAAAGTGATCGAACTATAAAGTAAGATAGAAAATGCAGAACAAAAGATTATACAATCAAAAGAAAATGAAAAACGGGACTTGGAAGAAAAAACCCTAGTAAATATCAAGCAAAACCCCAAACTATTGTACTCGTATGCGAAAAAGATGAATAAAAGAAGAATAGAAATAGGCCCTCTAAGAATTGAAGGGAGATTAACGAATGAAAAAAAGGAAATATGCAACATATTGGCAAAACGATATAAGAGAGAATTCACCCCTAGAATTGATAATGAGGATAATTATATAGAAGTAAGGGATGAAAATAGTGAATATTTAGCAGACATAGATATTAATGAAGCTGATATTGTGCAGGCTATTAATGAAATTAAAAATGGAGCTGCAGTAGGGCCTGATGGTGTCCCTGCTATTTTGTTAAAGAAGGTAGTTCATTCTATCGCAAAGCCACTTGCAATATTATTAAGACAAAGTGTAGATACAGGCAAGATTTATGATGAGCACAAATTAGCATATATTACCCCTACTTTCGAAAGTGGATTAAGACTAGAGGCAAGTAATTATAGTCCTGTGAGCCTAACATCATATTATGAAAGTGTATGAAATGGTAATGAAGAAAAATATAATGAAACATTTAATAAAAAATAATTTGTTTAATATAGGACAACATGGTTTTGTACCCGGAAAAAGTACACAAACCCAACTGATAGTCCACTGTGAGAACATATGCCAAAATATGAAAAGCAGAAATGAAACAGATGTTGTTTATCTAGACTTAGCAAAAGCTTTTGACAAGGTAGATCATAATATATTAGCAAAGAAAATTAGAAAACATAATATAGTGGATAAAGTAGGAAGATGGTTAAAAGAATTTTTACACAACAGAAAAAAGATAGTTATTGCAAACGATGAGAAATCGGATGAAGCTAAGGTAATATCCGGTGTGCCACAAGGTACGGTGTTAGCTGCATTACCGTTTGTAATTATGATTGCAGACATAGACAGTAATGTTAAGGACTCGGTAGTGAGTAGTTTCGCCGATGACACAAGAATAAGTAGAGAAATTACTTGTGATGAAGATAGGAATGCGCTACAAAGAGACCTTAACAAAGTATGTGATTGGGCAGAGGTAAATAGGATGGTATTTAACTCTGATAAATTTGAATCAATAAATTATGGAGACAGAGAAGGAAAGCTATATGCATATAGGGGACCTAATAATGAGACAATCACAAATAAGGAAGCAGTTAAAGACCTTGGTGTGATGATGAATAGGAACATGTTATGCAATGATCAAATAGCAATTCTGTTGGCAAAATGTAAAGCAAAAATGGGAATGTTGGTACGGCACTTCAAAACAAGAAAAGCTGAACACATGATTATGCTTTATAAAACATATGTTCATAGTCCACTTGAATATTGCTGTATGGTATGGTACCCACACTATCAAAAGGATATTGCACAAAGGTCCTTTACAGCTAGAATAGAAGAAGTTAAGGATCTTTACTACTGGGAAAGACTACAATCCTTAAAATTATATAGT
>NC_087200.1:167541387-167553887 GCF_015104395.2 Macrobrachium nipponense
GTGCCTTGTAATTTTGTTCAGTATTGTCATGTAGAATTGTGTCTATCTTGTTTAAGTATGTCTCCTTTAGAAGAACATGAGTAGAATTCGTTTTTACTAGATGGGTAATGCTACTTGGTTGGAGTGGAGTTCCATGGCAACATAAGTGTGCTTCCTTAGAAGAACTCAGCAAAGCTGGTGGCTGTCATTTTCATTGCTTTTATGAAGAGACATTTGAGAGCAAGTTTACTAGTTTAAATGAGAATCAGAAAGACAGAGCAGTTTATGTTAATATAGACAAGGAATTAATAGAAGTGGTTGATATTTAAAAATATTTGTGATAGATGATAGTAATAGGATGAAAGATGACTCAAAGTTTAGGTAAAGCAAGGCAAGTAACAAGTTGTATGTAAAAGATTTGGAAAGAAGTCCATACAAAAACTGTACGTAGAATAATTGAATGGGGACTGAATTCAACTTTGAAAAAAGGTGGGTTGGGGACCATTGTGGGGACTGAACGGTTGTGGAAGGTTGAGATATGATGAGGTGGTAAAACATTTAGTGTGGATAAGATGGGTAATGGTTTTTGAAGTGGTTTAGTCATGTGATAAGAAAGAATGACTATAGTTTGGTGAAAAATAGTGTGTATATTTCTGAATTGTTTGAAAGAAAGAGAAGAACAAGTCTTAAAATAGGGAGTGGTAAAGCGCTTAGGAGTGAAGGCCCTCACCACCCAGAGATAAAGGATTTGGCACTCTGCCAATAACCATTCTGTATATAAAGTAAGCTGTTAATTTTGTGAAATTTAGCCTGGAGGCTCATCTATGACTCTGGTTACAGTACGAATGTTACAATGCTACTGTCCAGCTTCTTCCCTGGAGCCGCCCTCATATCAAGGAAAATGGCATTATATTTGTGTGTATGTGTTTTTTTTGTGTGCGTAGAATGTAGATAAACAATAAAAGGGGGAAAGTTATGTGCAGGGACTTGAATGAATTAAAGAAGGGATTCTCTCTCTCTCTCTCTCTCTCTCTCTCTCTCTCTCTCTCTCTCTCTCTCTCTCTCCTTTCCATCTGTTGGCATTAAGTGCCTCAAAAAGGAAGTGCAAATGTCTTCTCACTGTTATTGTTTTCTATAGATCGTTTGCAAGCTCGAAGGAAAATGGGCGTAACTGCAAACCTAACGAGCAGAGAAACGTTTCGATACAATCGCGTACTGCTATCCATAAAACATTATAACAGACATTCATGACCCCGTCCCCCCCATTGATGCTGACCTTGGATCTTAGCAGAAAGACGAAGAAATATCCCACGTGTGGGATGTGCAGACTTGAGGGGGGTTTGACCTAATTTAGGCACTCTTTCATGGGTCAAAATGGCCTGTCCAATGAGACTTGATCTACCTCAAGCCCATCTTCAGAGATCTCCATGTAGGTGTGGACGATGGGAGTGCATCACATTAAAAGTTAGTTCTGAGAGGCACTCCGTTACCGAGTTCAGCCAGACTCAGGCTAGGAGTACACGGGTCACCCTGTGGGGCCACAGAGTGGCGTCGGTGGGTGGCGGGAATGAGGTTTCCCATTGGTTTCCATAGTTTATAAGCTGCTGAGGGCCGGAACAGCTGTCACTTAGGAGCTCTAGTAGCGTAATATTACTGGGCCTGAGAGGCTGTCAAGGAAAGGAGTTTGAGAAGTCTGTAGAACAAAACACCAAGTCCAGAAGGTGGCCTCTCTCTCTCTCTCTCTCTCTCTCTCTCTCTCTCTCTCTCTCTCTCTCTCTCTTAATCTCACAACGTTAGGGGATGTTATGGTAGTAGTCAATACAAAAGACAGTTGATACAGGGAGGGAGGAAAAGGATTGTAAACGAGACAGGTTGACATCAGGGGAATGAACTTTTTACCTGAAAGGGTAATATTAGTAGTGGCCATAAAGCTATTGTATCACTAAATAATTCTTCTTTGTTTTTGTGTTATTGAATAAGACTGTCCTAAGGTTTTTTTTTATCCCCAGTGGGTTACTAAGGCGTGTAATGCGTCTATTTAAGGTTTACATTGAGCATGGAATATCTGGTCATGTTAATAAATGAGTAAAACTGGATGATAACTTGTTTCTATGTTTTGTTTGTGGATATTGAATAATACTTAATTACGGGAATAAATCCCCACACGCACACACACACACGCATTACATTTATATTTATATTTATATTTATATTATATACATGTCTGTATAGATAGGTAGATAGATAGATCTGACGTAATTGGAGACCTATTCCCTTAACACAGTATTGATAACTATTAGCAGACAATAACATGGACACACGTTATCATCCACTTAATACATGCATGCATATACATTATATGTACATACATATATATACATACATATGTGTGTGTGAGTGTGTGAGTGATATAAAAGCACATTGAACCCTCTCTCCCTGAGAATTCGAATTTGAGCGTACCCCAGGTTCCTTGACGTGGTGAATGTTCTCCTTTTACGACAACTTGGATGTCTTCACATACCAGAGGTCGTTTTTCTGTAATGAAATTAAAGATGGTATGAATAATAATGCATTTATTAAGGTAATTGAAAATAACGGTTGATGAAGTCCCAACTCAGGACTTTCATCAGTTTCGCTGATGGTCATCAAGGTTTGTTCTCGTTATAACAGTTCTCTCTCTCTCTCTCTCTCTCTCTCTCTCTCTCTCTCTCTCTCTCTCTCTCTCTCGTTTAGCGGTTGTGCTAGAAATGCAGTGCTGAAATGCGCATAAAGTGTTGCAGTCCACTCTCCCAAGTGCAAAATGGTCAAAACGATGAAATAAGCGAGGAGGAAGGGTTGTAAATGGTCATAGAGATAGAGTAGACGGACATTAGTATTTATTGTCGCATGAACGTGCAATTATATAATGATTGTATGCGCATAGCCTTACTTTGTTCTTTGCTTCTTTAGACTTGCCGTAGTTTGCTGCTTGGGAACTTATTTTTATGTAATAATATTTGACCGTACCTGGAGAATACATTCCGACGGTATCTTCGTTCTCCTCTTCTCATCTTCCCGAGCATACTTCGTGTGTTCTGGAATTATATTGAGCTGGGACATGTGAAAGGAAAAACACTTCACATAGCCTCCAGACGATGCCTGGCGTGTTCAGCTGAGATTATCTGTAGGGACTGTCTGGGGGGCGCTAGACCATATCAGGCGAAATTAGCTACTCAGTAGGATGTATCTGAAAAGATATTTTGAACTTTAAGACTGTCCTTACTTTTATATTGAAACATAATAAGTAAGGCTGGTTATCAGCTGCTTAAGAACAATTATAATATAATGTTAATAATGTTAATATGCGAAGACTAGGGATGTGATGTTTAAAACCATCTGCCAATCCACACACAATTTACCAACAATTTACTTATATCGTAATTTAACACCTACATCTGACTTCTTGCATTACTCTCGATGTCAAGATATTAAACAAACCCTTTCAATCTCAGGACCACTTGTACAAGAACAATTTACTTTTTCCTGTCTCCATACTATAACAAGTGCGTTGGACTTCATTTTAAGACTTAATCACTCAACGAATTGCCATCTACTCCAAGCACCATCGGCATCCTCCATATTGCCTCTATATATATGTTGACATAGCCATTTTTTCTGGTTAGTGTATGCCACTTGCAACTTTTCCTTTTGTCCTCAAACTTCCCACATAATCTTTCATAAGAAACACTTGATTCGCACGTCACTTTCATTGTTTAAACAAACACTGTTCTGCCCTTTCTCTAATTTGTTCATCAAAATCCCACCGTATAATTTCCTCGTTACAGTAAATCACGTTATGCCCCATAATTTTGCAGTCACATCCATCACTTTCACCGTTAAACAAGGAGAAACCTTGTCCTTTTGCCCATTGATATGGTAAACTACCTTATCCAGTCTGGATTTACGCACAAGTGTGTGTGTATATGTATATAATATATATATATATATATATATATATATATATATATATATATATATATAATATATACATCGTATATATATATATATATATATATATATATATATAATATATATATATATATATATATATATATATATATATATATATGCATACATACATACATACATACATACATATGTGTATTTTTGTGTATGGTTAAGGGAGGTGGGTTCAGACTAATGGACACAGTTGGCAGTACAAATCTTAGTATATGAAAAGAACAAGAGTAGTGGGGAATAATTAAAAAATACTAAGATGGGGTAAATAGGAAGTGCATGTTGTTTCAAGGGAAGGGGATCACTGGAAAGGCAAGTTACTAGTGGAAATCCATGGCAGCTGTAACGTGTTTGCTGTGCAGCTGGTCGTGATATTTCAGTCATAGTAAGTGAAATTTTAGCAAAGGTAGGAGCAAATTGCAAGAAAATATTTTTTTGCAGAATTATGTTAGAGGGATCCTTGGCTCTTACCAAAAAAATGTTGGTCGACCATCTTGGATTTTCACCCAGAATCCATGAGGAACTATTATTTTGACTTCTTATGATAGTTCAGGCATGATTAACAGTACTTAACTCACATTTTATTGTACAAGGAGGCCAATTACAGGTATAAGAAGTGCCTTATATATTATGTTGTAGTTACTGCGCTAATAAATCCTTTGAAGACATGATTTTCTGTGAAAACCTCGCAAAAAATCTTAATCTATCCTAACTTGACTTCTAACTCAGACAGTCTTGATGAAAAAATCCATAAATTAGTATCCATTTCCAAGGAAGGCTTCTAGATATATATATAACATGTCAAGTACATTCCCTGCTTTGTGAAGCTCATATTGAAATGATACCACTGTACTGAGTGTACTCTGCATTTAACATTACTGGAAATCCCCAGATATATTATGACTATAACAGGCATCGAAGATTATTCACGCTAGTAGACGTATAAGTATTCGTTACAGCATACACATCATCACATGTAGAATTAATGAAAATGCATGCTTACCAAACTTTTCTCAACTATATACATTTGCATAAGTCTGCAAAGTCTTTGTTGGATTTGTTTCATTATAACGAGTCATACGGTTTTGACATGTGACACCTTTTCACTCTTTGAACAGTGAAAAGCACTGTAGCCCTAACCTTTGTCAGGTAAACCTCCCCCTGCACAAGTAGATGGGGAACAGCCACATCTAATATCACCAAGCAGACTTTGAGTGTCTTGGGGTAAGTCAGTATACACAGGATGGTAGTGACCATCAACCAGTTCCCAGCCCCCATTGTAATGGATCAAGAGCTCTACCTATCCAGTTCTGTACAGTTAGGTACATCCTCTCAGAGTGTTTGTAGGTAACACCTTTAGCTGGTGGTATGGTCTGTGGATTTACCAAGTCAGCAATCTTTTTCCTTTGGATGTATGTTTCATGGCAAAGTTCGTTTAAGTGTTTTGCTTTACTTCCTTTAAATGTGGCAACCATTATCATATAACCTCCCGAGTGGATTTCTTCCTTTGGTATATTAGGGAACCTGAACAGTAATACTGCTTCTCTGAAGTGTGTTTTTCTTTATATAACTAGGCATTGAGTCTTTTCAATGCTGAACAGAGATGATGATGTATCACATCCCAAGTATGTGTGCAAAGTTAGTATATCTTGACAAAGCTCTGGTGTGAGATTTATTTTCAGGTTGTTGAATATGCCAGGCTTTATCACTGCCTGCAGTGCCATACTTTAAGTAGATGTCTTTAGATGTTTCTTTTGTGTGATAGTGCCTTCACCAGTTGTCTTATCTTCTGAGGCTTTCACAGCTTGCTGTACTGTTAGTGTATTGTCATCTCTAGTTGACATATCAACGTCTCCCTCCAGCATTGCCTTAGAAATTAACTCAAGGAAATTTGCCTTGTTTTTGCTGTTCTTCAAAAGCTCCATCTTCTTTGTTGTGAAGATCATTTTATTAGTGATGACTACAGTTGTATCTACTACACCTTTTTGGTGTATTACATGAGCATGAACTCGTAGTGGATGGAGTGTCATATCCATCAAATACAACTACTGATTTCAAGTAGTTCATATGTACATAGTCAACATAGTTATTGCATATATCACCAAAAGACTTGACTCTGTCCCATTGCAACCTTTGGAGTAGCAAACCTCCATCAATAATATGGCAGATGTTTACTGCTGGTATAGAGAGCTTATTAGGAGTAAAGACGTCACCTTTCAATATTTTTTATTTAGCACCTCTGTGCATCATTCCACAATCATCAAACAAGGCAGAGGGATGTGGAGTAAGCTCATGCTTCAATGTCAGACTTCAGATCTGAAGATACATTCACCAACCTGTCAAACGGTAGAAGTGATCTGACTTGAATCTTATCCTCACCATGCTGCATATCACTCTTTGAAGCCAATGTTTTTACTTGATCTTGTCTCCTGAAAGCCAGACATTGAATATCCTATCATCATATGTAGAATGATTTCACCAACTGCTGTTTGCATCATATGTGTTAGCAGATGAGATTGCCATGATTCCACTACTGATGCTATGGAGCTTTTCTTCCTTTGTGAAAGGATTATGAATGTTGATGAACTCAAGGAGCTTGGTTGTGCCTTCTTTGTCTCTCTTTATATGTGCCAGGTTGCATCCTTATGTTGTTTACTGGAAACATTCTTCACTCTTGTAAAATTCTGCATTGCTTCACTGATAGTAGAACAGACAGGGATTGACGGAAGCCAAACAGCTCAATACTCCTCAGTCTGTTCTATTATCAAGTCATTAGAGAGTCCAGTCCAGTAGCGGTCACTCCTCCTAACTACATGGTAACCACCAAGAAATTTCTGATATACTTCTGGATTCCTTTACTCCAACTTAGATATGGATTGTAGATACATGTAACAGCTGGTATATTTACTGTAGCCTGAAGCAGCGAAGTAGGGAAGCCTTTCAGCTTGCAAGGAGAGATACATACGCCAGTTGACAGTGCACACTGCCTCTGAATTGTAGTCAAAGTCTGATAGTATTTCCATATCCAGACCAAGAGCTTGCAACATTAGCCTCGTGCACAAGGCTGTTTCATCAAGAAAAAGACCTATCAGAGTTTGCGACACTGCCTTGCCTATCAACATGCTGCAAACTGTGTTGGGGCATATATCTCACTTAGAAAGTCTTCCAGTCCAGAGCCAGTCATTATATGGCCTATAGCTCCTATGAAAGACACGGTAGTATGGAATGACCCAATCTCAGCACAATGCCCTTGAACTCATAATTTTCTGGTGCAGCCTCAATAACTATCCATGGCTTGATATACAAAGGTTAGGTCAAATATGACTAGTGTGATTGTCTACTATTTACAAAGCTTGCACACAAACAATAAAGTTGCAATCATGCATGTCATTTTGTTTGGATCCATGTCTGTCATGGGTAAAAATATAATGTCGGACTTTCCAAAATAACTTCCCTTGCAGAGCATCGGCATCATGCCAGTTCAGTTTGGTCTGTTGGGTTTGAGGACAAAAGACATGATCCAAATTTTGTCAAGGACATTCCTGTCTTTTGACACCTGTAATGTCTGGAGAAAAGGTTCAAGTGACTCATACTTCATCTGAAACATTTTTGAACTAGTCCGTTCATGAATGTCAGTATTAGCTGCATGTTTTGTATTCTCTGAAGTTACTGTTTTCTTGGGTACACACTTCATTGCAAAGTTTCCTGGAGTAAGCATGTAGATTGTACCCAATGCGTGTAGAGTATTTCTGCCATCCAATGTGATTCTGCTGTGGTCTTCATTATCTGCTGTGAACTGGCACAATTGATTTTCTTGACACAGGTAGTGCAGCTCCCTCTGAAGTAGTGGCATTGGCTTCATAATGCTGCACTTCTGAAGATGAAACCTCGAAGCCCATACAACTGGCTGTGTCTACTAAAGATCTTTAACCGGAATTACGTGTACTTATGTTGAAGTGGACATAGCAGCTTATAGCTTGACCAAGTGAAGCAGTGTGCAAATTGGCATCGGTCTCCACAGTTATTTGCTGCAGAAAATGCTGTAAAGATAGTGGTAGGAAGGCAAGTGCCTTTTCAACTTCTCAGCCATGTTTGATACATCAGGATTATACATTTGTGTTCTGCTCTATAGCTCGAATGTCACTTATCAGGAATTTAGCGCAGGCATCAATTATCGCACATTGGAGGTCCTTTGCACTGAAATCAAGTAAGACGCAAAAAGCCTGTTCTCTAAATGTTATAATATTCTCCTTTCCTTTAACAGTGGTAATTACGAGGGGGGAACCAAAAGTAACCGGAATTGTGTCATAGAATTTTATTCAGTTATTGTTACATGTTTACAGTCTTATCACCTTCAAAGTATTCTCCATTTGAAGCAATGCACTTATCCAGATGTGTTTTCCACTGTTGAAAGCAATTCTGGAACTCTTGTGAAGTTATGGCTTTTAATGACTCCGTTGTTTTCTTCTGAACCTCTTCAACGTCTGCAATACGTTTTCCTTTGAGGGCTTTCTTCATTCGGGGGAACAAAGTATTCTCCATTTGAAGCAATGCACTTATCCAGATGTGTTTTCCACTGTTGAAAGCAATTCTGGAACTCTTGTGAAGTTATGGCTTTTAATGACTCCGTTGTTTTCTTCTGAACCTCTTCAACGTCTGCAATACGTTTTCCTTTGAGGGCTTTCTTCATTCGGGGGAACAAAAAGAAGTCACAGGGAGCAAGATCGGGTGAATAGGGGGGGTGGGTAAGTGGGGTCATGCCATTCTTGGTCAGAAACTGTCTCACACCCAAGGCGGTGTGCGCTGGTGCATTGTCGTGAGACAGAACGCCCCGACCTGTGGCAAAGTGGAGGGTTGTGGCTTCATCACGACAATGCACCAGCGCATTGCCTTGAGTGTGAGACAGTTTCTGACCAAGAATGGCATGACCCTACTTACCCACCCTCCCTATTCACCCGATCTTGCTCCCTGTGACTTCTTTTTGTTCCCCTGAATGAAGAAAGCCCTCAAAGGAAAACGTATTGCAGACGTTGAAGAGGTTCAGAAGAAAACAACGGAGTCATTAAAAGCCATAACTTCACAAGAGTTCCAGAATTGCTTTCAACAGTGGAAAACACGTCTGAATAAGTGCATTGCTTCAAATGGAGAATACTTTGAAGGTGATAAGACTGTAAACATGTAACAATAACTGAATAAAATTCTATGACACAATTCCGGTTACTTTTGGTTCCCCCCTCGTACAATTCTGTCTATTGTGAGTGTATCTAGTAATCTTTTCTTCATGTATGCCAGGCTATATGCACTACATTCCTCGTCTTTCAAATATATATCCTTCGATTCACAAGTTCATCTAGAGTGATTTGCTCATCATCATTTTCCTCTTCTGAAATGCATCTTTTACTTCATGGACTTTTCTTCCAACTTTTGCTGGAGGCTCATTACTGAAGTCCACAGGGATGTTTCTCCCACAACGGAAATTAATGTCACACTGGTGGTGGTACAGTGTGTCCTAAGCAAACAAATCTGGAGCATATTTGATTCGGGCTAACGTCTCATGTACCCATTTATCACTGCGATTCCGGCATATTTCTCTGAGCTGATCAGAGATTTTGGTTGTCTTCACTTGGTGAACATCATATCCAATTTTCCTTGAACGGTAGGTCACAATTCTTTTACAACAGAAACAGTCCTGGAGTTAAAGCCACCATCTGCTGATCGTCTCAGAGGCTTTGCAGCTTTGAAAGCATCTGTCATTGCTTCATGAAACCTGGACCTTATGTCCTATTTCCACAGTAACTGTGTCATTTCACTGTTAAGCTGTAGTTTAAATGCTAACTACTCCTGTTTTCCCAAGTTTATTTACCACATCACCCTCTTTTATCTCCAGTTTCCTAAAGCCCCAATGCCTTTTTCCTTTCCCGATTCCTCCATCGTTACACTCAGTATATGCACAATCACAATATCTTTTGCTCTTTGAGTCAAGTTTCTTTCTCAGCTGTATGCTTCAAAATGAGTGAATATAGCTTTTTTGAAGAATTTCGGCGTAAAAACGTTCCTTAAATGTCACTCAAATAAAGTAAATAATTCAAATATCTTATATGCAATTCTAACATATCTTAAGGAGAAAGTCCTACTTTGAAAAAGTTTTGCATATGATGAACGTTTAAGTTACAGAAGTGATCACATTCCCGGAGGTTATGATAACCTGCAGATTTACACATGAAAACTCATATAAACGAAATGTAAAAATAAAGTATAGTCAATACATTACCATACGTAGATGGAATGTGCACACGTATTGTATGTACTTTAGGGAGAGATTTTAAATGAAGAAGTTTACTTCCATCCACAGTTCAACGACATTTTGTCAGGTGCCGTTGCTACCGAGACCTAATGTGTTAGTTAATGGTGGGATCCAGCGGGTCATGTCATGACTCGCAATCATAGTCAAGTTTCATAATCACTGCATAAAAACCCACCAAACGTTAAGTGGTTAAAGATTAGAGAAGTTGAAAGCTTGAAAAGAATTTTTCTTAATAAATACTCATATAAAAAATATAGGTTTCATAAGGTATGATAACTTACATCTAGAACAGCAATTTTACTTGCTTATCTTATAAATAAATTGTATTGTAAAGTATTTAGTATGAGAAAGACATCACAATAGATTTTTTGGTAATTACCTTCAATAGTCGAAAAATGAATCGACGGAGGTAACACCTGACCTAAATTGTTTTACAGAACTGCGAGATATGTCGCAGTTGGAAAAGCAATATTGTTTGGCTTCAGGTGTTAAGACTTCGGTTCCAAGCAAATCATTTGGATGAGGTTGGTAACCCCGTGCCCTGCTTCACCATAGTTGCAATCTGTACGAGCATAATGCGATGCATAGATCAAAAGAATCAAAACAGGATGATAGAGAATGGGTCTGAGCGCTTCTGCCCGCGTGTTAATCGAACTTTTTAACTCCCTAGTGAGGTGACAGTTCCATCCACTGTGATACCTAGACGTATACACACGCACGCTCACAAATATATATATATATACATATATATATATATATATATATTATATACATATATATATATATATATATATATATATATATATATATATATAATACATATATATATATATATATATATATATATATATATATATATATATATATATATATATATATATACATATATTAATATATATACATGTTACGAAGTGCCAAGTGTCTGGTTACCACACTTACCATTCATTTATTGTTACCTCACAAAAGCCAGACACCTGAACCCTCATCACAGGTATTAAACGACTGAATACTCTAAAGGCAATAGTGATCCCTAAACAACTTACCAGCATTACAGAAAATCAGACTAAGATCATCAAAACAGGTGTGAGGTAATCTTGTAAGTAATTAAATTAATCAAAGGGCATCACTCCATCAACAACTTTAAAAGTCTAAGTATTTCCCTGATTTCAGAAGTCTAAGTACTTCCCTGGTTCTAAGTCACTTCAAGTAAATTGAAGGAAAGCCGATCAATTGCCACTCTATGTTTCTACCTATCATCAATATAATCAAATGCAAATATACTGGTATAAAAATAAAAACACATAAAAATTTTAAATACAAAAGTTTATTTTTAAACTCAAAATTTATAAGTGAAATTCACAATATCAGGGAAAATTACTGTTACTTGAAAACAAAGTAAAGTTTAATAAATTCTTCAATAAATTAAGTAAAATTAAATCAAAATTGATTTATCACAAAATGTTAGGCAATAATTGAAAATTTGAAATTAATTCACAAGTGCTAAACAATAATAAAACTTGAAAAGAATTCTATGTAAATGCAAATTAATTCACAAGTGTTAAATTTAATTAAATGTGCAATGATTAAGTAATGAATGTAACTAAGTCAATTGAATTGTGAATGTAAATGAAAATACAGAAAAATGTGGACAATATCAAAATAAAAAGGCACACTTCAATAAGAAATGAAAAAAATGCACAAAATGAAACAAACACAAAACACAAAAATTTGCAATGTGTAAAAGTGTAAATCTTTTCACTCAAAACATTGTAACCATCAGTTTTTACCAAACCACTGTTCCTATCAGTTATTAGTTAACCACTGTTCCTATCCATTATTAGTTTCTTACCAAACCATCATAACCATTCGATATTAGTTGCAACTAATAAAAATATAACACACTTTACCTTTTTGGTATACCAATTTCTTTTCTTTGCTGCAGGCTTGTTTCACTTTACCAAAAATCAGGTGCCGTTACGAAACAATGTTTGTTCAGATTCCACAAAAACACTATTTAACACTAAATAAACTCTAAGAAATATCAAATATGAAATTCTCAAGTTACTAGTGACCAATTTACGTTACATTAATTTAATCTCAAGGATAGAGAGAGAGAGAGAGAGAGAGAGAGAGAGAGAGAGAGAGAGAGAGAGAGAGAGAGAGCTGAATGCCTCGTGGTTCTAAGATATAATGAGATTCTCTTCCTTTGTGGAAACTGGAC